>NC_054469.1:175770484-176111974 GCF_017639515.1 Carcharodon carcharias | reverse complement strand
GGAAAAGGAGGTGGCTTGGCGTTGTTAGTTAAGTGAGACATCAGTGCATTAGTCAGAAAGGAAATTGGGCTCAGAAAAGCTAGATGTAGAATCAGTCTGGGTGGAACTAAGAAGCAACAAGGCGCAGCAAATGTTAGTGGCTATAGGCCTCCAAACAGTAGTGTTAAGGTCAGGGATGGCATTAAACATAAAACTGGAGATGCACATACCAAGGGTGCTACAGTAATCATGGGTGACTTTAATCTACATATACACTGGGCAAACCAAATTATCAATAATACCCTGGCTGATGAATTCCTGGAGTGTGAACGAGATGGTTTTTTAGTCCAGTATGTCGAAGAACCAACTAGAAAACAAGCTAAAAGCAAAATACTGTGGATGCTGGAAATCTGAAACAACAACAGAAAACGCTGGAGAAACTGAGCAGGTCTAACAGCATTCGTAGAGAGAAAGACAGAGTTAATGTTTCCGTATAACTCTTCTTCAGGGCTAAAGAGAAGTAAAAATGTGATGAAATTTATACTGTTTAAAGGGGGTGGAGCATGTGAAGCTGGATAGAAGGCCAAGGATAGGTGGAGGCAAAGGAAAGATTGACAAATATATCATGAACAAAAGGGGTGTTAATGGTAGTGGTACTGGCTAAAGGAGGTGTTGATGGTGGCATAAAGGATAGAAAGCAGAATGTGAAAATAGCAGGACAAGGGTACGACAGGAAGGTCTGGGTCATGCTTGCGGCCAGACCGAAGGAAACAAAAACAGAAAATGCTAGATAAACTCAGCAGGTCTAACAGCATCTGTGGAAAGAAAGACAGAATCCGTATGACTCTTCTTCAGAGCCTTTGGTCTGTTCGCAAGCATAACCCAGACCTTCCTGTTGCTTGCCATTTCAATTCACCATCCTGCTTTCATGCCCACATGTCCATCCTTGGTCTGTTGCAATGTTTCAGTGAAGCCCAACAGATTTGAAACATTAAATCTGCCTTCCTCTCCACAGATGCTGTTAGACCTGATGAGTTTTTCCAGCATTTTCTGTTTTTTGTTAGGGAACTGGCTATCATTTCTTTGGGGTCCATGACCCCACCACTGAACAACAAGCCATTGTTTCCAGGACTGTCACTGACCTCATCTCCTCTGGGGATCTTCCTTCCACAGCTTCCAACCTGATAGTCACCCAACCTCGGACGGCCCGCTTCTACCTCCTACCCAAAATCCACAAACAGAACTGTCCCGGTAGACCGATCGTGTCAGCCTGTTCCTGCCCCACGGAACTCATTTCTCGCTATCTAGACTCCCTTCTCTCTCCCCTTGTCCAGTCCCTTCCCACCTACATCTGTGATTCTTCTGACACCTTACGTCACATCAACAATTTCCAGTTCCCTGGCCCCAACCGCTTCCTCTTCACCATGGACGTCCAATCCCTCTACACCTCCATCCCCCACCAGGATGGTCTGAGGGCCCTTAGCTTCTTCCTCAAACAGAGGCCCAAACAATCCCCATCCACCACTACACTCCTCCGTCTGGCTGAACTTGTTCTCACACTGAACAATTTCTCCTTTAACTCCTCTCACTTCCTCCAAATAAAAGGTGTGGCTATGGGTACCCGCATGGGCCCCAGCTATGCCTGTCTCTTTATGGGGTATGTGGAACATTCCTTGATCCAGTCCTACTCCGGCCCCCTTCCACAACTCTTTCTCCGGTACATCAATGATTACTTCGGTGCTGCTTCATGCTCTCGTGGGACTTGGAAAAATTTATTAATTTTGCTTCCAATCTCCACCCCTCCATCATTTTCACGTGGTCCATCTCTGACACTTCCCTTCCCTTCCTTGACCTCTCTGTCTCAATCTCTGGTGATAGACGTCCGCTAATATCCATTACAAGCCTACCGACTCCACAGTTCTGTCGAAGGGTCATGAGGACTCGAAACGTCAACTCTTTTCTTCTCCGCCGATGCTGCCAGACCTGCTGAGTTTTTCCAGGTAATTCTGTTTTTGTTTTGGATTTCCAGCATCCGCAGTTTTTTTGTTTTTACCACAGCTACCTTGACTACAGCTCCTCACACCCCGCTTCCTGTAAGGACTCCATCCCATTCTCTCAGTTCCTTTACTTCCGTCGCATTTATTCTGATGATGCTACCTTCAAAAACAGTTCCTCTGACATGTCCTCCTTCTTCCTTAACCAAGGTTTTCCACCCAGAGTCGTTGACAGGGCCCTCAACTGTATCCGGCCCATCTCCCACGCATCCGCCCTCATGCCTTCTCCACCCTCCCAGAAACATGATAGGGTCCCCCTTGTCCTCACCTATCACCCCACCAGCCTCTGCACTCAAAGGATCATCCTCCACCATTTCCGCCAACTCCAGCATGATGCCACCACCAAACACATCTTCCCTTCACACCTCCTGTCGGCATTCCATAGGGATCGTTCCCTCCGGGACACCCTGGTCCACTCCTCCATCACCCCCTACTCCTCAACCCCCACCTATGGCACCTCCCCATGCCCACGCAAAAGATGCAACATCTGCCCCTTCACTTCCTCTCTCCTCACCGTCCAAGGGCCCAAACACTCCTTTCAAGTGAAGCAGCATTTCACTTGCATTTCCACCAACTTAGTCTACTGCATTCGTTGCTCCCAACGCGGTCTCCTCTACATTGGAGAGACCAAATGTAAACTGGGCGACCGCTTTGCAGAACACCTGCGATCTGCCTGCAAGAAAGACCCAAACCTCCCTGTCGCTTGCCATTTTAACACTCCACCCTGCTGTCTTGCCCACATATCTGTCTTTGGATTGCTGCATTGTTCCAGTGAAGCCCAACGCAAACTGGAGGAACAGCACATCATCTTCCGACTAGGCACTTTACAGCCTTCCGGACTGGATATTGAATTCAACGACTTTAGATCTTGAACTCCCTCCTCCTTCCCCACCCCATTTCCGTTTCTTCCCCCTCCCTTTTGTTTTTTCCAATAATTTATAGATTTTTCTTTTCCCACCTATTTCCATTATTTTAAAATCTTTTATGCCCTGCTAGTCTTTCCACCCCACCCCCACTAGAGCTGTACCTTGAGTGCCCTGCCATCCATTCTTAATTAGCACATTCGTTTAGATAATATCACCACCTTCAACACCTCTTTGTTCTTTTGTCTGTGACATCTTTTGATTATCTGCTCCTATCACTGCTTGCTTGTCCCTACAACCACACCACCACCCCCCAACTTCTCTCCCCCCACCCACCCCACCTTAAACCAGCTTATATTTCACCCCTCTCCTAATATTCACTCAGTTCTGTTGAAGGGTCATGAGGACTTGAAACGTCAACTCTTTTCTTCTCCGCTGATGCTGCCAGACCTGCTGAGTTTTTCCAGGTAATTCTGTTTTTGAACATGCTATGCAAGTTTGGTTTTGAGCAATGAGAAGGGGTTAATTAATAATCTTGCTGTGTAGGATCCTTTGGGAAACAGTGACCATAACATGATAACATCCTTCCTTAGGTTGGAAAGTGAAGTAGTCCAGTCTTAAACAAGTATCCTAAATCTAACAAGGGAAACTATGAATATATGAGGCATGAGTTGGCTAAGATAGATTGGGGAATGTCATTAAAAGGCATTATGGTAGATAGGCAATGACCAATATTTAAGGAATGAATATATACATTGCAACAGTTACATATTCCTTTCTGATGCAAAAACACAACAGGAAAAGTGGCCCAACCATGGCTAAGAAAAGAATTTAAGGATAGTATTAGATCCAAAGAGGAGGCATATAAAGTTGCTAGAAAAAATAGCAAGCCTGAGGAATGGCAGCAGTTTAGAATTCAGCAAAGGAGGACCAAGAGATTGATTAAGAGGGGAAGATTGGAGTATGAGGGTAAACTTGCAAGGAACATAAGAGGGCTGCAAAAGCTTCCATTAAATATGTAAGATTGGTGAAGGCATATGTAGGTCCCTTACAGTCCGAAACAGGAAAACTTATAATAGAGAACAAGGAAATGGCAGAGCATTTAAACAGCTATTTTAGTTCTGTCTTCATGGAGGAAGACACAAATAACTTCCAGAAATGCTAGGGAATCGAGCATCCAGTAAGAAGGAGGACTTGAAGAAAAAACAGTGCTGGCAAAATTAATGGGACTGAAAGCCAATAAACCCCAAGGCCTGATAATCTACATCCCAGGGTACTAAAGGAGGTGGCCATGGAAGTAGTGGATGTGTTGGTTGTCATCTTCCAAAATTCTGTAGATTTTGAAACAGTCCCAGCAGATTGGAGGGTGGCATATGTAACCCCACTATTTAAAAAAGGAGGGAGGGAGAAAGCAGTGAATTACAGACCGGTTAGCCTAACTTCAGTCATAGATAAAATGCTCGACTGTATTATAAAGGATGTGCTAACAGGACACTTAGAAAATATCAATGGGATTAGGCAAAGCCAACATGGATTTATGAAAGGTAAGTCATGTTTGACAAACTGGCTGGAGTACTTTTTTGAAGACAGAACTAGCAGAATAGATAAGGGAAAACAAGTGGATGTGGTATATTTGGATTTTCAGAAAGCTTTTGATAAAGTTCCACATAAGTGATTAGTGTGCAAAATTAAAGCACATGGGATTTGGGGTAATATATTGGCCTGGCATGGGAAACTTGGGCCCCAGTTAGCCACAATATATATCAATGATTTGGATGAGGGAACCAAATGTAATATTTCAAAGTTTGCTGCTGACACAAAACTAGGTGGGAATGTGAGTGGTGAGGAGGATGTTAAGAGGCAAGTTGATCTAGACAAGTTGAGTGAGTGGGCAAATACATGGCAAATGCAGTATAACATGGAAAAGTGTGAAGTTAGCCACTTTGCTAGGAAAAATAGAATGGCAGAGTATTATTTAAATGGTGATAGATTGGGAAATGTTGATGTACAAAGGGACCTGAGTGTCCTTGTACACCAATCACTAAAAGCAAGCATGCAGGTGCAGCAAGCAGCTAAGAAGGTATGTTGGCCTTCATTGCTAGAGAACCTGAGTACAGGAGCAAGGGTGTCTTACTGCAGCTGTACAGGGACTTGGTGAGACCACACCTGGCGTATTGTGTGCAGTTTTGGTCTCCTTACCTAAGAAAAGGTAAACTTGCCATAGAGGGAGTGCAGCAAATGTTCACCAGACTGATTCCTGGGATGGCAGGATTGTTGTATTAGGAGAGATTGGGCCAACTAGGCCTGTATTCATTGGAGTTTAGAAGAATATAGGGGATCTCATTGAAATGTACAAAATTCTGACAGGGCAGGACAGACTGGATGCAGGGTTGATGTTTCCTCTGGCTGGGGGTATCTAGAACAAGGAGTCATAAACTCAGGATAAGGGGTAAGCCATTTAGGACTGGGATGACGTTAGTGAACTGTGGAATTCTCTACCACAGAGGACTGTGGAGACCAAGGCACTGAATATATTTAAGAAGGAAATAGAGGAACAGTCGACCACGACGTCGCTTTTACGGTACCTACGTAACTTGTACAGTCTTTTATATGTATTCGGTTTTGGTTTTCAATTTTCGGTTGAGGTTATATCAACTGATGTTTTTATCTTTGCTGCTAATTAACATCGTGCCTCTGTGATTTTGCTGCACATCAAGTTTTTTTTTCTGCACCAACAGCTTCGGAGCTGCTTCACGGAGATGGAGGCCGAGGATTCCCAGAACCCTTAGCGAAATGAAACCGCTCTATCTCCGCTATGGCAGCTGTGCGCAGGCGCTGAAAGGTTGTCGGGCGCATAGCAAGATGGCGGTTGACTGGCTCGGGTTTGGATATGCGGCGCTGGTGGCGTCAGGAGGCCTGCTTGGTTATATCAAAGCCGGTAAGAACTTTAGGTATTAATGAGCAAAGGCGCCCTTCTGCTTTCCTTTCGTGCCACGGTGAAATCTGAATGTGGAATTTCCGAGTGAGGGGTTGAATGAAGCCCTGAAACATTTAACAAACGTGCAATAAGTTAGCTAACTAAAATGTTGTGACTATTAAGGACCTAAAGGTCATGGTTAAAATATGAAATGGATACTTTTCACATGTCTTCATAAAGGAGGTAAATAATGTGATGGTAAAAAGAGCGGAGGCAGAAATAGTAGGGGCACCTTACACATTTCATCCACAGGAGTAAAGGCAGAGGATCGCAAATGTTAAACCATCATTCAAGAAAGTGAACGTTTGATTGTAGTATTTAAACCAGATGGATTTTGATAAACGGGTCCACACAGCAGCAAAGTCCTGATGGCAGCAACAGCCTGGGGCAACAGGTTGTTCACATCAGAATAGAGGGGTTACGTGCAGGTATATTACTTTAACATGCCAATGACTCGAGCACCTTTGAGATGATGAAAGTGGAACTTGAAGAGATAAACTGGGGGAAAAAAATGACAAAAAGATAGAATAGCATTGGGAAATATTTAGAACAGTCATTAAGTATTCAGGAGAACTATATTCCACTAAAACATCTGCATTGCTCCAGCATATACCATTGATCCATCACATTTTTATAAAGTTCTGATCTCTCTGCTTATTCTATGCCTCTATTGATAAACCCAAAGTAACTAATAAGCTTCATTAACCACCTAAACTACATGCCTGTCACCCTTGAAGATTTGGCAAATGACTCCACTTTTCAAAATCATGCTATGTACTGTCATTCCACATTGGTCCTCGCAAAGTGCATCGCTTCATACTTCTCTGCACTGAACTCCAACAGCAATGCTTCTATCATTTCACCATCCCAAGGTCTCCAATTATCCTCATCACTATCTGCTTATGTGGTCAAGTTTTGTTTTATCTGTAAGTTTTACAATTCTGCTTCCTAGACCAAAGTCTAGGTCAATTATAAAAAAAGTAAGAGTAACAAATTCAAAACTGACACTGTAAAACCATCCAGCCATTATCAATACTGGAAAACATCATCAGGACAAAATAAAGGATTTATTAAAAGTGAATTGTCTGATTTCATTTGTTTAAATTTGTCTGAGGTAATGGAGTAGATGTCTATATGGACTTTTGAAAGGCATTTGATAAACATGCCACAAAGGAGTCTTGTTAAGAAGATGAAAGCCCATGCAATTAAGGGGAAAGTGGTTGCTTGGCTATGGAATTGGTTCAAAGATGGTTTTTTCCAATCTATTACTTTGGTCTTTCTCTGTCGTTGTTTTAAACCTTATTATGTTATGATAATCAGATCTGTGCTGGCTTTCCTTCATTATGTTATGATAATTAAGGAAAGCCAACACGGATCTGATAAGGGCAAATTGTGTTTAACCAATGATGGAGCTTTTTGATGAGGTAAGAGGGTTGATGAGGATAATGCTGTTGTACATGGACTCCCAAAAAAATAGACTTGAGCAAAGTTAGAACTCATGGAATAAAAGGGACAAGAGCAACATGGATATGAAATTGGCTGTGTGACAGGAAACAGTAGTGGAATGGAGGAAGGTTTATAATGGAGTTCTCCAGCAGTTTGTTTGGGACCCCCTGCTCTTCTTAATATATATTTATGACCTAGACTTTGATGTACAGGGCACAATTTCAACATTTGCAGATGATACAAAAATTGGAAGTATTGTGAACTGTGCCGAGGATGTAGGTTAGTGGAATGGACGGATAAGTGGCAGATTAAATTTAATGCAGACAAGTGTGAAGTGATTCATTTTCATAGGAGTGTGGAGAGATGATACAAAATAAAGGGGACAATTCTAAAGGGGGTGCAGGAGCAGAGGGACCAGGGTGTATATGGCAGGATGGGCTGAGAGCGGTTAATAAAGTATACAGCATCCTAATATTAATCGGGGCATAGAGTACAAAAACAAGGAAGTCAGGTTAAATTTGTGCAGAACACTGGCTCAGCCTCAGCTGGAGTTTTGTGTCCAGTTCTGGGCACTGCGCTTTAGGAAGGATGTGAAGCCGTCAGAGAAGGTGCAGAAAAGATTCATGAGAATAGTCCCAGGGATGAGGAACTTCAGTTTTGATAGGTTGGAGAAGTTGGTACTGTTTTCCTTGCAGAAGAGAAGGTTGAGAAGGTATTCAAAATCATGATGGGTCTGGACAGTGTAGAAAGGGAAAAACTGTTCCCAGTAGTGGAAGGATTGAGAGCAAGAGAACACAGATTTAAGGTAATTAGCAAAAGTTGAAATGAGGAAGAACTTTTTCACACAGTATATGTGGATGCATTGCCTGAGTGTGGTGGATGCATGCTCAATCAAGTTTTCCAAGAGGTAATTGAATTGTTATCTGAAAAGGGCTATGGAGAGAAGGTGGAGGAGTGCATTTGGTGAATTGTTCCTTCGGAGAGCTAGCACAGACAATATGGGCTCAATGGACTCATTCAGTTATGTGGCTATTGCTTTGACGTTCCCTTATACTTAATTCCTCACTACTATGTCCTCTCTTGTTGGGCTTGTGTGCTGGCTAAGACAGTTTATTTTTGGGCTGTATCTCATGATGATTACTCAATGCTGTTCATAGATTTGCCCAAATATTTTTTCATCTCGTCCCTTTCACCATTAGATGATCTTCAGAATACCCCTAATAAAGTGATTGATTTCTTTGATCTCTCTGCATAAGCCCCTCTTCCACTGCACCCCCACAATGCCAGCTGATGATGTTTCTTTCAGGTGAGACCCCCACCCTTCCCCACCAGGCTGGATCCACTGGTCGGGGTCTTGATCTGCTAAAGCACAACCACTCCAGAATCTAGAGTAACTCATTGGCTCAATTTTCTCTTCTGCTTATTTTGTCTTTTTTTGTCCTCTCTGCCTCTCCTCCATATTGGACCACAATCTTTCATAATTTAAACAAACTATATTCTGTACTCGACACTAACAGCACGTTTATTCAGCTCTGCCTGGTGGGTAAATGTGTCCCTGATGCTCCAGTGTGCTGAATAGAACAACAAGGTTTTGTATTCCATCCCTAGTCTGGGATGAGTAATCCAAACATAATTTGGAGATCATTGAAAGTACTTCAATTAGCCTTGGAGTTTATGCTGCAAGAATAATAAAAGTGATCTTGATCTCTAAGGAGTTAACCCTATCAGTAGTGTGCTTATAGATGTTGGGCTTAGTTGTAAATTTGGATGATATAAACAGTTCCTTAACCAACATTGACTTTCTTGTGAAAATGGCCACATAGTTGCCTTTGGTGGCAGTTGATATGACAGAAGAGCGCTGCTGCCTGTGGTTCAGGGTAATTTGGTACAATGGCTGTCTTTTGTAGAAAAACCCAATATGTTTCCTATCTAAACTGTTAGAACACATCTATTCTTTTTCTTTCAAAACGTGTTAAAGCCTTTTTTTAATGTGCGCACATTGAATGTTATTTCACTCCAGCACCATTGTGACCATTTCTATATTGGGTTAGTAACTTGCTGTGTAATATTACCTATTGTCCTTTATTTCGTGTTGCGTATGTTACTAGGATGGCTACTGTAAAATTAGGTTTGAGATCTGTACGTGAGCATTTTAAAAGTTGAATGAGTCCTTTTTCAACTGGCTTTTGTAACTATCATTTGAAAGCAGCTTTACAGATTTCTCGCCTGAGCTTTTACAAGAGGGTGCACAAAAGTTTCTTTCTGTTATCCATTGAGTACAGAACTGTAATTATTTATCAGAGTACAAAAACATGCAATGTTGCACTTTGTCAGTGGTTTGTTAAAAGACTGTTAAACTGAAGATAACAGCTGAGTCAGATGTACATATATAGCAAAATAAAATGTCTGTTTCTCCAACTCCTGTTCACAGGTGTGACTGGCAATAACTACTAAATTGAAACCATTGAGTAAACAACCCATACATTTTATTCTTACTGTTTATTTTGATGACCCCAGTGTAAATTCATGCGGTAAGTTAGGCTTTCATGTTATAAGTACGATCAGCTGGTTCAATTTCACAATGAAAGGAGCTAATTGGATGCAGGATTCGTTCTCTCAATTATTTTGAATTCTAATTTCAAAGACTGGACTGATAGCTCAGTGGGTTTAACTAATCAGTAGTTCGAGGAAGAGGCGTACTGGACTCGAAATATTAACTCTGTTTCTCCTTCCTTGGTTGCTGCCAGACCTGAGTTTCTCCAGCATTTTGTTTATTTCAGCTAGAACAGGTGGACCTGATATTGAATGATGCAATGAGTAATGAAGTAAGTGTATTCAAAATAAAGGGATGGAAATAAAAGAACCCTGTCCATCTGACTTGCACACGCATGTTATAGAATAATGTAGGGAAGAAATGGAAGAGGCATTGTTGCACATAATTAATCCATTCAATTAAGGCGTAGTGCTAGAGGACTAGCAGACAGCTAATGTAATTCCTAAATTTAAAAAGGGGGACAGAACTTGTCCAGGGAGTTATAAACCAGTCACTTTAACATTTGTGGTAGGAGAAATAATGAAACATTGATTTGAGGAGAGAATAGAAGAAAATCTAGAATTGACGTATATAGTAACGAATAGTCAGCATGCATTTCAAAAGAGAAAATCATGCTTGAACTACCTTATTGAATTTTTTGAGGAGGTAACAGAGAGTAGACAATGGGAATGCAAAAGATATAATTTATCTGGATTTTGAAAAGGCCTTCAATAAGGTACCCCATTCATAGACTAATGAATAAGGTTAGAGAATATGGAATCAGGGAACAAATGGCAGAATGATTTCTGTCTTAAAGCCAAATAGCAAACCACAGAGTAAATGGTAGAGGTTAGTCAGGGAGGTGGTAAGTGGTGTTCCCCAAGGCATCACTACTGGTCACAATTTACATTAATGACTTGGACTTTGGAATCAAAAACACCTTCTAAGTTTGCGGATGAAACCAAATAGTGGGGGGAATTGTTAATACTGAGGAAGGCTGTAACATGTTACAGGAGGATTTTAATAAACTTGCAGAATGAGCAAATAATTAACAAATGAAATTCAACATAGCTGTGAGACAGTAGATTTTGGTAGGAAGAATAGGGATTTCACATTAATTTGAAGGTTCAAGTCTTGGTGGGGCAGAGTAACAAAGGGTTCTCAAAGCACAAATACACCAACCAGTAAAACAGGTTAGTGGGCCATAAAAAGGCGAACCAAGCACTAGGCTTTATTTATAGAGTGATAGAATTCAAAAGAATGGAAGTTAGCTAAATCTGTATCAAACCTTGGTTAGGCCACAATTGAAATACTGTGTAGAGTTCTAGTCATCATATTATAAAAAGGATGTAGAGACACTGGAGAGGCAATAGAAAAAAGGGTCATAGTTATCAGCGAGACAAAAGTAGAATCTATATGGCTACAGGTAGAAGGTAATAAAGGATCAATCACATGAGTGGGTGTCATCTACAGAGCACCCTCATGGAGGCTGGAGGAAGAAATATGCAGACAAATTAAGGAATTCAGTAAAAAGTATACAATAATCATGGGGGATTTCAACTAACCTGATTTTTCTTTTAATATCCTTTCATGGGATAGGATGCGATGCAAGGCCAACATTTGTTGCTCAATCATAATTATCCTTGAGATGTGGTGGTGGTGAGCTGCCTTCCTGATCCCCTGCAGTTCATCTGGTGTAGGTACAACCACAGTGCTATTGCGAAGGGAATTCCAGGATTTTTTCCAATGACAGTGAAGAAACGGCGATATGGTTCCAAGTCAGGATGGTGTGTGGCTGGGAGGGGAACTTGGCTCAATGAGGCTGTAAATTAAACAGCAAAGAAACTAGGGTTTGTGACCAATCCAATTTCTGTTTACTTTATTTCATAGATTAAGTGAAGCCCTTGCATTTATATAGCGCATTCTCACCTTCTCAGGACATCCCAAAGTGCTTGCAAACTATGGATTTTTTAAAAAGTACATTTGCTTTTGTTACATAGGCAGCACAATGCTTTGCAGAGAATTGCACTGTTATCTTGATGGTTGATTGATGATTCATGCAAGTTTCTCTTGCATTCAGGTAGTGTTCCTTCTCTAGCAGCTGGTCTGTTCTTTGGGAGCGCAGCTGGGTTTGGTGCCTACCAGATCACTCAAGACCCAAAGAACATATGGTTGTCTCTGAGTGAGTATTCTGACCACATTTGTAATGACTTTGTTTGTGTATTGTATATTGAGCTTTCATATAGCTGTAAGAAATGTCCTTTCTGCTGTTTTGTAAGGACTATTATCATCTGAGTGTGCACCTGTAATCAACAATAAATTTAAAAGATCTGCTTCTGTTGTTGCTGTCCTTTTGTGCAGTTTGATGTATATCAATTCTCCATGAAATGATTGTGTGAACCAAGAGTGTACAGCCTACAGTCCTAGAATCTTGAGCCCTCAAAAGGCCAGGCAGCTCATGATTATGTTTATATCTCTTATTTCTCAGCTTGTTTGGTTTCAAGTTGACAGACCTGGTAATGTGGAAACATCTGTTTTCTCATTAGTGAATAGACCCCAAATCATAAAAGACACATTAATATCAGCAACTTGAAATATATGCAAAAGAATGACAATGTGGGTATAATATGTGACTTTCAGTAATTGTGATCTCAAATTTGAGGAATCAAAATTACGTGGGAATTTTCACTTTTGTCAATTTTCCCTTTGAAATGCCACAATTGCTGCTGTAACTTAACGTTGATGGCTGACAATTTTATTTGCTATTCAATTTTTAATTTCTAAATTGGTTGCACAAGTGAAAATTGGGAAAACTTTAAATACTCTAATGTGTTCATGCCTCTATCCGTAATGGTGAACTGCAGGACTAAAGCTTTAAATGAATGATCTCCTAGACCCAAACTAATTTCTCATGCATTTGGGCTAATACGAAAGTGATATTTGCTCTGTTTGATCCCCATCTTTTTTGATGTATCTATTATCAATATCCAGGATTTATTTAACACAACATAATATAACAACGTAACACAACAGCAGAGATTGAGACATATTCAGTCAATTTTATGCTGAGTCATATTACTTGGAAGGAGGCCATTCGACTCATCGGAAGCATGCTGGCTCTCTGTAGAGCAACCCAGTCAGCTCCGTTCCCTGTTCTGTCCCCATAGCTGTGTAAGGTTTATTTGCATCAAATGTCCATCCAGTTTCCTTTTGAAATCATTCATCTCTGCGCCCACCACCCTCGTAGGCATCGAGTTCCAGGTCATTACTCTCGCTGCATAGAACCGTTCTTCCTTACATTATTCCGGCATATCTTGCCCAAAACTTAAGTCAGTGCCCTCTAGTTCTTGCTGTTGGGAACTGTTTTTCTGTGTCTACCTTATCTAAACTTGTCATAATCTTGTACATCTCTATCAAATCTCCCCTCAAACTCCTTTGCTCCCAAGAGAACGTACCCAGACTCTCTAACCTAACTTTGTAGCTAAGATCCCTCATCCCTGGAACTATTCTGGCAAATCTCCTCTGAACCCTCTTGTGGGCCCTCACACTATTTCTGGAGTGTGGTGACACAGAACTGGTTGCAATACTCTAGTTGTGGCATAACCAGAGCTTTGTAAAGGTTCAGCAGAACATCCTTGGTTTTGTACTCTGTGCATGTATTCATTAAGCCCAAGATCCCATATGCTTTGCTAACTACTCTCTCAAGATGTCCTACCACCACGTGAAAGACCAACGCACATGCCCCAGGTCCCTCTGTTCCTGTACACTCTTTAGAACTGTACCATTAAGTTTATATTCCCTCTCCCTAACCCCTCTGCCAAATTGCATCCTGTCACACTTATTTGCACTAAATTCCATCTGCCACTTATCTGCCCACTCTGCTAGCCTATCCATGTCCTGTTGCAGTCAATTGATATCATCCTCAGTTAACCACACCTCCGTATTTGGCATCGTCAGCAAAGTTTGAAATTTTACTCTGTATTTCAATATTCAGGTCATCTTATATATCCAAAAAAAGCAGTGGTCCTAATTTTTGGGGAAACAGCATTGTCCAGTGTGAAAAATAACCATGTACCACGACTGGCTGTTTTCTATCTTTAAGACAATTTTTTACCCAAGCTGACCCTTCTATTGCATGAGCCCCCATTTTGTTAACCAGTCTTTCACATGGTACTTTGTCGCAGGCTTTCTTAAAATCCAAATAGACAACGTCCATTGCATCCCCTTCATCAACTTTTTCAGTTACTTTCTCCAAAAATTCAATTAGATTAGTCAAGCACAAACTGCCTTTTACAAATCCATGCTGGCTGTGCTTAGTTAACTGAAACCTCTCCAAGCGCCTGTTGATTTTTTTTTCCTTCTGATTATTATTACTAAAACTTTATCAACCATTGTTGTTAAACCCCCTGCTGAGTAATTTTTTGTGTCTTTGTATTTTAAAGTTGCTTCAGGAGCACTGACTGGAGTAATGGGAATGAGATTTTACAATTCAGGAAAGTTCATGCCGGCTGGTTTAGTCGCAGGAGCAAGGTAATAATCGAGATCACCCTGTGCACTCAACGGGGAAGTTTCTATTGCTGAGGAGCTAAAACAACTTCATTTAAATATGGCTTGAAAAAAATCTTTGACTAAAGCTTAAATTCCAAAAGTCTGCCGCTTTTTGATGAACTGCAGCTACCTCTTGCAATGATCCTGAATCACTTCCATATACAGAACCTCATCTGTTATCTCTTTAACTCTTTGCTTTGTCTGTTTCATTCTCCTCTGATCACAATTTATTTCACAACTTATTTGTACTTTAGTTCAAAATGACAATGTTTTCCTGACTTCCCTTATTATTCAGTATCAACTATGGCACTGCTTTGCCTCTGACTGACAGTCCATTGCAGTACTGAGAGAGTGCTGCACTGTTGATAATGGCACATTTCAGATGAGACATTAAACAGTCTGCCCCCTCAGGTGGACATAAAAGGTACACAATTTCAAAGAAGAGCAGTGGAGTACTTCTGGTATCCTGATCAATATTTATCCCTGAACTAACATCACTAAAGCCAAATTATCTGATCATGATCACACTGATCTTTGTGGGACCTTAGTGTGACTAAGTCCCCCTTTAAAGCACCCTGAGGCATGAAAGGCATTATACGAAAACAATGTTTTTCTTAACTCCTAACTCTCTTGTGTCCCACAGGAAATTAACAGTGAATGAGTTGTCTGGATCAACATCATCAGTTCCTTTTCTATGACTTATATGAAGGGACCAAATACATGGTTGCCCAATTTGCTGATACAAAGAGAATAAGTTGTGAAAATGATATGAAGAGACTGTAAAGGGATATGGTTAGGTTAAGTGTTGGAGTGTAATGTGGGAAAATGTGAACTTGTCCATTTTGGCAGGAAGAATAGAAAAGCAGTATATTTTTTAAATGGAGAGAGATTGCAGAACTCTGCAGTACAGAGGTATCTGGGTGTCCTGGCACATGAATCACAAAGTTAGTAGGCAGGTACAGCATGTGGAAGGCAAATGGAATGTTGCCGTTTATTGTAGGGGAATCACGTATAGAAGGTAGGGAAGTGTTGCTACGGCTCGCACATCTGCAGTACTGTGTACAGTTTTGGTCTCCTTAAGAAAAGATATAATTGCATTAGAAGCAGTTCAGAGAAGGTTCACTTGACTGATTCTTGGAATGAAGGGGTTGTCTTATGAGGAAAGGTAGGGCAGATTGGGCCTTTCGAGTTTATCCATTCGAGTTTAGAAGAATGAGAGGAGATCTTATTGAAATATATAACATCCTGAGGGGACTTGACAGGTGGATGCTGAGAGGATGTTTCTCTTTATGGGAGAGACTAGAACTAGGAAATAGTTTGAAAATGGGGTCTCCTGTTTAAGGCTGAGATGAAAAAAAATTTTTTCTCAGGGTCGTGAGCCTATGGAATTCTCTTCCCTAGAGAGTGTTGGAGGCAGGGTCAATGAACATTTTTAAAGAAGAGTTAGATAGATTCTTGACTAACAAGGGAGTTAAAGCGTAGGCAGGAAAGTGGAGTTGAAGTCACAGTAAGATCAGTGATGATATTAAATGGTGGAGCAGGCTCGGGGCTGAATGGCCTACTCCTGCTCCAAATTTCTATGTCCACATTTTAAAAAATGTGTGTTAATCCACCTAAAAGTCTCCTCCTTTCTAAGACAGCATTACAGATGCTTTTTTTAATCTTTTTTTCAGAACTGAAGCTCTTAGTGCAATCTGCTGATCTTTTGTGGAATGCTATGTCATAGCCTAGGGTGTGGAACTCCTTTTCAATGGGTAGAGCACAGAGCTAAATGACCAAGTAAAGCAGCAATAAAATACAAATAAAACCCAACTATTAACTTAGTAAATTTTATGCTATGAGATATGAACAAGAGTTAGATAGTAAACTGGCTATGATTTCTTGAGAGACTTGTATTCAGAAAACTTTGTTTGTCCTAAGTATTTGCAATGCCTGTTTTGACCCTGCATTCCTTTACAAAGTCATCCTTGCTGACAGTATTCAATGACTGAGCAATTTGTTGGCGACTTCCTCGCTGCCTCTTGTAGTTGAATCAGAAACTTTTCCTGTTTCCTGTATCAAAAAGGCCACTTTTTATCACATGCACATGTTACCATCCAGCTGCCCATAATTTCAGTCAAAACAGAAAATGCCAGAAATAGCAGCATCTGTGGAGGAAGAAACATTTAGTGGTTCAGGTTGCATCCCAATTTTTGTCAGAACTGAAAGAATTTAGAGATTTAATAGTTTTCAGTGATTGCTTGCAAGGCACATCAATTATTCTGCACAGATTGGAGGGTAGCTAATGTAACCCCACTATTTAAAAAGGGAGGTAGAGAGAAAACAGGGAATTATAGACCATTCAGCCTGATGTTGGTAGCGGGGAAAATTCTACAGTCCATCATAAAAGATTTAATAGCTGAGCACTTGGAAAACACTGGCAGAATCGAACAGAGTCAGCATGGATCTACGAAAGGGAAATCATGCTTGACAAATCTACTGGAATTTTTCGAAAATGTAACTAGTAGAGTTGATGAGGGGGAGCCAGTGGATGTGGTTTATTTGGACTTTCAGAAGGCTTTCGACAAAGTCCCACATAAGAGGTTAGCATGTAAATTTAAAGCGCATGAGATTGAGGGTAGTGTATTGAGATGGATAGAAAACTGGTTGGCAGACAGGAAACAAAGAATAGGAATAGACGGGTCTTTTTCTGAATGGCAGGCAGTGACTATTGGGGTACCGCAGGGATCGGTGCTGGGACCCCAGTTATTCACAATATATATTAATGATTTAGATGAGGGAACTAAATGTAATATCTCCAAATTTGATGACACAAAGCTGGGTGGGAGCGTGAGCTGTGAGGAGGATTCAGAGATACTTTGGTGTGATTAGGATCAAGCTGAGTGAGTGGGCAAATGCATGGCAGACGCAATATAAGGTTGATAAATGTGAGGTTATCCACTTTGGTAGCAAAAACAGGAAGGCAGATTATTATCTGAATGTATAACTGAGAGAGGGGAATGTGCAACGAGACCTGGGTGTCCTTGTACACCAGTCGCTGAAGGTAAGCATGCAGCAGGCGGTAAAGGAGGCAAATAGTTTGTTGGCCTTCATAGTAAGAGGTTTCGAGTACAGGAACAGGGATGTCTTGCTGCAATTATACAGGGCCTTGGTGAGACCACACTTGCAATATTGTGTGCAGTTTTGGCCTCCTTATCTGAGGAAGGATGTTCTTGCTATTGAGGGAGGGCAGTGAAGGTTTACCAGTCTGATTCCTGGGATGGCGGGGCTGACCTATGAGGAGAGACTGAGTCAGGATTATATTCGCTGGAGTTCAGAAGAATGAGGGGGGATCTCATAGAAACCTATAAAATTCTAACAGGACTGGACAAGGTTGATGCAGGAAGGATGTTCCCGATGGTAGGGGAGTTCAGAACCAGGGGTCACAGCTTGAGGATACAGGGTAGACCATTTAGGACTGAGATGAGGAGAAATTTCTTCACCCAGAGAGTGGTGAGCCTGTGGAATTCGTTAGCCCAGAAAGTAGTTGAGGCCAAAACATTGTATGCTTTCAAGAAGGAGTTAGATATAGCTCTTGGGGCAAAAGGGATCAAAGGATATGGGGAGAAAGCGGGAGCAGGCTATTGAGTTGGATGATCAGTCATGATCGTAATGAATGGTGGAGCAGGCTCGAAGGGCCGAATGGTCTACTACTGCTCCTATTTTCTATGTTTCTATGTGAATCTGTATGGAGAGCCTGAAGACATCTGGGAGGTTGGAAGACTGTTTTAGGATTCTGCACATACTTGATCAGACGAGCATGTGCCTATACTTTGAAGAGGCAACTGGAGAGGAAACCAGAAGTGAAGCCTGCTGATACATGCTACCATGCTGAGTCTAAAGCAGTTAGTTACCTGCTCCAGATGGATGCTTGCATTGGTGTGGCCTGCCAAGTGGTTGGATTATAGGAAGCATTTGTCCCACTCCTCTCAGTAGAAGGGATTCATCCTGCCTGGTTGCACTGGTGCTTGCACAGAGTGCCTGATTTGGTGAAGAAGGGAGGGCTTCTTGCTGGTGCTGGTGGCCAGTGAGGATGTAGCAGCAGCCAGAGGAGGACTTTGCTGCACATGTCAGGCAAGAAGGGCTGCTCGTCACTGTGGCTGTGCCCGTGACACACCAGCTTGTTGGATTTTAATTAACGTTTCTACTGGAAGTTGTAGCTTTGACCTTGGCTCCTTCATTCTGAATTTAAAGAATTTTTAACACAAGGGAAAATAACACAAAATTCCAAAGTAACTAACCCACTAACTGGAGTATGAGGCCTTTTATTTTACCATCCAAGGAGAACTGTAATTACAAACACTAGATAACAGAGCAAGGGGGAAGTACTGCAGATGCTGGAAATCTGAAATAAGAACAAAAAAATGCTGAAAGGGTCACCGACCTGAAAGTTAACTTTTTTCTCTCTCTACAGATATTGCCAGACCTGCTGAATATTTACAGCCTTTTGTGTTGAAAACTAAATGAGAATCTTTACAAAACTAACTACAGCTCCTGTTTGTGCATTCTGCCAAATTGCTGATCTCTCACAATTTGCAACTTCCTCAAGTGTGCTGTACAACCACAGCAGAACTCTGAACTCTATAGCTTGCCTGTCTAATGGCGACTGTCAAAATACATATTGCAAATAATTTGAATTATTCAAATAGGGTCAAGTTATATCTTAGAATCATGGAATAGTTATAGCACAGAAGAAGGCCGTTTGACCCATCATGTCTGTGCTGGCCGTCTGAAGGAGTGCTTCACCTAGTGTCTTAGCCCTTCAAAGTTTTCCTTTTCCAATAATGATCCAATTCCCTTTTAAAAGCCTCAGTTGACCCTGCTTCCACCACACACACTCTCAGGCAGTGAAATCCAGATCCTAACCACTTGCTAATTCCTTAGACCTGTGCCCTCTGGTTCTCAGTCTTTCCAACAATGGGACTGTTTCTCCCTATCTACTCTGTACAGACACATCATGATTTTTGAATACCTGTATCAAGTCGAGAATCTTCTGGATGAACTTTTGGGTGTATCCTGTCCCGTCAGATCAAATCAAAAATCTGGTCCAACACATGTTGCAGATAGCACAACCAACAGCTTTTAAGCATGTTCAGAGGTAGAGGAAAAAGGAGGGAGGGGAGGGAGGAACAAAGGAGAGAGCCTGATAAGATGAAAGTTAGGAATGATTATGACAAAAGGGATAATGGTGCAAAGCAAAAGGGTGTGATAATGGGACAAGTGAAGAAACAAAAGATGAAACTAGAGCTCTAAATGGCACTAACAGAATCATTGCCCGCTTCTGTTGCTCAAGCAATTGAGAGTAATAATGATCTAACTTGCTGAAATTATTGTGGAGTCTGG
This sequence comes from Carcharodon carcharias, assembly GCF_017639515.1. Taxonomy (NCBI): domain Eukaryota; kingdom Metazoa; phylum Chordata; class Chondrichthyes; order Lamniformes; family Lamnidae; genus Carcharodon; species Carcharodon carcharias. The sequence goes on along the minus strand of NC_054469.1, from coordinate 176,092,192 downwards.
AAGATTGTAGAGTGTCTAATAGAAAAAATGAGGTACTGTTCATCGAGTTTCTGTTGAACTTCATTAGAAAAATGTAAATAGCAGAGGTCAGATTGAGAGTGGAAGGTTAAAATGGTAGGCAACCATTTGCAGACTAAAGAGAGGAGTTTAGAAAGGTCTCTTCAATGTCGGCGAGATGCAAGATATAGCCTAGAACACCTATTTTTGTGTCTCAGAATAAGTATCCCAGCATGCTTTTCCAACAAACCAAGAAGCCTCTGAGATGCAGCAGCTATTAATCAGTTTCAATGGCCAAGTGAACAGACTGAATATCAAAACAGCAGAAAAGTCCTTGATTAGGTCTCTGAAGCTAACAATCTCTCTCATTCTTGCTGGATGCCATTTTTGAAGCATGCAGCAGTTTTCTACATTAGGCTTGTGAGGTTTGTACTGTGCTGATGTTTCATTTTTAAATTTGGGAAAATCTGTTTTATTTTCTAAAATTTAATGGCCCTGTTAGAGTTCTCTGTTAGAGAATGTGGGATAATTTTTAGCTTTAATGACTGGATAGTGATCTGTGAGCTGTTGTAGAGCTTGCCTGATTTTCAACCCATTGAAATGGATACGGTTAAAATTATAAGTGGGTAAGTGAGCTGCTTCACAAGGTTGTTGCCCAGGCAGTGAAGCTGAAAATGACCCCTGGTGAATTTGTATTGCTTTAGAGCCTGTAGTTAGGGTAAGACATAACTGGGTAAACTGCTAACTATAAAAATAGTCCACAATCCAATTTTTGTTCTGGGCCCGACAGTTGCACATACTGTCAATTAACAGTCTATGCTGAAATAACGTGAAATGGGCTAAAACGAGTTTAGGTGTTTGATAAAAATTTGACTGGAAGTGTAACAGAGTTGTAGAAACTTTTACAGCACAAGGATTTCATGTTTTGAGACTTCTACTGTAACAAACAAGCTAAAATCAACATTGACTAAATATTACTTAGTAGTCAATTAATACTCCAGACCACAGAAATGATAACCCTCATTAATTGTTTTAACACAACCAATAACCCCATGTTGTATACAAATACATTACAGCCTATTCTCTGCAGCATTGCAGTCTTTATAGGAAACATTCATTTGTCACTACCAGCTTCCAATGGGTTCACATCTCCCAGTTTTGCCGAATCCTAATGTTCCACGACTGTTGAAAGGCACTTCCCTCTGTTTTCTCAACTTCCCAAACTGACTACTGGCAGTAAGGACCACTTTGGTGAATTCTACTTCCACCCTTGCCAGGTCAAATCTTCCAGAGCGTTTAGAGTGCCATGGGTCACGTCTCTTCGACCAGAGACCATTGTTCCTCCTGCGTGCAGCCTAGTAGCTTGCCAATGATTCGCAGCCTTCTCCACCCTGACCACACCGGCTGCAGCCTTCTGTCTCTGAAAGACCTCTGACTTTCCCTGTTTCTGTCCAAAAACTCAGAGACTAAACATCTGTCCATAGTCAGCCCAGCTGCTCCTTTGTTTTCAGGTGTGAAATAAATAAGGCATGTATATTTCAATAGCTTCCAACCTGGGCCCCCATCCCCATTGTAACCAAGCCACATAGACTTGTCGGGCATAACTCTCAGCAGGTCACATGACTCTCTTGATTCCTCCATTTCACCTTGAATGTCAGTCCAAAACATGATCACCTTTTAAAACCTCACATTTGTAACATTCTGTTCATGAGTTCCATGATCTCACTTGCTTCTCTGAAACATGCTTCATGAAACAACTCTGAATATGTTCTGCCACCTTCAAAGCTCTATACCTGTGCACCCCCAGGCTTCTGCATATTCCTTAGAGCTGTGCCATTAACTCTGTATTACTTTTCTTTATTCCTTCTTTGCAGGCTCAAGGGGCCGAGTAGCTACCTCCTGCACCCATTTCTTGTGTTCTGCCAAAATGCGTCACCTCATGTTTGACTATTAATCTGTCACATATCTGCCCATTCTGCCAGCATATCTATGCCCTTTTGCAGTTGGTTTGTATCATTCTTGCGGTTTGCTACACTTCTCAGCTTGGTGTTATTGGCAAATTTTGAAATTTTATAGTGGCCTTAGCACTGACTCTTGGGGAACACCATCCTTCAGCCTGAAAAACAGTCATTTACCACGACTCGCCTTTTCTGTCCTTAAACCAATTTTTTTTCTCTAAGCTGACACTGACCCTCCTATTCCATCAGCCACAATTTTGTTAACCGACCTTTTATGTGATACTTCTGTCAAGTGCTTAATTAAAATCCATTGCATTCCCTTCATTAACCTGTAAAATTTAGTTAAATTCGTTGAACACAATTTGCCATTAACAAATCCATGTTGGCTCTCTTTAATTCAAATGTCTCCAATGCCTGTTGATTTTTTTTTCCCCCTGATTATTATTTCTAAAACCTTAGCCACCACTCATTTTAAACTGACCGGTCTGTAGTTACTAGGACTGTACTTGTACCCTTTCTCATTTGTCACTCTACATTCTTCTGCCTTTTCCCCTCTTATCGAGGGAAGATTGGAAGATTGTGGCAAGCCTTCTTGCTGTCTGCGCTCACAGTTTCTTTAACAACCTGGGATGCAAGCCATTCAGATCCACTCTTAAGCATAACCAGCTTTTCTGGTACCTCCTACCTCTCAATTTTCGCCCCATCCCTTATGTTTTCAACTCTGCTTCTACTGATATTGTTAGTTCCTTCTTCCTTAGAGTATTTTCTAAGTGTATTTACTAAGTATTCTAGCCTTGCCCTGTGCCTTGAAGGATATATCACATGATGCAACCTACCCCACTTTTTATTACATGCACATAATTTAGACGCTGGTAGAAGATTTTTAGATTTCTTTTTGTGTTAACTGCCATTCTATTCTCGTGTTATCTCTTTCCATTCTTATTTTCCTCTACACTTGCCCTATCAGCTTGAAGAATTCACTTGACATGCATATTCTCTATCTCCCTCGTCATACAAGGAGCCCTGGCTTTGCTCCTCCTATGTTGTGGCCTTTTTGCAATCTACCTAGCATCTCCTCCTTAAAGATCACCCATTATTCCATTACAGTTGTTCATGTCTGTCTTTGTTTCCATTTTACACCGGTTAGATTTCTTCTCATGAAATTAGCCTTCTTCCAATTTAGATGTTCTACTTTAAATTGTGCCTTGCTGTTCTGCATTATTGGCCTAAACCTAATGATGCAATGATCACTCTTACCCAAGTGTTCCCCCCCACCCGAGATACCTCAGTAATTTCCTGCTGATTTGTTCCTCTACCCCCCCTCTCACTATTTGGAGACCTATGGAATACTGCCAGAAGAGTGATCATTTCTGAATTATAACCAGAAAGATTCTGCCTTACACCCTCAAGGACATCCTCACTTAATGCCTTCCCTTATCACTACTGCCACTCCATCTCCCTTCTTTCCTTCCTTGTCTTTTCTGAACACTTTTATTCTTGAACGTTAAGCGCACAGTCCTTGCTGCTTTTCAGACACGTTTCCGTTATTGCCAGTATTCTTGTACAGCTATTTGTGCAGAAAATTTGACATTGTGCCTTTACATACATACACTGTAATCATGTTTTTGTATTCCTCTAGTCTTTCTTAGACTGCTCATATCTAATATAGTACTACTCTATTACTGTCCAACGCTCTCACTTCATGGACTTCATTCCTCTTGTCTACTTCTGTATGCTGGTGCTCATCTCCCTGCATGTGTGGTCACAATTTTAAAGAAGTTCTTTCCTTTCAATAACTATTCTGCATGTTATACTCCAGATTTATATTGAGTTGCATCTTTGAATAAGTTGTGCATATTTTCCTATGTGTAGTAATAATTCTTATTTGTTCTTCCCACAGCATTCTAATGCTTGGAAGACTTGGTCTCAAAATATTTGAAAAACCCCATGAGTCATGAACCAGTATCTTTTCTTCAAGGGAGTTTTGTATAGATGAATTTTGAGTCACTGATTATGTTTGACTGTTATCATGTAAACTTACAAAATGGAGCTTTATTGAACTGATTCTGATAGAATTTATTCCAATAAACCACCTGATTCAAAAATGCTTTGATAGTTTAGTTTTGTTATTAAGAAATTTTCTACTAATCTTATAAACAGCCACACCGTGCCTTCAAAGTCAAATTCTTTGTGATAAGGGCTACCCACTAAAGAGGTGGCTGCTGACTTCAGTTAGGAACTATCGGATGGAAGTAGAGGAGAAATACAACCTGTCATATGGTGACCCAAGCCACCTTTGAGCAGACCAAAATGGTGATCTGCTGCACTTTGCACAATCTGGCACTGCAGTAGGGAGAGGCCCTGGTTAATGAGGATTAAGTGGAGTGTGAGATATCCTCAGACAAGGAGGATAATGATGAAACTTGACTATTTGCAGCATCTTGAAAGACATGAAGGGCTGTCTGGAGGGCTCGGTGACATTGGTGTAAGGGAGGCTTGGGAGGCTTTTGCACATGCATGTTTCAGAAGACTGTTCCACATCATCTAGTCAAATAAAGGTCCACCTTCACCCTCCTCTGTTTGTTTACCTCAGTTGCAAGCCCAGGTTCTGCACACATTGGCATTTCTACACAGTCAAAACAATACCCACAGATGGTCCTTTGCAAACAGCCCTCTGGATGAATCATGGTGCTTCACTTCCAGAGGGCCTCCAACGGTAGATGAAAATATAGACAAAATTATTATAAACATTGGCACACACAAGCAGTAACATTTTGACTATTCACCCATGAAGCTCAAGGTATTTTCTTAATTCTTTTCCAAGTACTTCTATGTGGTGCTCTCCTTTTGCTGCCAAATGGGTTAGAGGCAGAATGCTGACCTTGCTGTCCTGTGGCCTGGGATGCGTCATGGTGGCTGGCTGCTTGAGGCCTGACATGCCATGGCATGCTGAGGGGCTCCTGCACTCGTCTGTCATTGCAGCAACTTGAGATGCTGGTGTCACTGACAGAGGGGCTGAGGAGCTGCTATCTACACAGGAGCACCCTGAGAAGAGCCCCCAGATTTGGAAGGCAGCTGCTGCTGCTCCTTCACAGGGCACACTTGTATCTCCCTGCCAACTTGAGATTGGTGAAGAATTGGTGGAAACTGCAGCTACCTTGACTTGCCATGGCTCCACTGAGCTCATAAACAAGGTGATTGCATGCAGATCTGTGTGCATCTCTGGCATTCACTGACTGATCATCTCATTCTTTGAGGATAACCAGTCTCATGTTGCAGGAGGCTACACATGTAGACAAGAGGGAGATCACAGTGTTCATGGCCTGGATGGACTCCTCTACCATCAGTGATGACGGGCTCATTAATTATGGAGTCAGGAGTTTCCCAGCGTTTCTTGCGGGGGCGCGGGCTGGATGACGGCACATTTAATAGGTGCCTGGATATCACACTTACCTGCCGTTTAAGGAGGAGATGGCCTGCTGATGGAACTCTGAACCCCCAGATTCAGTGTCGCATCCTTGGAAGTCCTTGTCAATGCAGTGGAGGCCAATAGGGTAGAACGAGAAAGCTGAGCCGTCACACCAACCAGTATGTGAGGAGGTCTCCAGGAGGTCAGGGCCTCCATCAAAGGATTGCCTTATAATGCTGCAAATGGACGAATGACCTCATCTGCTCCGCCAGGTTAAGTGAACACTCAACTATTCACACTCACCCTCACTGAATGATACAGCGGATATCAGCCTCAGTGGCAAGGGCACCATCCGTGTGGCCTATGTATAAAAGAGCTACTCAAGGTGATAAGGTGATGCCTCATAGCCCTACTGCAGTCCATCTATTCTGCAGGTAGAGGGGCCACTGTGAGTCCCTGACCCTTCCACACACAGCTTAGACACTGGCTGGGAGGGGGTGGTGGGAGAAACTAATGACATGCCTCTGACCCTTATCCTTCTATCTGCATGGGTTCACTGCTTCGGAGGATGCTGCCCCAGAATCCTTGTGGACCACATGGCACACAATCTAGTGGCTTATTTGTAAGACTGTAGGCATGAGAAAGATACCTGAACTGCATCTCCACCAACCCCCAATGAGATCGTGCAAGAGTTGGATCAAGATTTTCACCACGAGGCTCTATATAGTTTGGAGCAACCATGGTTGTTGTGAACTTCCACATCAAGTCAAATATGTTTACCCCTCCTCCCCTGCCCCACACCTTCCCCACCCCATAACCATTGACACCCCCTAGGTGCAACATTAAACCTTCTGAAGATTGCCCTTCAACCTTCCCCCATCACCAGGTGCAGGTGAATGTCCACGACCCTAACTTCCCAAGGAGCCCACCCTGTCACTGTGAACTGCCCTCCCCAATTCTGCCAACCTCCAGAATCCGCTTCTCGTTTTGCATCCCTCCAACAATCCTCAGCTCCCGCTTATCTGCCATCGCCTAACCCTCACTCTCCCATTGCCTCCTTTAGCCCTCACCATCCCTTCCTATCAACAATTCCATGAGCATGCCCCTTGAACTCCTCAATTGACACTACAGACCCATCCCTTTGAACCCCTTTCACCTCTTTCCCCCCATGTCCATTCACATCTGCACACCACTCCCAAGTCCATTCACATCTACACACCAGTCACCCCAGCCCCCACCCGCCCTCCCGTTCCATTCCACAACCCCAGCAGCATCTCCCTCTTACCCCTACTACCCCAAAATCCCCTGCCCACCTCTAGGCCTCCACACCCACCCCATCTCTTCAATCCTTGGCTTCCTGTCCAATCCACCCATCCCCACCCCCAGCACAGACCATCACTGCCCAACAGTACCTCCTGCAGTCGTCCCCCTCCACTCCTGGAAGAAGCTGCTGCTTGATGATCCACCTCCCGGGAGAAGCTGCTTCTTGATCATCCACCTCCCAGGAGAAGCTGCTGCTTGATCATCCACTTCCTGGGAGAAGCTGCTGCTTGATCATCCACTTCCTGGGAGAAGCTGCTGCTTGATCATTCACATCGGTAGAAGCTGCTGCTTGATCATCCACCTCCCGGGAGAAGCTGCTGCTTGATCATCCACCTCCCGGGAGAAGCTGGTGCTTGATCATCCACCTCCCGGGAGAAGCTGCTGCTTGATCATCCACCTCCCGGGAGAAGCTGCTGCTTGATCATCCACCTCCCGGGAGAAGCTGCTGCTTGATCATCCACCTGCTGGGAGAAGCTGCTGCTTGATCATCCACCTCCCGGGAGAAGCTGCTGCTTGATCATCCACCTCCCGGGAGAAGCTGCTGCTTGATCATCCACCTCCCGGGAGAAGCTGCTGCTTGATCATCCACCTCCCGGGAGAAGCTGCTGCTTGATCATCCACCTCCCGGGAGAAGCTGCTGCTTGATCATTCACCACCTGGTAGAAGCTGCTGCTTGATCATCCACTTCCCGGGAGAAGCTGCTGCTTGATCATCCACCTCCCGGGAGAAGCTGCTGCTTGATCATCCACTTCCCGGGAGAAGCTGCTGCTTGATCATCCACTTCCTGGGAGAAGCTGCTGCTTGATCATCCACTTCCTGGGAGAAGCTGCTGCTTGATCATCCACTTCCTGGGAGAAGCTGCTGCTTGATCATTCACCACCTGGAAGAAGCTGCTGCTTGATCATCCACCTCCCAGGAGAAGCTGCTGCTTGATCATCCACCTCCCGGGAGAAGCTGCTGCTTGATAATTCACCACCTGGTAGAAGCTGCTGCTTGATAATCCACCACCCGGAAGAAGCTGCTGCTTGATCATCCACCTCCCGGGAGAAGCTGCTGCTTGATCATCTACCTCCTGGAAGAAGCTGCTGCTTGATCATCCACCTCCTGGAAGAAGCTGCTACTTGATCATCCACTTCCTGGGAGAAGCTGCTGCTTGATCATTCACCACCTGGTAGAAGCTGCTGCTTGATCATCCACCTCCCGGGAGAAGCTGCTGCTTGATCATCCACCTCCCGGGAGAAGCTGCTGCTTGATCATCCACCTCCCGGAAGAAGCTGCTGCTTGATCATCCACCTCCCAGGAGAAGCTGCTGCTTGATCATTCACCACCTGGTAGAAGCTGCTGCTTGATCATCCACCTCCCGGGAGAAGCTGCTGCTTGATAATTCACCACCTGGTAGAAGCCGCTGCTTGATAATCCATCACCCGGAAGAAGCTGCTGCTTGATCATCCACCTCCCGGGAGAAGCTGCTGCTTGATCATCCACCTCCCGGGAGAAGCTGCTGCTTGATCATCCACCTCCCGGGAGAAGCTGCTGCTTGATCATCCACCTCCTGGAAGAAGCTGCTGCTTGATCATTCACCACCTGGTAGAAGCTGCTGCTTGATCATCCACCTCCCGGGAGAAGCTTCTGCTTGATCATCCACCTCCCGGAAGAAGCTGCTGCTTGATCATCCGCCTCCCGGGAGAAGCTGCTGCTTGATCATCCACCTCCCGGGAGAAGCTGCTGCTTGATCATCCACCTCTCGGGAGAAGCTGCTGCTTGATCATCCACTTCCTGGGAGAAGCAGCTGCTTGATCATTCACCACCTGGAAGAAGCTGCTGTTTGATCATCCACCTCCTGGGAGAAGCTGCTGCTTGATCATCCACCTCCCAGGAGAAGCTGCTGCTTGAAGATCCATTTTGTAAAAAGCTGCTGCTCGATGAAACACCTCATGGAAGTTGCTGCAGCTCGAGGATCCACCTACTGCTGCACTTGGTGTTCCAGGGACCACGGTCACTGGAGGCCTCCATCCCAATCTCAGCAGGCTGCACCAGGCCTTCTGAAGTTAAGTCCCGATATTTGCATGCCATGTTGGTCCAGATGTGTTCTGGACCACGGTGAAAACCCGCTGGCAGCGTGGATGATTGGGCAGTGGGGCGATTCCATCAGGCCTTCACCTGCATCCCATTAATGGGATGCAAAACAGTTTCACACCGGCCTCTGGTGGGAATGGTGACCCGCCATGACGGGCAGCAGTGCACATTCCCACTGTCATTTTATGCCGGCAGGAAACCAACTTTTCAGTTCCCGCTGCGTTGTCACTCCCTGCCTGTCATTAGACTTACCACGGGGGCTCCTCCATCTTGAAATATACACAGTTTATGTAAATAAAAACTCTCTCGAGTGCTATAAGCTATTGTTGATGGCATAATTCAGGTGACACCAATGTATATACTAGATATCACTTGAGAAAAATTTACCCTCCTTTTAGTGGAATGTGCAAACTCCTAAATCTTTGCCCTTAAGATCCTATATGTGACAATTTATTAGTTCTATTGCACCTTTTTCTGGTTTATCAACCTACTTGTCTTGAACAGATTTAATAACTCAATAATCCTTCCTAATAAACTAGTGGATTTTCACACTTCTACATTTCTGGATATTGCTGTCTCTCACGATTGCCTGACAGATGAACATATGAATTAGGAGTAGGAGTAGGCCACTCAGCTCCGTCATTCAATAAGGTCGTGGCTGAACTGACTGTAACCTCCCACCTACCCGGTAACCTTTTACCCCATTGTTTATCAAGAATCTACCTTTGCCTTGAAAACTTTTGAAGACCCTGCTTCCATTGCTTTTTGAAGAAAGGAGTTCCAAAGACTCACTACTGTCTGAGAGAAAAGATTTCTTCTCACCTCTGTCTTAAATGGGTGACCCCTTATTTTTAAATAGTGACCCCTTGTTCTAGGTTCTCCCACAAGAGGAAACATCCTCTCCACATCCACCCTGTTAAGTTGCCTATTACTCTTCTAAACTCCAGCGGATACAAGCCTAGCCTGGCCAACCTATCCTCATAAGGCAGCCCACCCATTCCTGGTATTAGTTTACCTTCTCTGAACTGCTTCTTATGCATTTACATCCTTCCTTAAATAAGGAGACCAATACTGTATGCAGTATTCCAGAGGTAGAACCAGTGTCCTGTACAACTGAAGCATAGCTTTCCTACTTTTATATTCAATTCCCCTCGCAATAAATGATAACATTCTATTAGCTTTCCTAATTACTTGCTGTACCTGCATACTAGCCTTTTGTGATGCGTATATAACGAAACCCAGATCCCTCTGAATCTCAGAGCTCTGCAGTCTCTCACTATTTAGATATTATGCTTTTTTATTCTTCCTGCCAAAATGGACAATTTCACATTTGCCCACATTATACTCCATTTGTCAGATCTTTGCCCACTCACTTTACCGATCTATGTTCCCTTGTAGCCTCCTTATGTCCTCTTCACAATTTACTTTCCTACCTATCTTTGTACCATCAGCAAATTTAGCATCCATATCTTCAATCACTTCATCCAAGTCATTTATATAAATTTTAAGAAGTTAAGGGCCCACCACTGATCCCTGTGGCACACCACTCATCACAAATGCCAACCAGAAAAAGACCCATTTATTGCCACCCTCTGTTTCCTGTTAGCTGGCCAATCTTCAATTCATGTCTATATATTACCCCCTATGCCATGAGCTTTCATTTTCCGCAATAACCTTTGATGTGGCACTTTATCAAATGCCTTCTGGAAATCTAAGTACAGTACATCCACTGGCTCCTCTTTATCCAGAGCATGTGACCCCTTCAAAGAACTCCAATAAATTGGTTAAACATGATTTCCCTTTCCCAAAGCCATGCTGACTCTGCTTGATTGCCTTGAATTTTTCTAAGTGCCCTGCCATTATAACATCTTTAATAATAGCTTCTAACATTTTCCCTATGACAGATGTTAGGCTAACTGGCCTGTTTTCTGTCTCACTCCCTTTTTGAATAAAGGAATTACATTTGCTATTTTCCAACCTAATGGCAACTTCCCTGAATTCAGGGAATTTTGCAAAATTAAAACCAATGCATCAATAATCTCATTAGCCATTTCTTTTAAGACCCTAGGATGAAGTCCATCAGGACTGGGGATTTCTCAGCTCGCAGCTCCAACAGTTTGCTAAGCACCACTTTCCTGAGTTCCTCCTTCCCTTCCAATTCCTGATTTACAGCTATTTTGGGGACATTATTATAATAATATAATAGGATTCTGGTGACTCCTGTACTATAAAACTGTTAAAGATGTTTTCAACCCGATGGGCTGTAACCCTGAGCACCAGGGAAGTGTATCTGGGGGGAAAAACCAAAGATGCATTGGGGAATAACTCCATCCCCTGAAGTTCCCAGATAAGGGGCGGAATTTTCTGTCCCTCTGCGTGCTAGGTGGTGGGCGTGGACAATATGGCGCGATCTGGTTAACGATGGCAGGAAGGCAGGTCACGATCGTCCACTCAGCCCCCCTTCGGTGGGCTGCATTTCCCTCCAACGGTTGACAGGAGCTCATTGGAAAACATCAGCATCTCATTAAAAGGTCATCTCGGCAGGCTCTGGACCCGATCGTCCGCTCATATTGGTGGGAAAGCATATCAACGTGCTTCACAACAGCACACAGGCGACGTGCATTTGGTGGCCTTCACTTTGGGGGAACTGAGGTGAATGAACAGCATTGTTTTCCACAGCTCACCAGGGTCGCCTGTTGCTTTGCAGGCTTCAGGGGTGTTGGGGGGCCTGGGTGAAGTGCAGCCTTGCCTCAGAGGCGACTGTTTTCGGGGGCATGGTGTCCAGGAGCACCTGCTGCCTGGCCCGGAGGTGATTGTTTTTGGGGTGATGTCTGGGGGCAACTGGTGCCTGGCCCCGGAGGTGACTGTAGTCGGGTTGGGGGTGTCTGGGGACAACTGTTGTCCTGGCGTTGGATCCCATGCAAACAATCGAGGTGGCGGGCAGGGTAGATGAGGGAAGTGGCCATGCATTAGGGACACCTGTATAAACTGACCATCCCTCTGCAACTGAGACAGTTCAGGCGCAGTGACAGTGATATGATTGGAGTCGGGCACCCAGTCTGCCAGCCCACCCAAGCAATGCACCAATGTGCCACTAAGCCCCCCCAGACATTACCCTCCACCATCCCGGCACAGACTGCGAGTCTGCAACCAGTTTACTGGACTGTACAGCAGTTGGACTGCATAGGTTGTACAATCTCCTCGCCAATGCTGGAGGCGCTCACAGCCCCTTGCAATCTCAGCATCCCACTTTGGACCAGTAACCCTCATCTCGCAGGGTGACAGGGCAGCCATGTAGTGCACTCATCTGTGGCCATCTGAGAGATGGCTAGCACTTCCCAGGAAGCGCTACAGGGTGGATTACACAGGGCCATGAAAGGATGCTAAGTACACCCATGCTAACCATGTCTCTCTCTCTTTCATGCTGCAGATGGACCACGTCAGGATCATGGATTCTGGTGACCTAGCTGTATGCTCATGGCCTACAGAGAGTGAAGAAGATGGAGGAGAGAGCGACTGTCACGCAATGGCAGGAGCAGCAACCTCAGAAAGAAGAGGCAGCAGGACCGGCAGTGAGCCATGGCTGGTCGGCACCTAGCGACACCCAGCAACTATAGACACCGCGTGTCATTCCTGCAGATGACCAAGAACCAGTGTGTCCGATGACTGTGCATGTCTAGGGACCTGGTCACTCATATCTGCCATTTACAGCAGTACTAGGTGCCAAGGGGACATGGGGGCACCCAGTGCCAGTGGCTGTGAAAATGACGGCGGTGCTCAAGTTCAATGCTAGTTACTCCTTTCAGAGTTTCACAGGTGACCTCTCTGGGATCTCATAAGCCGCCACTCACAAATGCATTCTTGAGGTCATGGATGCCATCTTTTCAAGGGCACACAACTTTGTGTGTTTTACCTGGGACTGGGACAGCCAGGGTGCAAGGGCCATTGGATTCGCTCAGATCTCAGGATTCCCACAGATGCAGGGTGAGATCGACTGCACCCAAGTGGCACTCAGGTGTCCGTTGCTACACACAGTGGACTACATCAACTGTAAGCACTTCCACTCACTGAACATGCAGCTGGTATGCACATGCTGCAGGCGTGCACATGGTTTCCATGGAGTGTGCACCACACCTACATTCTCAGTCACTCGCAGATCCCTGCAGTCTTCCAGGGTCCACAGAGACTGCAGAGTTGGCTCCTTGGGAACAAGGGCTACCAGCAGAGGCTGTGGCTGATGACACCTGTGTGGTGGCCTCAGACTGCAGCAGAGCGACAGTATAATGAAGCTCATGCTGCAGCTCACAACTTGGTAGAGCAGACCACTGGGATGCTGAAGATGTGGTTCTGGTGCCTGGACTGTTCTGGTGAAGCCCTGCAATACAGTCCGCAGAGGCTGTCACTCATCATCATTGTCTGCTGCGTCCTTTACAACCTGGTGCTCCAACGGGGTGATGAGCTGGCTGAGGAGGTAATGGAGGAGCTGGAGGTCTCCTCCAATGAGGAGGACGGCAGCGGAGATGAGGGTGAGGAGGTCCTTGGTGGTGATGATGATGATGCGGATGAGGCTCTCGCACTGGCTAGACAAGGCAGGCACGCTCAGGAGGCCCTTATAGCTCCCAGATTTGTGGAAGATGATGACGACATGCAGTGGGGTGTCCCCATAGATCCTCACATCGCAGTTGTGAATGTTAGACTCCAATCTGGCTTATGGGAATGTTCATGTCGTGGAGACACAGTGGAAGCCCTAATAGTAGCTTGATTGCAGGGGGATGATGATAACATGCGGTAAAGACACTCCATGAATCTTCACATAACCTCTGTGAATGTCTGACTCCTGTCTGGCTGAGGGCAGCTTGTTTGCCTTCCATGATCAGGGCCATCTCATAGAGATGGAGCCACGAAGCTTTAGCCGCACCCAATGCTGTGTCTGCCTTCACCACCTGAGCCCTTCAAGAGCTAGTGTACAGCATCAATGCTCGCAGATGTTGGTGCAATGGTGGCCAGCCCCACCTTAAATGTCCTGAGAGCACACAGAGAGAATGCGAGAACTATGTGGTGCCTGCCCATTACATTCTAACAGCAATGACCAGCACTGCCAAGGTGCAGGCATCAGTAATGTTTCCAGGGAGTGTGAGGCTGGTCCGTCACTGTTGTCTGAAGGCCACTCAGAGCACAAGGAAGAGCCCCTGGACTGAGACACCTGCCTCATATCTTGTGCAGAAAGGTTTCACATCCGAGTGACAAGAACATTGCTCATCAGAACAAGGAGCCACAGACAGGAGGACATTCTTGAGAGTTTACTGACAATAGCAAATGCTATGTACAAGTGACCAACACTCATGGCCAGGCTGTGCAACTGCTTTTCCTTAACTGCCCTAACCCTGCTCCCCGGACATCTACAGTGGAGGTGGAGGCAGCCTGCTGACTGCATTGCCCTGTCTGTGATGACTCTGGCAGGCATCCTCTGGAGGGCTGAGACTTGGAGAACCCCGGCCTGCTTTTGGGATCCTGCTATGTGGCAGTGGCACCCTCCTCGGCCTGTGCAGCTGGAGCTGCAGAGGTGTCATGAAGCTATTAATGTATATAATATTATTGGAAAATATTTTTCTTTTAAATTAGAGGCTTAGTCTGCCGGTGTACCTTAATTGGATTGAAGCCAGCTCATCAGAGTGCTTTGATGTGTACTAGTTTTGAGATGTAAGAGAGGTAGAGTGCATTTGCATTTTTTGAATGGAACATTCAAGAAGTGGGGTGAAATCTGGCACCCGGCTAGTAGAGACCATGAAATGTTTATATTATTAATAAAATTGGTACAATGAAGGGGATTTTATTGTTAGAAGAGGTGGAGTTCAAAGAGGCTGGTGATATGAGAATTTAATTTCAATGAGATGTGCAGGATATAACCTATAGCAATGTCAGATCAAAGCAGCTATAAGCCTACAAGTGTCTCCACAGGAACCAAAGTGAAAAGAACCTAATTTCGAATTCATAAGGTGAAAATGCTTTGCCTGACGTCTGGTTAAGTCTAAGGATGCTGTTGCCTTAAGGGAGATTAGTTTGGGAATATGTTAAAAGTTATGATAGTAGGAATTGGTAGCCATGTGCATATATTTAACTTGTATAAATTAGTAAAATGTTTCCATTTAGTTTAATACAAAACCTCTCAAAGACTAGTGGTCTGATTCCTGAATTTAGAGCTGCATCTCAAAATTACAAAAGGAAAAATATAGGTTATGACAGTTGTTTAGAGTTTCCGTCTGGGATTTTTAAATTACACAGCTTTACCAAACTGCTGTCTCATACCAGGAGGTCACATGAATAGGGGATTTGGATGGGCTGGACACTCCTGGAGTCACCTGGGTGGATGATCCTGGGTGTGCACATGCTGATCCTTCTCCTTATGGGTGCCCGAGGGCCCCTGGCTGACTTCATGAGGGGCAGGGGTAGCTAGAGTGAGATCAAGCTCCCCAGCACCCCTCTTTCATACACACTGTTGGAGCTCAGCTATGGCATCATTGATGGAGTTAAGCTCACGCAGTGGTGCAGGAGTGATGTCCTGGACCAAAGTCTCCATCCTGCCAGTGTTGACCTTGGTGCATTGCAATGCTAGCGCTATCACCTCAGCCTGAAGATAGACGAACTCCTCCATTGTGTCTTGCAATCTGAGGAGTGCAGCGGACATCCATTCCTGATCTTCCCTAGCTTGCCTTTGCAGTTCCAGCAACTGTGACATGACTGAGTCCAGAGGCTCGTCATCTGACTCAAACTCAACAGGTTCCTGGCCTCCAGCAGCCCGCTAAATGCTGGGGATCTGGGAAGTCCCTGCTGCTGTGGATCAGACTGTGCATTGTCCTCATCAGAATGTGATTGCACACCTATTCTAGAGCTAGGTCCCACTGAGGTGTGTGTCTCTGCGCAGGTGGAAGGTGTGGGTGAGCACTGTGATGGAACTTCGAGGAGGGTGCCTTCAGATTCCCCTTCAGACGTTTCTTCAGGGCTTGATTGGAGGTCCTGGGTCATGAACTCCGTCGGCTGTTTGGCAGATGTGCCTGCAAAAGAAAGGGGAGATAATTAGTGCATAGCACTGGTCTGTGAAACAACGGTGTGGTTGTCTGATGGATGTTGCATTGCTGGATCCTCACCGTCAGCACAGGACTGGTTCAGGTCATGGCCAGCCAACTGTTTGGCTCTGTTTTCAAAGTTCGTGAGGACCTTGATTTCAGACATTCCGTCACCGGTCTGCAACCTCTCTCTCTCTTGTTGTGTGCCAGCTTGTCCTGCATAGATAGAGATGGAGAAAGTATAAGCAGGACACCTGCTGGGTCAGATGATAGATGTGCCTGGCCTGGACAGGTGATGAGTGGTCCCATGGATGGGCTGAGGACAATGAAGGTGTGTGTGAGAGAGTGAATGGTGATGTCCTTTGAACTGACAGTGAGTGAGGGCCCTGTGGATATGTGCTGGGTTTGTGACTGTGTGAGTTAAGAATGATGAAGTGACTTACCCTGGCAGAACAGAAGAAATCATTCACCCTCTTGTGGCACTGGGTGGTTGTATTCTTCTGAAGGGCGTTGGCACTGAACAACACTGCCACCGCTTCCCAAGCTGGATTAGTCAGGTTGCTGCCCAAATTGCTGCGGCCAGAGCGGGGGTACAGGACATCCTGGCAGCCCTCCATGGCATCCAGCAGTCGCTTGAGGGACTGTCATTAAACCCGGGGGGCTGCCGTCATTTTTCCTTTGCTGGCCATGTCTCCCGGCAGTGGTGGTGAGCTGGTGGTGATGAGCGCTGTGCTGGTGACTGCCTTTTAAACATGGCAACTGGTGTGATGCAATGGTGAGGTGGTGGCGGGAGGGTGAATGAGAGCCCACCCGCCATGGAAACAGCATGTTTCCTGGGGATGAATAAATAATGAGGCAAGTTTGGGACAATATGGCGTGAAAACCTGCCATCGTTTTACATCATTTTACCTGTCTGCTACTGGACTTAGTGCAAATTTGGGAAAATTCCACCCAAGGATTGCAAGGCAATTGCCTGGGAAGATCAAACTTCCTTTTGGTAATTGCCCTGCACTGCAAACCACCTGAATATGCGATTTAAATTGGAAACTTCAGTTGCTTCTGATTATATTATAGCAACAGTTACCCAGAAAAAGTTAGGGGAATTCAAACTACTTCTAGCTTCTGGAAAACTACTGTATTGACCTCCCTTGACCATTCACACGAGTTCCCCCGCCCCGCATTACCATCCGCCACTACCATCCCCGAACTAAGCCCCCAAGCCTCATGGAACACTTCCCCCCACCCCCCCGCCCAAACCTGGCCCAGCCCAAACCAAACACTCCAGGCCCGAATTCTGGCTCCCCTCTACCCCAGCCCCACCAACCCAACCTAAATGGCCTACTCCTGTTCCTGCAATGCAATTTGAAAAGCAATGCATGCCAGCATTGTGAATAAGTTCAGTATGATTCAGCATTGCAGGGGTCAGGTACCAAAAAATTATACCAACTGATAAACTCAAACATAGGGTGATCCAGTTTCTAATCCCTTGTAGGTCTGGCTTGAACTGTCCTTTCAGATTTAATTCCTGCACTGGAGTGCTGCTCTGGGCTGCAATAGAGTGCTTAAGATGGAGTTTGGTGACTGAGGGAAGAGGTGAGGAGGGAACGAGGTGATCCTTTGAGTACAGTCGGGTAAGTATTTACCAGTTTTATCACTTATAGTTTTTAACGTCTTATTTTGTGGTTCGTTGTTTGTAAGGGTTATATTCTGTAACAATGAGAAGCAGGGAAGAAGACCCCTAGAGTAATTGATATTATTTGATATTAAGTAAAAAACTGATTAAGTAAATGTTTAAGTTAAAGGGGTAAGTCATGGCAGGAGAGCTCAAAGCCGTGGTGTGCTCCTTCTGCTCTATCTGGGAAGCCGGGAACGTTTCCAGTTCCCAGGGCCAGCATATGTATGGGAAGTGTCTCCAGCTGCAGCTCCTGGAAGCCCGGGTTTAATCACATTAATGACCTGGATGAAGGAACTGAGAGCATTCTGGCTAAGTTTGCAGATAATACAAAGATAGCTGGAGGGACAGGTAGTATTGAGGAGGCAGGGAGGGTGCAGACAGGTTAGGAGAATGGGCAAAGAAGTGGCAAATGGAATACAACGTGGGGAAGTGTGATGTCATGCACTTTGGTAGGAAGAATAGAGGCATAGACTATTTTCTAAATGGGCAGAGAATTCAGAAATCTGGAGTGCAAAGGGACTTGGGAGCCCTAGTCCAGGATTCTCTTAAGGTTAACTTGCAGGTTGAGTCGGTAGTTCGGAAGGCAAATGCAATGTTGGCATTTATTTCCAGAGGACTAGAATATAAAAGCAGGGATGTGCTGCTGAGGGTTTATAAGGCTCTGGTCAGATCATATTTAGAATATTGTGAGCAATTTTGGGCCCCGTATCTCAGGAAGGTTGTGCTGGCCCTGGAGAGGATCATACGAATGATCCCAGGAATGAAAGGCTTAACATATGAGGAATGTTTGAGGACTCGATGGAGTTTAGAAGGATGAGGGGGGATCTGATTGAAACTTACAGAATACTGAAAGACCTGGATAGAGTGGACGTGGGGAAGATGTTTCCATTAGTAAGAGAGACTAGGACCCGAGGGCACAGCCTCAGAGTAAAGGGAAGACCTTTTATAACAGAGATGAGGAGAAACATCTTTAGCCAGAGAGTGATGAATCTATGGAATTCATTGCCACAGAAGGCTGTGGAGGCCAGGTCATTGAGTGTATTAAGACTGAGATAAATAGGTTCTTGATTGGTAATGGGATCAAAGGTTACGGGGAGAAGGCGGGAGAATAGGGTTGAGAAACTTATCAGCCATGATTGAATGGGCTGAATGACCTAATTTCTGCTCCTATGTCTTATGGTCCTTATGGCTTGGGACAGTGTGGCGTATCCGTGAGGCAGAGAGTATCATGGATAGCATGTATAGAGAAGTGGTCACACCGCAGGATAAGAGTCCACAGGAAGGAAGGGAGTGGGTGACCACCAGGCAGAGCAAGAGGACTAGGCAGGCAGTGCAGGAATCTCCTGTGGCTATTCTCCTGCAAAATAGATATACTGCTTTGGATACTGTTGGGGGGAATGGCCTCTCAGGGGAAAGCAGCCACATTCGTTGGCTCTGCTGCACAGGGGAGGCGTGGGAATGCAATTGTTAAAGGGGATTCAATTGTAAGGGGAATAGTTAGGCGTTTCTGTGGCTGCAAACGAGACTTCAGGATGGTATGTTGCCTCCCTGGTGCTAGGGTCAAGGATGTCTCAGAGCAGCGACAGGACATCTGAAGGGGGAGGGTGAACAGCCAGTGGTCATGATACACATTGGTTTAAACGACATAGGTAAAAAAAGGGATGAGGTTCTAAAAGCAGCATATAGGGAGTTAGGAAGTAAGTTGAAAAGTAGGACAAATAACAAAGAACAAAGAAAAGTACAGCACAGTAACAGGCCCTTCGGCCCTCCAAGCCTGCGCCAATCATATTGCCCATCAATTAATTCATTTTGCACTTCCGGGGTCTGTATCCCTCTATTCCCATCCTATTCAAGCTGCCTTTTAAACACCACTATCATACCTGCTTCCACCACCTCCTCTGGCAGCGAATTCCAGACACTCACTATCCCCTGCATAAAAAACTTGCCCCGCACATCTCCTCTAAAGTTTTCTCCTCTCACCTTAAATCTATGTCCCCTAGTAATTGACTCTTTCACCCTGGGAAAAAGCTTCTGACTATCTACTCTGTCCATGCCACTCATAATTTTGTAAACTTCTATCAAGTCGCCCCTCAATCTCCATCGCTCTAGTGAGAACAATCTGAGTTTCTCCAACCTCTCCTCATACCTAATAACCTCCAGACCAATCAGCATCCTGGTAAACCTCCTCTGCACCCTCTCCAATGCCTCCATATGCTTCTGGTAATGTGGTGACCAGAATTGAATACAATATTCCAAGTGTGGCCTAACCAAGGTTCTATACAGCTGCAGCATGACTTCCCAGCTTTTATACTCAATACCCCTGCTAATGAAGGCAAGCATGCCATATGCCTTCCTGACTACCTTATCCACCTGCGTTGCCACTTTCAGTGACCTGTGGACTTGTACACCCAGATCCCTCTGCCCGTCAATGCACTTAAGGGTTCTGCCATTTACTATGTAATTCCTGCCTGTATTAGACCTTCCAAAATGCATTACCTCGCATTTGTCTGGATTAAGCTCCATCTGCCATTTCTCCGCCCAAGTCTCCAACCAATCTATATCCCGTTGTATCCTTTGACAATCCTCTTCACTATCTGCAACTCCTCCAATCTTGGTGTCGTCTGCAAACTTACTTGTTAGCCCAGTTACATTTTCCTCCAAATCATTTATGTATACCACAAACAGCAAAGGTCCCAGCACTGATCCCTGTGGAACTTCACTAGTCACAGCTCTCCATTCAGAAAAGCACCCTTCCACTGCTACCCTCTGTCTTCCAAGACCAAGCCAATTCTGTATCCATCCTGCCAGCTCACCTCTGATCCCGTGCGACTTTACCTTCTGTACCAGTCTGCCATGAGGGACCTTGTCAAAGGCCTTACTGAAATCCATGTATATAACATCCATTGCCCTTCCATCGTTGATCATCTTTGACACTTCCTCGAAAAACTCAATCAAGTTAGTGAGACACGACCTCCCCTTCACAAAACCATGCTGCCTCTCACTAATACGCCCATTTGCTTCCAAATGGTAGTAAATCCTGTCACGAAGAATCTTCTCCAATAATTTCCCTACCACTGACGTAAGGCTCACTGGCCTGTAATTTCCTGGATTATCCCTGCTACCTCAAAGGTAGTGATCTCAGGGTTACTACCAGTGACACGTGCTAGTCAGAGTAGAAATAGCAGCATATATCGGATGAATATATGGCTGAAGAGATGTTGTGAGAGGGTGGGTTTAAGATTCCTGGGACATTGGGACCGGTTCTGGGGGAGGTGGGACCAGTACAAACCAGGTGGGTTACACCTGGACAGGACCGGGACTGATATCCTAGGGGGAATATTTGCTTGGGTGGTTGGGGACGGTTTAAACTAAAATGGCAGGGGGATGGGAACCTATGCAAGGCGTCAGAGGAAGGGGAATCAAGGACAAGAACAAAAGACATAAAGGGGAATAAGAAAAGTGATAGGCAGAGAAATCAAGGGCAAGAATCAAACAGGGCCTCAGTGAAAAATAGTGAGAATGGGACAAGTAATGTTAAAAAAAGATAAGCCTTAAGGTTTTGTGCCTTAACGCGAGGAGCATTCACAATAAAGTGGATGAATTAACCGCACAAATAGATGTAAACAGGTATGATATAGTCGGGATTAAGGAGATATGGCTGCAGGGAAATGAACATCCAGGGGTATTCAGTATTTAGGAAGGACAGATAAAAAGGAAAAGACGATGGAGTTGCATTGCTGGTTAAAAAGGAAATTAACACAATAGTGAGGAAAGATATTAGCTCCGACAATGTGGAATCTGTATGGTAGAGCTGAGAAACACCAAGGGGCAAAAAACGTTAGTGGGGGTTTTATATAGACACCCAAACTGTAGTGGTGATGTTGAGAATGGCATTAAACAGGAAATTAAAGACACATGCAATTATCTGTAATTATGTAATTATCTGTAATTATGGGTGACTTTAATCTGCATATGGATTGGGCAAATCAAATTAGTAACAATACCGTGGAAGAGGAATTCCTGGAGTGTATATGGGATGGCTTTCTGGACCAATATGCTGAGGAACCAACTAGAGAACAGGTCATCCTAAACTGGGTATTGTGTAATAAGAAAGGAATAATTGGCAATCTAATTGTGCGATGCCCCTTGGGGATGAGCAACCATAATATGATAGAATTCTTCATCCAGATGGAGAGTGACATCGTTGATTCTGAGATTAGGGCCCTGCATCTTAATAAAGGAAAATACGATGGCATGAGATGCGAGTTGGCTATAATGGATTGGGAAATGTTACTTAAAGGTGGATAGGCAATGGCAAACATTCAAAGATCGCATGGGTGAACTGCAACAACTTGTCTGGCGCAAAAGTAAAATTAGAAAGGTGGCCAAACCATGGCTTACAGGGAAATTAGAGATAGTATTAGATCCAAGGAAGAGGCATACAAATTGGCCAGACAAAACAACAGACCTGAGGATTGGGAGCACTTTATAATTCAGCAAAGGAGGACCAAGGGATTGATTAAGAAGGGGAAAATAGAATATGAGAGTAAGCTTGCGGGGAACATAAAAACCGACTGTAAAAGTTTCTATAGGTACGTGAAGAGAAAAAGATTGGTGAAGACAAATGTCGGTCCCTTACAGTCTGAAACAAGGGAATTTATAATGGGGAACAAAGAATTGGCTGACCAACTGAATACATACTTTGATTCTGTCTTCACAAAGGAGGACACTAATAACACACCAGAAATGTTGGGGAACACAGGGTTTACTGCGAAGGAGGAACTGAAGAAAATCAGTATTAGTAGGGAAATAGTGTTGGAGAAATTGAAGGGATTGAAGGGCGAAAAATCTCCAGTGCCTGATAATCTACATCCCAGAGTACTTAAGGAAGTGGCCCTAGAAATAGTGGATACATTGGTGGTCATCTTCCAAGATTCTATAGACCCCGGAACAGTTCCTATAGATTGGAGGGTAGCTAATGTAACCCCACTATTTAAAAAAGGAGGTAGAGAGAAAAGAGGGAATTATAGACCAGTCAGCCTGACGTCGGTAGTGGGGAAAATTCTAGAGTCCATTATAAAAGATTTAATAGCTGAACACATGAAAAACAGTGGCAGAATCAGACAGTCAGCATGGACTTATGAAAGGGAAATCATGCTTGACAAATCTACTGGAATTTTTCGAGAATGTAACTAGTAGAGTTGATGAGGGGGAGCCAGTGGATGTGGTTTATTTGGACTTTCAGAAGGCTTTCGACAAAGTCCCACATAAGAGATTAGCGTGTAAAATTAAAGTGCATGGGATTGGGGGTAGTGTATTGAGATGGATAGAAAACTGGTTGGCAGACAGGAAACAAAGAGTTGGAATAAATGGGTCTTTTTCCGAATGGCAGGCAGTGACTAGTGGGGTACCACAGGGATTGGTGCTGGGACCCCAGCTATTCACTATAGACTTAGATGAGGGAACTAAATATAATATCTCCAAGTTTGCAGATGACACAAAGCTGGGGGGAGGGTGAGCTGTGAGGAGGATACAGAGATGCTTCAGTGTGATTTGGACAAGCTAAGTGAGTGGGCAAATGCATGGCAGATGCAGTATAATGTAGATAAATGTGAGGTTATCCACTGTGTTGGCAAAAACAGTAAAACAGATTATTATCTGAATGGCTATAAATTGAGAGAGGGGAATGTGCAACGAGACCTGGGTGTCCTCATACACCAGTCACTGAAGGTAAGCATGCAGGTGCAGCAGGCAGTAAAGAAGGCAAATGGTATGTTGGCCTTCACAGCCAGAGGATTCAAGTACAAGAGCAGGGATGTCTTGCTGCAATTATACAGGGCATTGGTGAGACCACACTTGCAATATTGTGTGCAGTTTTGGTCTCCATATCTGAGGAAGGATGTTCTTGCTATAGAAGTTGTGCAGCGAAGGTTTACCAGACTGATTTATGGGATGGCGGGAACTCTGAACTCCAGCGAATATAATCCCAACCGACTCAATCTCTCCTCATACGTCAGGTATGAGGAGAGATTGAGTCGGTTGGGATTATATTCGCTGGACTTCAGAAGAATGAGGGGGGGTGGAATCTCATAGAAACCTATAAAATTCTAACAGGGTAGATGCAGGAAGGATATTCCAGATGGTGGGGGAGTCCAGAACCAGGAGTTACAGATTGAGGATAGGGGATAGACCATTTAGGACTGAGATAAGGAGAAATTTCTTCACCCAGAGAGTGGTGAGCCTGAGGAATTTGCTACCACAGAAAGTAGTTGTGGCCAAAACATTGTATGTTTTCAAGAAGGAGTGAGGTATAGCTCTTGGGGCGAAAGGGATCAAAGGATATGGGGAGAAAGTGGGAGCAGGCTATTGAGTTGGATGATCAGCCATGATCATAATGAATGGTGGAGCAGGCTCGAAGGGCCGAATGGCCTACTCCTGCTCCTATTTTCTATGTTTCTATATGTTTCTATCTGCTATTATATATATTATGATTGCTAAAATGAAATATAGGAAGTCAATCAGACCCTCAAGCCAATATAGTAATTAAATTAGATCATGGCTATTCTGTATCTTAACTCCACGGGTCGAATCTTCTTCTAGGGTTGCGGGTCCCCAGTGTGGAACTGGACGTACACAACCCTTCTGCTCATAGTTGGGATGCCTGGCCACACACGATAACGTGGCAACCAGACAATTAGCTCTGCAGAGGTGAGAGCCCAGGCCAATCATGTGGCAGGAATGGGCATGAAGTTGCCAACCTCACCTTACCTCATGGGACTGAAGGTTTAGTCACCATATTTAAACAGCACCTGGACAGGCATCAACCACACCACCGCACTCCTCACCCACCTTGTGCACTGCCACTTCCCCCCTCCCCGCCACCACCAACAGCACCCACCCCCTCCCCCCGCCCCCCCAATCCAGCAACATTAATCTGCCTGATTTTTGAGAGCTTTTCTGAGTGGAACCCCCATCCTCCCCCACTTTCCTGTCCCCCGGATCCTTGGAATACTGTTACATCCCCAACTATTGATTCCAATCACCTGTTGCAACCCCACTACATTTTTGATGAATGTCTGAATTCAGTTGCAGCTTCAGCGTGCAAGGGCTTGGCTTCCTCCATGGAAAGGTTGGCAATGACTGTGGAGAGCTAGGTCACCCTCCAGGTGCCCCTTCTCATCCTGGATTCAGGAAAGTGCCATTGCATTCCAATAGGGAGGAGGAGCACCAGCAAGCTGGCCGGAGACGTCATCTTAGGGTGCTCCAAGGGTGTGCTGCTGCTCTTAATTGCCTCTGCCAGTGATTCCATCACCACCAGCAGGTGAGGTCCTGAGCAGGAGATGCTCAGCAGGCTGGAGCTCTCTAGGCTTTGGACTAGAGGATGGCAGCCAAGGTCACCTCATGCAAAGGGGCACAGCACTCAGCAGGCTGCCTCCACCTCAGCTGCGGATGTCAGAGTTGTACCAAGGCATAGTATTGGGAAACATCAGCTTAAAAAATTGTCACGGCACGAAGGTGGCATGAGTATCTATTCATTCTATGGATATGGATATAAGTCATGTGTAAA
This sequence comes from Carcharodon carcharias, assembly GCF_017639515.1. NCBI lineage: Eukaryota > Metazoa > Chordata > Chondrichthyes > Lamniformes > Lamnidae > Carcharodon > Carcharodon carcharias. Next base: position 176,067,123 of record NC_054469.1, on the reverse strand, counting down.
TATATGGTGTGGAATCACTTTATTCATTTGTGTTGAATGGCCATTATGTTGGAGCGGTACATACTGATGGCTGCATTTAAGGGTGTGGTATTTTATGAATGATTAATGAGGGGTTATCTGGGCCTATGGAAACACCATTTATTGTGTGGCCTTGGAAGTAATGGCATCATGCAAGCTCCCTGGGAAGCAAGCACACACCTGTGGGATTCATTTGCGAAGATCACAGACCAGTTGCACATTGAGAGAGTGAAAGCCCTTTTGGTTTATGAAAGCCACTGATGATCACAGGGTGCTCTAAGTGCCATGTACCTGTGGAAATCTAGTGATGGCAGGGGATCCCATAACTCCAGCTGCCTGGCTCTTTAGGGTCTGTGGTGAATCTTCTGAACAGCGCATTGGTGATGTATTTGTGAGTGGTTGACTGTGAGATGCCACACTTTTCCCCAGTGGAACCCTGGAAAGGCCTGCAAGCATAAAAATTCAATGCCATTCAATCTAAAGCTACTGGCATGAGATTGTCCCCAATCCATGAGGTCTTCTTGAAGGAGTTGACATTGGTGAGTGATGGAAGCCCAAAATATCCTCAACCATCTCTGACATTGCTTCTCGACCATTTTCAGGTAGTTACATTGCCTGCAGTATATTTCATTATGTACCAATGCTCAATGTCACACTGGCCCCTAGTTGCCAGCATCCTGAGCTGCCTGACCCTCTGCTGGCACCCTAGTCAGTGTTCTGGCTGTTGCTATGTATAGCCCTGGGTTACCCAATGCTGGTTCCTCTGCAGCTGCACCAGAGCTAGCAGAAGCACTGGGTGCACTTGACCCATTTTGTCTGCCTGAAGTGAATTGCGAACAAAAGGCAGGCAAAGTTCTGGTCAGCACAATCTTTAAGACCCTCCCTCCTATCGTGATCACTTTTGACCAATGGGGAGCCTTAATACAGAGCTTGGCCATACCCTGGTTTCCACCCAACCCACCATGAAAACTCCCATCCTTCAACTTTATTCCATAGAACTCTTTCTTGTTGTCTCAGTCATGTCCATGGACACGCACACAATGACACAGGAACTGGAAGCCATCACCCTGCACCCTCGCTCTATCACCTTTGAACTTCACTGACTCTCAACCCTCACTCCGTCACCCTTGCTCTCCCTTCGGTGACCCTTGAACCACCTCCATCACTCTCGACCAACTTTCACGCTAGAGCTTTTCCTCCATCACCATCAGTCAGCTCCCCAGCTCACTGTCATCTGTTATCCTCAATCTACCATCCATCATCCTTGACCCTCACTATCATGCTTGACTTTCCCTTTGCTATCCTTGATATTGAGGGCAATTATTCTTGGCCTACTGTCTGCAGACATTGGCCTTCCATGTATAGCCCAGCTTCCTCCCTCTGTCCCCCACAGGCTGCGACCTTCCTTCCTCCTTCTCTCCCCTCCTCAGTCATCCATGCCCCATTCTCCATTCAAAGCCACCTGTCACCATCCCGTTTGCTGCCTACTTAATTTAAAAAGCGCACTTAATTCTGGTGAAATTGTGTTTTAATGAGTGTTTTAATCAGGATATAAAGAGGTTCAAGATGCTTGCCGTCAGGAAGAATGATCTGCCTTCAATCCGTCACCGACTTAATACCCAACTATCATCCTCCCGTCAGGAAGCCAACATTTTGCTTCTTCTTCAATTAAGTGTTCTCCCCATAGCTTATCGCCCTCTATCCCATCAGTTGCTTTAATCAGCTTAAGCACATCAGCTAGGTCACTCCTTAATCTTCTATATTCATATGAATACAACCCTAATATTTGCAACCAGTCTTCATAATTTAACCCTTTTGGAGATTCTACTAAATCTGTTCCACAAGGCCGATATATTCTTCCTCAAATGCAAGGCTGAATTTTCCCGGCCTGTGAAGAGGAAGTTGGAGGCAGGGGTGGGGAGGAGAATAGGAAGGAGCCAGGAGCCATGTTGGGACAGGTCCCCAATGCAATGCCTGCTCTGAGGAAACATGAAGTCATCCACTTGCTCCAAAGAGGTGGACAGCCAATTATGCCATTTAAGAGCCAGTTAGCGGCCATTTTCCGATGGGATAGAATCTTCTCACTGTCAGAACAGCCCTTGCCTTCCGAGGAACCCGCCAGCCCTCTAAAGGTGGTCTTCTGATGACAGGCCTGGGGGCCATCGGAGCCAAAGGCACATGCCCCAATAAAGGCGCCGCTATTACAAAAGTCCATGGCTGTGGCCAAAACCAATCTTGTGGGGCTCCCAATCCCGAATTGAGTGGGGGAAATGTAGCCCAAGGCATAGGAAGCCTTGCATCACACTGTAAAAACATCTCGTCAAACTTTCTTGATTTTTTTTCCCCACTCTTACTATCCATGACTGATATATGGGGGTTAGCAAATAGTAATTTCTTTTGGATATTTAATACAGGAGAAGATGAAGCTGAAAGAAGAATTAGAAAACAAACATTACGTAAATGCCATATAGAATAATCAATTGTTTTCAAGAGGGAGCTACAGGGACTTGTGTCAGTACGATCTTTAAGTGCAAATTGTTATTTTACTTGTTTCCCCATTCTTTTGACAACAGTTTGTGTAGTGTACACCTGCAAGTGACAAAGAAAGGTTTTCAAAATTTGTAGAACATTGAAAGATGTTACACTTGGTTTACATTTTGAAATCCAAGTCATCTTATCCAATTATTGGTACATGTTATAGATGGATGCAGAGGAATTCTGCCACGTACAGTTTAAGCTCTACGTCTTGACAACATAGTACACGTTATGGCCAGAAATTCAGTTTGTTTTCACCTAGTCTTTTTGGTGCTAGGCATGCCATTTTTGCCTCAAAATGGTGTCCGTGGCACATTGCACATCTCTGGTGGAAGCTGTGCTGGATGCCATTTTGGAGAGCGTGCTGGCGCACAAACAAGGATCATCTGCTCGGAGTATGCAGTGAAGGTAGGCTGCAATGTTAATTAGTGTGTATTGCCGATTTACCACCAATTTGGAGCTTGATGCTCCAGCTAACGCTGTTGCTTAAACAGCCACAGAATATGCACTAAGGGATAGGAAGTACACCTCCTCTTCATCAACACTATTTAAAGGGAACATCAACTACTAACAGGTTAGTTGCTGATTGATTTCTACTGGCTGTTGCTACAATTGTAGAAGTAGTGGTTTCAAGAGTTCTTTAAAGGTACTAAAGTTCACCAGGCATGATATGTGGTAAAGGACTTAAGCGCTTATTGCAAGGATTCTGTAGAAACCACTTTCTCCCTGAGATAGTAATCCCCTTGGACTACAGTATGATAGGGAAAATGAACAAGGATGACACAGAGTAGGACAAGCTGCTTGAAAAGGGAGCGGTAAGAGGGGAGAAGGGCAATGGCACCTCCCTGTATCCCTGAGGAGAAGGGTTACGTGGAGGAAGGTCTGGTTGCTTCACTCCCCTCTCATCTAGCTACCGATGCATTGAGCCCAAAGCCAGAGTGACAGAATGTAGGTTCGCACGCATATGGGCGATCTAACTCTCCCTGGTGGTCGTCAACCTCTTCATGGAGGAAGCCATGCGCTCACATGCTGGATGCATTGTGGAACTGAAGGCTTGGATGGACTCCTCCGTCATCTGCATAAGATTCTGCATAGTTTCTAGCACCTCCCCTACCTGTCTCTGCATCTCCAGCAGGCTTATTGTGGCCAAAACCAGAGGCCCATCATCACCCTGGGGCTCAGCATGGGCCTGATCCCCAACGGTCTTACCACTGCCTCCCTCAACTGCTGAGATGTGTCTTTAAAGTGATGACCAGCACTTACCCCTGAGTCTACATACAAACTCTTGGAAACCCTTGTGACTTGGGCGGAGAAATGGTAGATGGAGTTTAATCCAGACAAATGCGAGGTAATGCATTTTGGAAGGTCTAACACAGGCAGAAATTATAGAGCAAATGGCAGAACCCTTAAATGCATCAACGGGCAGAGGGATCTGGGTGTACAGGTCCACAGGTCACTGAAAGTGGCAATGCAGGTGGATAAGGTAGTCAGGAAGGCTTATGGCATGCTTGCCTTCATTGGCAGGGGTATTGAGTATAAAAGCTGGGAAGTCATGCTGCAGCTGTATAGAACTTTGGTTAGGCCACACTTGGAATATTGTGTGCAATTCTGGTCACCACATTACCAGAAGGATATGGAGGCGTTGGAGAGGAGGTTTACCAGGATGCTACCTGGTCTGGAGGTTATTAGCTATGAGGAGAGGTTGGAGAAACTCGGATTGTTCTCACTAGAGCGACGGAGATTGAGGGGCAACTTGATAGAAGTTTCCAAAATTATGAGTGGCATGGACAGAGTAGATAGTTAGAAGCTTTTTCCCAGGGTGGAAAAGTCAATTAATAGGGGACATAGATTTAAGGTGAGAGGAGAAAACTAAAATGGAGATGTGGGGGGAAAGTTTTTTTACACAGTGGGTAGTGAGTGTCTGGAATTCGCTGCCAGAGGAGGTGGTGAAAGCAGGTACGATAGTGGTGTTTAAGAGGCAGCTTGACAAATAGGATGGGAATAGAGGGAGATGGACCCCGGAAGTGCAAAATGTTTTAGTTGATGGGCAATATGATTGGCGCAGGCTTGGAGGGCTGAAGGGCCTGTTCTCGTGCTGTACTTTTCTTTGTTGTTTGTTCTTTGTACTCTCCGGCATGCATGAAGGGCCTTAAGACTTTAACCAAGAGAGGTCCTTAGGACACATATGCTAACCAACACATCGCTCTTTTTGATCCAGCAAGAGGAGAACATCAGGATTATTGTGCCTGGTGTTCTAGCAGTATGCCTCATGGCTTACAGGGAGCAGAGAAGAAGAATGCAATGGAGGCGCCTGGCACGCCAATGGGAGGAGCACCACCCTCAAGGTGAAGGTGCACCAGGGCCTCCTGCACATGCAGCTGAAGATCCATAGTGAGCCATCGCTCGTAAGCACCTCACTAGACCCAGGGTCTATAGATGGTGCTTATCATTCTTGCAGATGACAGAGAACCAGTGTCGCCGAAGACTGCGCATGTCGAAGGAGCTGGTCATTCTCATATGCCACCTGCTGCAAGATTTAGCGCCACGGGTACATGGAGGGCATCCACTCCCAGAGACCGTGAAAGAGACAGCGGCGCTCAATTTTTACACCAGTGGCTCCTTCCAGGGCTGCACAGTGACCTGTGCGGGATCTTGCAAGCCTCCACCCACTAGTGCAACCAGGAGGTCACGGACGCTATCTTCATGAAGACAGAGAACTTTTTGCATTTTGACTAGGATCAGGCAAGCCAGGATGCTGGGATTTGCGGCGAATTCTGATTTTCCACAGTATATGGTGCAATCGACTGCATTCACATAGTGCTTAGATCTCCATGGCAACAAGCAGTCAACTATGTCAAATGCAAGGGCATTGAAAGTTCAGCTCCAATGTGCGACTACCACAAACGCATCTGACAGGTCTGCACATTGATTCCCAGGGAGCATCCACGACTCCTACATCCTTGTGGGTCTGAGATCCCTGACATCTTCCAGGGTCCACAGAGCTGCAGGGTTGGCTCCTCAGGGACAAGGGCTACCCACAGAGGACACGGCTAATGACGCCCATGTGGCAGCCTCAAACTGCAGCAGAGCGACGGTATAAAGAGGCTTATACCGCAAACCAGACTTCGGTGGAGCAAACAATAGGCATATTGAAAATGAGGTTCCGGTGCCTCAACAAGTCTGGTGGAGCACTGCACTACAGTACCTAGAGGGTGTTGTGCATCATTGTAGCTTGCTGTGCATTACATAACCTGAAGCTGCAATGGGGGGAGGACCTGGCTGAGGAGGAGATAGAAGAGGAAGACATCGAAGTGACTAAGGACGATGAGGTCCTTGAAGGTGAGGATGCTGACACATCACACTGGCCAGACAAAGCAGGCGCGCTCATATGGCCCTAATAGCTGCAAGATTTGTGGAGGATGATGACGAGATGCTGTGAGGACAGTCCTGACATCCTCAACTTGCATTTGTGAATGCTTGACTCCTGTGTGACTGATGGCAAAGCACATACCCTCAATGCACAGGCCCTTGTCATGGAGACGCAGTGGCAACCCTAAAAGTCTCAAGATTCCAGGTGGATGACGACATTCAGTGAGAATACTCCATAGATCTTCACATTGTCTCTGTGAACAGCTGACTGCTATTTAGCTGAGAGCAGCTAACTTGCGCTTTCTGATCAGGATCATATCATGGAGAATCAGCCATGAAACTTTAAGTGCACCTGATCCTTTGACACCCCTCAGCACCAGTCCCCTTCAGGACCACACCGTCCCCAGACACATGCTGAATGACACGAACACTGCTCATCATAACAAAGAGCCATAGACAAGGAGACATTGTTGGGAGTTTAGTTACAATAGTGAACAATATGTACAAGTGATTAACAGCTGTACCAACACAATGCAACTGCATCTTCTTAACCTGTCTACCCCTGCTGCTACCTCTTGGTGCTCGCCCGACATCCGCAGCGGAGGTGGAGGCAGCCTGCTGACTGTTCTCTGTGATGACTTTGGTGGGTGTCCTCTGGAAGGCTGAGACCTGAAAGGCCATGGCCTGCTTTAGGTATTCTGCTCTGGGCTAAGTTCACCCTCCTCGGCCTGTGGAGCTGGAGCTGCTGGGGTCGCAGGAAGAGGGGATTTTGATCGGTCAGACATTCCCAGGGTCACCTGGGTGGATGGCCCCAGGGTGTTGAGCTGCTGGTCCTCCTCCCAATGAGTGCCCAATGGCCCCTGGTTGACTCCTTGAGGAGAAGGAGTAGCTGAAGTGAGATCAAGCTGCTCCATAGCCATCTTGCGTTGGCCCTGTTAGGGGCCAACTATGGCGTCAGCGATGGAGTTCAGCCTACGCAGCTATACTGTCCGATGTCCTGGACCAAGGTTTCCACCATCCTGCCAGTGTTGACCTCAGTGCGTCGGCATTGGCCCTATCACCTCAAACTGAAGGTGGACAAACTCCTCCATTGTCCTCAATCTGAGGAGTGCACCAGACATCCCTTCCTGATGTGCCCATGATTGTCTTTGCAGCTCCAACAACTGATGGAGGAATGAGTCCAGAGGCTCATCATCTGACTTGGACTCAGCAGATTCCTTGCCTTCAGCAGTCCTCCGAGTGCCGGTGACCTCTGATGTTGCTGCCTGCTGTGGAACAGATTATGTGTTGTGCTTATTAGATTGTGATCTCAAGGCCGCTCTACATCTAGGTCCCACTGAGGTATGTTTTGCTGGGCTGGTGGTGGTGTGGTTGAGCACCGTGATGGGCCTTCAACGGTGTTGCCCTCAGGGTCCTCTTTCAAGTTGCTCTTGGCACTGGACTTGGGGTCAATGTTGCACGAGTGCAACGTGGCAGATGTGCCTAGGAGAGAAAGCGGAGATTATTAGCACGTGGCAGCCACGTTCCAGCCAAGTGCTCCCAGAGTAGTGTTGAGAGAGGGATGATGTGGTGCAGGATCCTCAAGCAATTGCTTGCCACCAACCTCACCTTTGCCGCAAGAACTGTCCACTTCCTCTCTGCTCAGCTCTGACACGTGACTCTTGAATGGAGCGTGGACCTTGATGTCTGGCCCCCGGTCTGAAGGAGAGCCATATGGACTTGAAACGTAACTCTGTTTCTCTCTCCACAGATGCTGCCAGACCTGCTGAGTTTTTCCAGCATTTTCTGTTTTTATTTCAGATTTCCAGCATCCACAGAATTTTGATTTTATCTAGGACCTCTCCTGTTGATTGTGCGTGATGTTGTCCTGCATAAAGACAGACGGAGAGAGTGTGAGCAAGACACATCCCAGCCCAAATGAGAAGGCTGCCAGGTGTGGAGGCATGGATGGGATGAGGAGGCCACTTCTGGAGGAGATGAGGCCAGATGGAGATGTGAGAGTGTGTGTGAGAGAGAGAGTGGTGATGTCCCTTGAGCTGGCAGTGAGTGAGAGCCAGTGAATGTCTGATGGGCTTGTGAGTGGGTGAGTTGAGAGTGATTAGATGGTTGACTCACCCTGGTGGCATGGATGAAATTATTCATCCTTTTTCTGTACTGGATGGCTGACCTCTTGTGTGCAGCATTGGCACTGACCACCTCTGCTACCACCTCTCAAGGGGGATTGGTGAGACTGATGAGTCTCCTGTGGCCAGAGCAGGGGTAGAGGACATTGCAGTGGGCCTCCATGCATCCCAGGGATGCATCACTGAATTGGGAGGGCTGCACTCCTCTTGGCCATATCTTCACCAGAACAGTCCTGGGCTACCAGCGTTGAGAAATGTGCGGCTGCAGTTTAAATATGGTGCCTGGCGTGAGGAAGCGGCTAGGTAACGGCATGGTGGGCAAATCGGAGGCTGCCTGCCAATGATCTGGCATAATTTTTGAGGCGGGGAAGGGGATGATATGGCATGAAAATCTGCCATTGCAGTCAGCGAGTAAAACATCTTTTTTCACGCCTGCTACTACACTTAGTGGAAATCTGGGATTATTCTGTCCGATATCTCAAGACCAGCTTGCATTCTCATTCTGTGGATTCTCATTCTGCTGGCTGGCTGGTCTAGTCTCACCGTTTGCAACAGATCGGCCTCCTTGCGACCTGTAGTGTTTGTTCAAAAGGTGTTAATCACTTTGAGATTGGCCCTCTCCTTCTGGCATTAAATGTGCCCTTCTCCTGCATTATAAAGTGGAGGGTTAGTGGCATGTCTTGAGACTCCTAATTTCCTTGTCTCCATTGCATACTCATGCCACATTCTAACCCACTCATCTTATCAGGCCCAACTGTCACATGGTCTGGCCTTTTTTGCTATGTGATATTGATGTTGACCACACATTTCCCAAACTGTTCTCTCTCTCCACTTGTTTGATACCCTCATGAAAGCCCCTTTGATGCAACACCACATTGTCACTTACCCTGGTTGATCAGAGGTCACTCGTCCATAGGTGGCGCTGTGCCCAAGTTCATGTCTGGACCACATTGCTGCACATCTCCTCTGCAATCTCTGTCCAGCATGCCTTGGTCTAGTTTTCTGTTGCCATCCCTGGGGAAGTGTTAACGATCCTAGCTGGAGTTACCCCTGGACAAGCCTGATCCCAGAGTGGAACCCAGCTTGGCAGATCTTAACTTTTGTTTGTTTAGATACATGGAGGGTAGCTACTGAACAGAGGTACAGGGGTCAGCTGATAAAACTTTCAACAAAAAAAAACATTTATTCAACAAGAAGAGATGAACTATATTACAATACTCCTTCACCCACAACTATATCTTTACAGGTGTATACAAATTTGTATGGATAACATAAGTTACAAAAGCTATCTTATACTCTAATGTACACAAAAAATACCCAGTCCATGTAAATCTATGGCACCCTGTGGTCAGGCACACTACACTCTGAAATCAAGTGACAGATGCCACCTAACAAGGATGCTATGGATCTCTCCTCAACTCCCCACAGACGCTTGTCACACCGTGAGCCAACCAGTCTCACTGAACTCCGTCTTTCATACGAGGGTTTCCAAACTTCACTCTCCAAGAACTTACTTTGGAATCTTCTCCTAAATCAACGCTTTCTCTCTTACACCTTCTGCAAGAGTTCATCTCCAAGGTTTCAAACTCTTCTGATGTTCCTCTTCCCTGGGTCACCACATGCATTCAAGCTGTCTTCCACACACTCTGTCTCACCAACTCAGTTGTCAACTGAGTACACCTCTGCTTCATATGCCCCAAAGAGTTACAGACCTTCAGCCATCTCTTTGGACCTTCTTGCCTCTTGCAAGCTGTTCTCGCTTTAAATCTGCTTTCTGCAGCTTTTGTCTCTTTAAATCTGAAGCTTGGAGCCTTTCTTTCTGACCCTCACTATTAACTTCATTTAACAAGACATTTTCCAGGTTCCTGTCCTTCCTTTAGCTAGAAAGATAACCTTCCCTAAGTTAATGGCTCCTAAGAGTTAGATCATGTGAAAGTTGTTCATTGTGGTATGTGATTAAAGAGAAGAGGAGCATCTCTGCATTATAACAACTGTCTGTTCTGCTTGAAATGCACTTGACATACGTTAAAAATGGCTGCAATAATATTTCATATTTTCCTTGTTGATTTTTATTTCTGTATAGTCAATCTGCACCAAAATTTGAATTGAATCAGGTTAAAATTATTTTGTCTTAAAAAAAATTAGCATAGAAAGGGAGGAGGTTATAAGTGGTCTGGCAGGCTTAAAAGTAGATAAATCTCCAGGCACAGATGAAATGTATCCCAGGCTGTTGAGTGAGATAAGGAAGGAGATAGCAGGGGTGCTGGCAATAATTTTCAATACCTCTCTGGCCACAGGAGAGATGCCAGAGGACTGGAGGACAGCCAATGTGGCACCGTTATTCAAGAAGGGAGAAAGGGATAAACCAGGGAACTACAGGCCAGTTAGTCCAACCTCAGTGGTAGGGAAACTATTGGAAGCAATTCTGAGGGACAGAATTAATCTACATTTGGAGAAGCAGGGATTAATCAAGGACAGTCAGTATGGTTTTATTAAGGGGAGGTCATGTCTGACCAAGTTGATTGAATTTTTCGAAGAGGTGACCAGGTGTGTAGATGAGGACAATGCATTTTCATTGGAGGAACAACACCTCATCTTCTGACTAGGCACTTTACAGCCTTCCGGACTGAATATTGAATTCAACAACTTTAGGTCGTGAGCTCCCTCCCCCATCCCCACCCCCTTTCTGTTTCCCCCTTCCTTTTTTTTTCCAATAAATTATAGATTTTCCTTTTCCCACCTATTTCCATTATTTTTAAAATTTTTTAAAAATCTTTTATGCGCTCCCCACCCCCACTAGAGCTATACCTTGAGTGCCCTACCATCCATTCTTAATTAGCACATTCGTTTAGATAATATCACCAACTTTAACACCTGTGTTCTTTTGTTCTATTGTTGTTGACATCTTTTGATGATCTGCTTCTATCACTGCTTGTTTGTTCCTACAACCACACCCCCACTCCACTTCTCTCTCTCTCCGCCCCCCACATACACACCTTAAACCAGCTTATATTTCAACTCTTTCTTGGACTCGAACTCAAGTTCTGTCGAAGGGTCATGAGGACTCGAAACGTCAACTCTTTTCTTCTCCGCCGATGCTGCCAGACCTGCTGAGTTTTTCCAGGTAATTCTGTTTTTGTTTTTGTAATGCATTTTCATTGCCTACTTGGACTTCAGCAAGGTGGTAGAGGCCCATGGGAGATTGATAACGAAGGTAAGAACCCTTGGGATCCAAGGCAATTTGGCAAATTGGATCCAGAATTGGCTGACTGGCAGGAAGCAGAGGATGATGGTCAAGGGGTGTTTTTGTGACTGGATGCCTGTGTCCAGTGGGGTTCCACAGGGATTGGTGTTGGGTCCCTTGCTGTTTGTAGTATATATAAACAATTTAGACTTGAATGTAGAAGGGCTGATCAGTAAGTTCGCGGATGACACGAAAATTGGTGGGGTGGTAAATAGCAAGGAGGATAGCCTTAGATTACAGGAGGATATAGACGGGCTGGTAAGTTGGGCTGATCAGTGGCAAATGGAATTTAATCTGGATACGTGTGAGGTGATGCACTTGGGCAGGACAAACAAGGCATGGGAATACTTGATGAACGGTAGGACCCTGGGAAGTACCGAGGATCAGAGGGACCTTGGTGTGCATGTCCACCGATCCCTTAAGGTAGCGAGACAGGTAGATAAGATGGTTAAGAAGGTTTGTGGGATACTTGCCTTTATTAGCCGAGGGAAAGAATATAAGAGCAGGGAGGTTACGCTGGAACTGTATAAAACTCTGGTTGGGCCACAGCTAGAGTATTGTGTGCAGTTCTGGAATCTGCATCATAGGAAGGATGTGATTGCACTAGAGAGAGTGCAAAGGAGATTTACCAGGCTGTTGCCTGGGCTGGAGAGTTATGAGGAGAGATTGGATAGACTGGGGTTATTTTCCCTGGAGCAGAGGAGATTGAGGGGGGACATAATCGAGAAGTATAAAATTATGAGGGGCATAGATAGGGTAGCCAGGAAGGAACTTTTCCCCTTGGTGGAGGGATCAATAACCAGGGTACATAGATTTAAAGTAAGGGGCAGGAGGTTTAGAGGGGATGTGAGAAAGGATTTTTTCACCCAGAGGGTGGTGGGAATCTGGAACTCACTGCCTGAAAGGGTGGTAGAGGCAGAACCCTCATAACATTTAAGAAGTATTTGGATGTGCACTTGTGATGCCATGGCATACAAGGCTATGGGCCCAGTGCTGGAAAATGGGATTAGAATAGGTACTTGTTTGACCAGCACAGACTTGATGGGCCAAAAGGCCTTTTTCTGTGCTGCAGACCTCTATGACTCTAAGGTCATCTTTGGACTTTCTCTTCTTCCACTCCCCTAGATTTGTGGGGTTTTCCTTAACTTGGGATTGGCTATCTATCCCCTTTGCTCCAGTCTCTCCTGGCAGCAACTTTCAGAACCAACTGTACTCAAACAGCTTCCAAAACTACTGCTGTTTCTCTTCTGTGTGTGTGTCTGTGGGAGGGACCTACCTCTCTGGTCCTCTGTTGCTAGGCAACAGTCCAATCTTTCTTCCCTTGTATGTTTACCTTCTCTTTAGGGGTCATAAATCTCCTCATTAGAAATGCAAGCATCTTTTTAAAGTGAAACTAAAACTCCATTTGACATTTCTTAACATACAGGTATAGGAATAGAAATCAAACTTAAACTTTAAAGCTGAAACTCATTTCTAACACCTACAAATACCAATATAACTTATTTAAATTATCTCTATTTCCTTAATAGGAAGAGCACCTCTTGCCATCCCCTGGCAGCGAACCTGCATCAAGGCATCACTGAATCACTCTTTGTTTGTCTGAAGACATCTTGATTGATGTCAGGGTGTGATGAGGGTCCAACAAGAATTTCCCAATGAAAGGGGGAAGTGATGGGGGTCCAGGAATGTGAAGTGCCAGATGAAAGGGGCACAAATGCTGAAACGTTTCTAGAGACATATGGGCTGTGAGTCACAGAGAAATACTCCAAATGACCCCGCAAGTGGAGGATTTGTTTTCAAACTGGCACAAGTTCTCCCTGCCTGCAGAAAATAGATACTTGCAGAGGCAGGCCTTTTAGAACCTGCTTCGATATGCAATTCAGTCAGCCGATTGCTGCCGTCAGACATTTCCTGCCCACCCCTGCCGCAATGATTGCACATGGGACATGTGCCTACCACATGCACGTACAATTTGCATTGTAATTGCATGCATTGCAGTGCGCGTAAGTTGCAGCCACTTGCAGTGCCACCATGGAGAGCATCGCTTCTTTCATTAAATTCTGCCTTTTAATTCTGTTTCTCTCAATATAGTTGATACTGAGTATTTCTGGCATCTTCTTTATTTCAGTACAAGAGCTTTTCTGTAATGCAAAGCTGATGTCTGTTACTCGTACTTCCATAACTGGCACACTATTAAATTGCAAAGGCATACCACATACATGCAGAAAAGTTTCATTTTAAACTAGTTTCCTTTTGCACTAATTGGAAAAAGATAAATTATACTCCAGTAAAATCAACAAAGTTTACTATAAACAAGTTAATTGTATGTTAACGATTATAAAAATTACTGCACTCCAAACAAATTATTAAAGAAACATGAGAAATTCTGTGCAAGAAAACATTAAGTACAGATTAGTGTTTTAAAAAGCTGATTCTGTAGCCTTTAACACACATTTTAAAAACAGTTTTAAGTTATGTAATGTTTTATAAGAAGATCAGTCGCTCTTCCCTTTGTGCCCGTAATTATTGTCAAATCTAGGCAAGAAATTGTAAAATAAAGAATCAAGTAATCATTCCATTCAAATACTATGTACTAAGTGAAGAAAAATCATAATGGAATTATATCTACAAGACACATGCAAATAAATAAAATAGCTTACTATAAAAAGATTATTTAAGATTAAAATTTTTATAGTAAATTCTATCAGGAACATTGCATAGATAAAGTCTAGAGTTGCAGTCATTGCCCATATAATTAAAGTGTAAACAGACTATTACATCTTGAAATTTGATAAGACCCACTTGATTCCAAATTAGAAAATAATCCAATGAACCATCAGAAATAAATAAAGTAATTTTAAATGAAATAGTTTCATACAGGATTTAGGGGAGGTGGCGGCGTAACTCAGAAACCCAAGGTAATGCTCTGGGGACCCGGGTTCAAATCTGAATTCAATGTGAACTTGGAATTAAAAGTCTAATGATGACCATGAAACCATTGTTGATTGTCATAAAAACTCATCTGGTTCACTAATGCCCTTTAAGGAAGGAAATCTGCTGTCCTTACCTGGTCTTGCCTACATGTGAATCCAGACCCACAGCAATGTGGTTGACTCTTAAATGTCTTATGAACAAGGGCAATTGAGGATGGGCAATAAATGCTGGCCTAGCTAGTGATGCCCACATCCCATGAATGAGTAAAAATAAATAAATTTAGTTTACGATCTTTGCTGTTTTGGATAGTTTTGGCGCTGCTGTTACATCAGACTAGCAGCTGTTCCTGGTTCAGAATGATCAGTAGGGTCTGATGCAACAGAATGTTGACAGTGGCAGCTTATCTATGGCCACCATATTTAGTTGTCCAATCAGTCCTTCCGTGCACTGACTCAATAGCTGGTGGATGGGCTAGCAGTCCTGCAGAGTTTTTTGTAGCTGGGTTATAGTTGAGGCCTGGGAGCTGGGATCTGGTTGATTTGATTTTCCATGCATCATAGTCTTAAAAAAGAAGAGATTATCATAATGAATACTTGGTTTTTATGATATCAAGATAGATCATTATTTTCTATTTTTACATTATTTTAGCTATTTATGGAACATAGGAACAGGAGTAAGCCACAGCCCCTCAAACCTTTTCTGTCATTCAATCAGATCATGGCTGATCTGTACCTTCGCTCCAAGGAACTGCCTTGGATCCCTGACCTTTGATACCCTTGCCTAACAAAAATCTATCAACTTCAGTTTTGGAATTCTCAATTGAATTCAACTGAATTCTCAAATTCTCGAAAGTCTCATTGTGCTTCTGAGGGAGGGAGTTCCAGATTTCCACTGCTATTTGTGTAAAGAAGTGCATTTTGACATCATTCCTGAATGGTCAAACTTTAATTATAAGGTTATGTCTCTCTTGTTCTGGACACCGCCCAAAATGGAATAGTTTCTTTCTAGCTACCCTATTAAATCCTTTAATCATTTTAAATTCTTGAATTAGATCACCCTTAATCTTCTATATTTAGGGAATACAAACCTAGTCTATGCAACCTGCTTTCATAATTTAACCCTTTTAGCTTCATCATTTTGGTGTTTTTTTTTGCTGCATTCCCCCAAAGGCCTGTATATCCTTCCTAAAGTGTAGTGCCCAAAACTGAATTCTTCAGTTGGCGTCTAAGCAGGGCTCAGCAGAGATGTGGTATAACTTATAGCCCTTTGTGTTTTAGCCCCCTTGAGATAAAGACCAACATTCCATTAGTCTTTTAAATTATTTTTTGTACCTGTCCACTTTCTTGTGATCATTGTACTTGGACCCTTAAATCTCTGTTCATTCCTCAGTTTCTAGCTTCTCACCATTTAGGAAATACTCTGATCTATCTTCATTGGATCCAAACTGGATGTCCTCACATTTTGTTGCATTGCATTTCATCTACAAAACCTACAGTTTTGCCCACTCACTTAATTTATAAATATGCTTTTACAACTTTCTGATCCTATCTACCATACTTCCGAGCTGCCTACCTCAGCTATCCATTCCTTCATCCAAATTATTTATAAATATAGTGAACTCGTTACAGATTCCTAGAGGACACTACTAGTCACATCTGAAGATATGACGACATTCCCATTACAATTGCTATAACCAATTGTGCATCCAAGTCAGTAGGTTGCCTCCAATTCCATGTGCTCTCATTTTTGTCAGCAGCCACTTATGTGGAACCTTGTTGAATACCTTCTGGAAATAGATAAAAATATCACCCATAGACACTATATATACCACAGTAGCTAACACTGCAAAAATTTCAGCAAGGTATATTCAATAAGCCTTATCCTTTTCAAATCCATGCTCAACTTTATCCGAATTAACAGTCACTCTGTCCTCTATAAAAGATTGTAGCAGCTTCCCCACAGAAGCTAGAATTAGAATGATAGTCCTATAATTTCCTAGTTTATCTCTCTTACCCTTCTTAAATAGTGATGTAACATTGGCAAATTTCCAATCTAAAGGAACAATAACTAACATTAGGATCAACAAGTCTTTTAATATCCTGGAGTGGAAACCATCAGGTTTCCTGGAGATTTACCTATTTTTAATTTCATTAGCTTTTCCATCAACATTTACTTTTACTCGTTCTGAATCGAGTTAGTTCCTTCCCCCAATTTATTTTTGGTTTTCTTTGTATCTCATTTCCAGAAAATTAGGCAGAACAATCCCTAGAGTTTAGAAGAATGACAGGTAATGTCATTAAGCACATAAAATTCTTAAGGTGCTTGACAGGGTAGATGTTGGGAGGACATTTCCCCTCGCTGATGAGTCTAGAACTAAAGGTCACAGTGGGGGTTAGCCATTTAGGATTGAAATGAGAAGAAAGTTCTTCACTGAAATTGTTGTGAGTCTTTGGAATATTTTTTACTCCCAAGAAATGTGGATGCTCAGTCGCTGAGTATATTCAAGTCAGGGAACTATGGATTTTGGATACATAGGAATCAAAGGATTTGAGGATTGTCTGGGAAGGTGCAGTTGAGGTAGAAGATGAGCCATGATCTTTCTGAATGTTGGAGCAGTCTGGAGGGACCGAATGATCTAATCCTGCAGTTCTTACGTTCTAATCAAAATTAATTCATATCACAATGTGGTGGTTGGATATCACAAATATAAGTAACAACAAATTTAATTTATATAACAATTTTAAGACAAAAAGCATCCCAGAACACGGTCACAAAGGTGTCATGAAAAAATGGATGCTGAGCCAAAGAAGGAAATACGAGGAGACCACCAAAAGCTTAGTCAAACTCATGAGTTTTAAAGAGGGCATTAAAGGAGGAGAGCGAGATGGAGAGATAGACTGTTTAGGCAGGGAATTCCAAAGTATTGGGATTGAATATAGATTAGGAAAACCTGCATCAGCTCACTAAACTCCTGAGAAGGTATGGGTGAAGCTTGTCAGGCTTGTATGACACCATGAAAAAGCAACATGAATACTTTCAAACTGGGCGAAAGGAAAGTCAGAAAATTGGGAAAAAATAATCATTATGGTTTGGAGTAAATCCAGGAATTTCTACCTGGTTCAAGTCAATTTGGGCTCCATGGGCAAATGTAACATGACTAATAAGGCAAAATAACAATGCAAGTGAACATGTAAATTCCATTGTAAAAACGGACCAGATGAATGGCTACTAAAGAAGGGAAACATTGTAAAGGATGCAAAACAAAGGTGAGGTTCAGAGTGTGAGTCCTACATATCACAAGGTACAACCAAACCGCATTTACCCATTTTGAGTCATAGACATGGTGCGGCAAGTGCATTAGAAAGTGCAGTATTCATTTGTATAGAGAGGGTGAATGAATGAAGAAGACTTTTTGTAAAAATACACTAATTTAAGTGTACTTGTTGCCATTATTTGATTTGATTCGCCAGACCCTCCAGGCCTTAATCAGAGGGATGCAGGCACAAAGGCAAGTGCTCTATCCCAGGCATGGCTGCAGTCACTCGTGAGCGATGTAGGAGTCCGTCCGTGTTCTGTCTGATATCGTGGCTCAGACATGTGGGAAGACTGGCAACCACCATGGAGACTTTGGTCCAGAAGTTCCCACTGGATTTGCGCTCAGCTCTGCACCCCATGATGACACACTCTGGTGGGCACCATCAAGATGTAGCTGACATGGGGATGAGGCATTTTGACCACCCACACCCCCCTCCTCTTCCAGGTGCACCATCTCCTGAAGAAGTCAGGGCTGGGCCCTCGGGCATCCACAGGGAGGATGAGTGTTAGCCAGACTTCCTCTTAGGGCACTCCAAGGGTGTGCAGCCGCTCACAGCCCGTGACCCCATCCACCCCAGCTTCTCAGGCTGCCGAGGGCACTTATGCCCCTGAGCAGGTGACCCTTATCAGGCCGGCGCCCTCCAGGCCACGGGCCACCAGAGGATGTCCACCACGGTCATCACAGAAATCAGGACGCAGTAGTCAGCAGGATGCCTCCACCTCTGCTGCAGATGTCGAGGTTGCACCCAGGCATTGCACTGGAGTTAGGAAAGTTAAGAAAACTTGATGTCGATTTTGGGTCACGGGTATCCTAGACATAAATACATTGCAAGAAAAACCAACAGGTCTAACAGCATCTGTGGAGAGAAAGAGTTAATGTTTCAAGTCCAGATGACTCTTCTTCACAGGTTGTTTCAGATTTCCAGCATCCACAGTATTTTGCTTATAAATTGCACTTAGGTTAATACATTTGATGGTTATGTGAATGTTCCTGTCAACTGAAGGCTTGTACTGATTTTGTACTTTGGAATCTTCTTATTTTGAGGTTTAGACTTCCTCCCACTCATTCCCACTATGAGATTCACATTCCTGTGATGTCAACCCCAGTATAACTAGTACCCACACTCCTTGCTAATCCTTCTTCCTCAAGGAACACCATTGAGTGAGGGCAGCTCATCAGCATTGATAATCTAGCAACATTTGTGTCCCCTCAGTGGTAGTGGCAGAAGGAAAGACAGGCATGGGAGGAGGAGGTCCCTAGCCATGTCCAGATCTCAGTTGCAGCAGTGTTTGCATCATTAGATGGCGGCAAAGGCTTCATGTCTTCTCTCGCATCGCTCTTGTTCCTAAGTGGACTCTCAGTTCTCAGAGTGAGCTCACTCAGTTGAGTCCACGGATCAAAGCAAAGATCATGGCCTGGGGATTCATGAGACAAGTGTGACTGCGGTCATCGTTCTCACTGCAAGTGGGTGGACATCCTCTGAGTTGAAAGAAAATTGCATTGAGGGCTAGGAGAAATGTGGCCATATTCCTTCACTTGACTTTACTCTTCCTAGAACCTGTCAGTGATTAACATATCACGGGCATGTCTCCCACATCTTCCTTCCTCCAGGGCGTCATCGCCCTAAGACTGATTCTCAGCAGCCTCCTGAGGCTCTTGGGCCTCCTGATCTTCATCCTCCGATGAGCTCTCATCTTCCTCCAGGTCATACTCTGGCAGGGAGTCACCTCTTTGCATAGCCAGGTTGTGAAGGGTGCAACACACTGCGATGATGTGGGAAGCCCTGTTGGGAGTGTATTGCAGTGAGCACCTGAGCGGTCCAAGCATCTGAAACGCATCTTCAGAAGCTCCATTGTCTGCTCTATAAGAGACCATATGGAGCTGTGAGCACCATTGTACCTCTCCTTGGAACAACTCTGAAGGCGGCGCACTAGTGTCATCAGCCAGTGTTTCACTGGGTACCTCTCATCCCCAAGCAGCCATCCCTGCAGATGTAATGGCCCCTAGAAAATCTAAAGCACCTGGGAGTGACTCAGCATGTAGGAGTCATGGCAACACACAGGTTACCGTGCATAAACGTTCAGTATGTGCTTCCAGTGACCACACACCAGTTGTATGTTAATTGAGTGATAGCCCTTGCGGTTTATAAACATTAGGGCCTGCTGCCACGGAGCCTGTATAACCACATGGGTGCAGACTCAATAGTCCCTGCACTCTTGGGAAGCCTGAGATGGCGGTGAAGCTAGTGAATCTCGCAGCCTGGCTGTCTTTGCCCAGAGCAAACCTGACATAACAATGGGCCTTCCTGTAAAGGGCATCCGTGATCTCCTTTATGCATTGATGTGTTGTAGACTGAGATATGCTACACAGGTCGCCTGTTGATCCTTGGAAAGAACCAGAGGTCAAGAAATCGAATGCAGTGGTCATCTTCAAACCCACTGGCAGGGTATGAATGTGGCATATGTGATGTACCAGATCTCGGGACAAATGCAGTAATACACAGCATTGCCTCTCATTCATTTGTAAATAGGAGATTCTTGGATGATAAACCTTAGGTCTGGTGAGTCGCCCCTGTTGTCTGCGTCTCTCCTCCTGACTCTCCTGCTGTGGTTCCACTTGACCATGTCCCTCCTGCTGGAGCTGTGTGTGAAGTTGCCTCTCCCTCCTTCGCCTTCTCCATTGCATTAGGACCCTGACAAAGGCAGGATTGAGCCCTGGATCCATATCTGCTTTTGCCTTCTCTCTGTTCCTTCTTCACTATTGCCTGCATTCCCAAATTCTACATTCCTATGTGTTACTCTTGAGATGCAGCAACTGTGATGTGTAACCACTGAGTTCTGAGTAGTCCTTTAACAGTGCTAATGAGGCCATTAGCTTAAAGTGGTTTTCAACGCAAGGAGTTATTCCTCCTTTTGCATCAAGGGGCTGGGAATTGTTTAGACCTCTTGGGTTGTATGACTCATATTGTATTGAAGCACCTCAGAGTGCAAAATGATCCATGTCAATAACTTTAATGCCATTGCACTGTCTGACTGACAGTAATGACCGTGGTGAGATGTCTGTAATATTCATTGATTGTATTGAAGCACCTCATGAACCATGTGGAAAACTGGAATATGATTGCACTTTTTGTGAAGGCCATTTTGAAATGTTTTGTAACGTTCTTTCAGATATTTTACAAATAAAGTATACACTTCCAAAAAAAAAGTATCACAATTGTATTGAAGCACCTCACAATTGTATTGAAGCACCTCAGAGTGCAAAATGATCCATGTCAATAACTTTAATGCCATTGCACTGTCTGACTGACTGTAATGACCGTGGTGAGATGTCTGTAATATTCATTGATTGTATTGAAGCACCTCATGAACCATGTGGAAAACTGGAATATGATTGCACTTTTTGTGATGGCCATTTTGAAATGTTTTGTAACGTTCTTTCAGATATTTTACAAATATACACTTCCAAAAAAAAAGTATTCCTCCTTTC
Organism: Carcharodon carcharias; assembly: GCF_017639515.1. NCBI lineage: Eukaryota > Metazoa > Chordata > Chondrichthyes > Lamniformes > Lamnidae > Carcharodon > Carcharodon carcharias. The sequence continues at coordinate 176,046,095 of NC_054469.1, read as the reverse complement.
TTTCTAAGCAGACTCCTGTGGTTAACAAGAGGTTAGAGGGTGACCCCAGAAACGACCCCAAAGTGTTCACCCTTCATGCCATGCTAATTAACGTAAATGGCGATCGCACCACTAGTCGGTGTGGGATAACCGACCCACCATGAACACACCATCGGGAGAATTGCAACTAGTTTTTACAATGGCAGATTTGTGACTTTTTGCCTGCCATTGGATTCTCTGCTCTCGCCCGCCACGAAACATGCTCTGGGCGGGATGGAAAATTCTGGCCAATAATATATACCAGTAATATATTATGAAATGATTAAAAGGCTAAATTGATTGTAGGACTAAGGGGCAGTTTTTGATCTGCATCTAAAACGTGGGAAAAGTGGTTCAACCATGGCTGACAAAAGAAGTTAAAGTATTAGATTATAGGAAGAGCCTTATAATATTGCCAGAAAGAGCAGATAGGGAGGATTTTAAAATTCAACAAAAGATTATCAAGAAATTGATAAAAAGAAAATAAGACATGAGAAAAAACTAACTAGGGACAGAAAAACAGATCATAAAAGCTTCTACAGTTTTGTGAAAGAAGGAAGGGTGGAATTTTCCATTCTGGAAACTAAGTGCAGTTGGGGGCAGGAAAGTCAGCATGATTCCCACTGGGCAGTGGGGCAGGTTCTCGCACCAGATTGTCCACCTTTCAGCTCATTTTAAATGCATCAATGAGCAGCTCATTGAATCTCATGGCAGGACAGTGGTGGGAATTATCCTCCCTGCCATTACATCAGGGGGTCGACTTCCAGGCACCATATTTAAAACGGCACCCGCACATGCATTCACTCTCTGCAGCCCAGGACTTCTTGTGTTGAATGATGAGCCCCAAAAGAAACAAGCCCTCTGTCCTCAGGTTCAGCAACAGCTCACTGGAGAGACTCCTCCTCCAGGCAGTCCAGGACAGGCGGGAGATCCTCTATCCCAGAAATGGCAGCAGGAGGTCCACCAACCTCATCACGTCTACTTGGGAGGAGGTCACCAGGGAGGTCAGTGCACGTGGGCCCCAGAAGAAGTTGCAGTGCAGTAAGAGGATGAATGATCTCATCTGCTCCGCTAAGGTAAGTTAACCTTCTCCTCACTCCAAACTCTTACTCTCATAAGGCTCTCATAACGGTTATAGTCCACAAGGGTCTCACACACTACCAGCAGATGGGACATCACCACTGATTGTCTCACAGACACTTCAACATCATCATCTCCTGTAACATCCTGCACAAGTTGCATCTTCAACCCTCAGCACACACAGCAGGCATGCATGCTTATGATCCGCTCTTTCATCCGTGATCTCACAGTCTATCCATCTGTCTTTATGCAGGATAAGATTGTGTACAACAAAAGGGAGAGATCCCAGCCCAGGGCGTGGTGCCACAGTTGAGGGCACTTACCCCCTACAAGCAGTTCCTGCCTGGAAGGCGAGATCGGCATTTCCCAACAAGCCAGTAAGGGTCCATGCAGTCATCAGCCACTTGGGGACAATGGCTGTGAGTGCTCTTTAATGTAGGTGACTGTCTAGCCAATCACTAATTATCCCAAGTTGTTTAGTAGTACAGAACTTGAAAAAGGAGCCATTTTTTGTCGCAGCTTTCCATCTTATATTCATCAGGACAATTCGCAAGAAAATACCAATATCAGGGGAAACAACATATTTATACTGTATGAGCAGAGAATGTTGATTGGTTGGGAAGTAGACTCTGATTGGTAGAGGTATTGCCATGGAAACATATTATTTCCTTCTAAACTTTCTTTGTTTCAATGTAAAAAGACTTAGGGCCAGGTTTTCGTGGATGAGGCAGGAAGGTTGAGTCAGGAAACTTCCTGACTTGACAGACCTGTCTCCTTTTAAAAAGCCTCCACCCACCATATTTTTGTCCCAGGAAGGTGGGGGCGGTATGGACTTGGGCTCGTTGCTTCAAGGTGCAGGCCCAAGGCCTGACTGGCAGACTAGAAACCTTGGCCCAGTTTTAATGATGAATGTCAGGCACTCAAACCCTCATCTCCCATCATCCCCCACCCACCCGCCCACCCCATGTTCCCTCATGCCTCCTCATAAAGGGTTGTGCACATTTAAATCACTTCATATCATGACAATAGAATTGCTAAGCAGTGTTTTCTTCAGTTAAAATGCATATTAGGACGTTTCCCAATGGGAGGAGTACTCTTATGAATCTCAACACTCACTCACTTAAAAAATTGCTGGAAACAGGGATGAGGTTGGGAATCCCAGAATTGGGTCCTGCCCACTATTTTTAAAGGGCTCCTGAGTCCCTCTCATCAAAAATCTGGGCCTTAATCTTTTATATCCTAAGATAATTTTTTTTTCTAATAAATGCACAGGGATGGCAGATAAGAGGAAGTTAGATACTTACTGCCTGCAGGTCCTCCAATAGGAGCAAATTGAACTCTCTGTCCTGCTGACCCAATTTCTTTCTTAAGAAAGGATGGAATATAACTGCTGGATGGGTTACATTTTGAACCAAAAACTCCCAGCTTTCCTGTAACAATAGCACATTGCTTCATGATATATCATTAAAACATATTGGACCACTGCTCCTTAAAATTATGCAAACTTTCCAGAGTTCTTTTTCATGATGTTAAATTTTGTTACCAGCCTCATTAGTGACAGTATCTAACAGCACAGCAGCATTCAAATACTTTCCACTTTAATTGCCCTAAACTGCAGTTCATTCTTAAACCATTATTAAAACAATGCAAGGATTATGGCCTGGCAGTTGAATACAAACTTACTGTCAAACTTAATTTAAAAAAAGATTCTGAAGTTCATGTAATAGCTTCCTTTGTAACCGTTTGGAAGACAAGCTCCAAAAAGTTTGAGGAAAGACAAAGTTCCAAGTTTTTGTGATCAGAGAACCGTACAAGGGACTCACCACATTGCATATGCTAATACTGCAGCATCTTACGACTTACAGGCAGATGCATTTTAACTCTCTTCAACTGACAAGAGGGCAGTGACATTTGTGCCACACAGCTGCCAATAAGTGAGCATTTGAAGTATGACCAACCCCAGGCGCCTCATCAGGCCTCATCAACATACCTGGTATAACATGAGCAAAGACATCCATATTAGGTCTCCTGCCTCACCCTTCGATACGTCCTGAGAGTTGTGACTACAGCAGCATATGCAGGGCAGGGGTAGTGATCGTGACTCCTTTGGCTTCATGAGAGCACTCCTTCTCCTCTGATTGGTTTTTAAACAAATGCTTAAAAATATGCCCATAAATTTAGCAGTCATGTCAATGATTTTTCAGATTGACTGGCTTGCTCTGCACCAGTTTTAAGCCCAAAAATCGAATATCTAAGGCAGACTTCAAATTTGTAGCAGCAGGAGAATAGGAAATTTGCAGAGCAAGCTCAAGCGGCTGAGTGGCCTACTGCTCCTAATTCGTATGTATGTTCATATGTTATCCAACAATGTGCTCTAGTTAATCTACTTTGAATAGGATCTTCGCGGGAATGCAGACAAACATAGCACTGGAAGTCTGTTAAAGCAACTTGAAGCATGTGAGAAACCGTGACCACAATATCATCAGGTTTAATGAAGAATCAAAGGTGAAGATACTCAAATAGAAGAGGGCTAATTTCAGCGAGCTGAAAGGGGATCTGGTCCAGGTGGATTGAAATAATAACTATAATAACTGGCAAGTAAAAAAGTAAATGAGCAATCATTGAATCATAGGGATTTACAGCATGGAAGGACACATTCAGCCCATTGTACCATGCTGGCCAAATAGCTAACCACCCTAAACCGATTTTATGGCTTTTGGCACGTAGCCTTTTAAGTTACGACACTTCAAATGCATATTCAAGTACTTTTTAAATGTTATGAGGTTTCTTTCATCCTTTCAAATATTGAGTTCCAGATCTTCACCACCCTTTGGGTGAAAGAAATTCCCCTCAAATCCCCTCTAAATCTCCTACCTTTTACCTTAAAGCTGGGCCACCTGGTTATGAACCCTCAACCAAGGGGAATAAGGCCTTCCTATCCACTCTAGCTGGACCCTCATATCTTATTAATACTTCAGTTAGGCTCCGGTCTGTTCCAAAGAAAACAACACTAGCCAATCCACTCATTCCACATAGCTAAACTTCTCTCCTCCATTCTCATTAAACTCTCCTAAACCATCTTTCTTGTAATCACATTTTTCCTATAATGCCATGACCAGACCTGCATGTTGCACTCCAGCTATGGACTAACTAGTGTTTTATACAGTTCCAGCATAACCTCCATATTCTTATATTCTAAGCCTTGGTTAATAAAGGGAAGTATCCCATATGCCTCCTTAGCCAATGTATCTACCTGTCCAGCCACCTTCAGGGATCTGTGGACATGCACTCCAAGGACTCTCAGTTTCTCTACACATCTTAGAATCCTACTGTTTATTGTGTATTCCCTTGCTTTTTTAGACTTTTCCAAATGCATTACCTCACAGTTCTCGGGATTAAACTCCACTGACCACTGTTCTGCCCACCCTGACTAGTCCATTGATATAGTCCTTCAGTCTATAGCTTTCTTCATTTTAAACCACACAGCCAAGTATCATCTGCAAGCTTCTTAATCATACCCCCTACATTTGAATCCAAATCATTGATATATATAACAAAAAACAAATTATCTAGCACTGAGCCCTGAGGAGTCAGCCTTTCTGGAACTTAAGAGCATTTGGCGGGGGCGGCGACACTGAGAGCAGACCCCGAAGCTTAAAACAGTGTGAGGGGGACGAGACTGAGAGTGGATCCCGAGGCTTAAAAGAGCATAAGAGGTGGCAAGATTGAAAGCAGACCCAATACTGCTGCTGGTGGTGGTGGGGCTCAGTCTGTGGACTGTTCACATTTGGAGAAAATCAAGTGTGATGTCACTTAAGTGATTGGTTGGTGAGTATTTTGCTCATTTTGCTTGTTTATCTTTTAAGAACTGGTACAAATTATTAATTAGTTTTATTAGTAGTAAGGTTTTGCAATAGCAGTAATAAAGCTTATTGGGAGTAGTAGGGTTCTGCTAATGATGTCCTGCTAAGGGAATTTAGGGAGTTAGGATCTAAATTGAAACGCAGAACATCAAAGGTTAGGGTTATCTCTGGATTAATAATCTCTGGATTGTTACTTGAGGCACACGCCAATTGGCATAGACTAGAATTTTCTCATCCTGTCCATGGTGGGTTTCATGGCGGGCGGGAGCGGAGAATCCAGCAGCAGGCAAAAAGTTGCAAATCCGCTGCCATAAAAACAAGTTGCAATTCTGCTAATGGTGTGTTCAAGGTGGGTCAGTTATCCCGCCGACTAGTGGTCAAACGCCATTTGCATTCATTAGCATGTGTTAGGAAATAGAGATAGTTTAAGTAACTTATATTGGTATTTGTGGGTATTAGGAATTGGTTTTAGCTTCAATGTTTAAGTCTGATTTATATTTCTCTAAATGTGTTAAGGTCAAGTTGAGTTTTAGTTTCACTTTAAAAAGGTGCCTGCATTTCTAACGAGAGTTTACGATTGTAAGAAAAGTTAAGCAACACAAGAGTTAAAAAAAACTGGGCTGTTGCCGAGCAACAGGGGTCCAGAGAGGCAGGCCCCTCCCATAGACACACACAGGAGAAACTAGAAACAGCAGTTTTTGGGTTCAGTTTTGAAGATGGCTGCCGGGCAAAAACAGCCTAGGAGGCTCAGACAGAATGTACCACGCTAAAGTTGGTTGAAAGTAGCTGCCAGGGAGAGACTGGGGCAAAGGGGATGGATATCCTGTCCCAATCTAAAGAAGAAAGTCCCCAAGAATCCAGGGGAGTGGAACAGGAAAAAGTCCCAAGCAGACCTCCTAGTCAAATGAAGGACAGGAACCTGGAAAAGATCCTGTTAAGTGTAGCTAAGAATGAGGAGCATAGAAAGGCTCCAAGCTTCAAACTTAAAGGGATAAAGGCTCGTGAAAAGCCAAACAGTCCAAAGAGACAACTGAAGGTCTGTAACTCTTTGCTATGGGCATATGAAGCAATGGTGTACTGTTGACAGCTGAGTCAGTGAGAGAGAATGCATGGAAGAAAGCTTGAATGCATGCGGTGACTCAGGGGAGAGGAACATCGGAAGGAGAGTTCGAAACCCTGGAGGTGGACCCTTGCTGAAGGCGTCTGAGAAAAAGCGTCGGTTAGGGAGAAGATTCCAAAGCGAGGCCTTGGAGAGTGGAGATTGGAAACCTTTGTTTGAAAGACAGTGTTCAGTGAGACCGGTTGGCTCACAGTGTGACAAGAGTCTGGGGAAAGCTGAGGAGAGATCCATGGCATCTGGTCGAGGTGGTATCTGTCACTCTGTTTTAGAGTGTGGTGTGTCTGACCACAGGTTGCCTATTGGTTTACTGGGCTGTGTACTTACTGTGAACATTAGAGTACAAGACAGATTTTGTAACTTGTGTTATCCTTACAAATCTGTATATATCTGTAAAGGTATAGTGTGTGAAGAAGTATTGTAACATAGTTAATCTTTTCTTATTTAATAAATATTTTATGCTTTTGTTAAAAGTTTATTTGCTGACTCCAGTGATTCTGTTCAGTGGCCCTATCTAAACAAACAAATAAAAGTTAGGATCTATCAAGCTGGGATCAAACTTGTCCAGCTGGGATCATATCAATGCTCATTAAAACAGCTGCTCACTGGAATCTTGCCACGCCTTCCAATCTTGCCAGCAAGAAATTATTTTGGCCTCAAATTCTTTAGAAAAAGGGTGGCTTGCACGAGTTGGACCACAGTACGCTCGTAACTTCGAGGAGAGTGGAATGTACCTTCCATAGTGCTGCGCTGGTCTTGTTGCGATTAACACCATTCTGTTGGGGCTGTAGGGTTGGATTGCTCCTTCACTTTGTTTTCATTATCCTGAGGCACACCACTGTGCTCTGGTACTCATGCAGGCCTCCAATTTCAGAAACACTTCAACCGGAGTGGGCTGTGGGGTGAGGGTTGGGTTGACGACATGATGGGGATAATGGAGAGCGAAGGCAGTGGAATGGCAGTGAGAGGGAAGGGTGAACACAATAGGGGCAATGGGGAGACAAGGTTGTGGAATGGCAGTGAGAGGGAAGGGCGAATGGTATGGGGGCCTTTCTGGGGTCGCCCTCTAATCTCTTGTTGCCACAGGAGTCTGCTTAGAGAGAAAGAAGGAATAGCTCCTTGCAATAAAAGCTACTTAAAGCCAATGATTTCATTAGCACTGTTAAAGGGCTACTCAGAACTTAGTGGCTACACATCACAGTTGCTGCATCTCAAGAGTAACACATAGGAATGTAGAATTTGGGAATGCAGGCAATAGTGAAGGAGGAACTGCTGTATCATATATGCCATTCCATTAATGAAGGCCTGTCACGTGTTCACCAGATGTGACATTCCTAATGGGCCAAAGGGCATCCACTCGTTGACCATAAGCAACTGATTGCTCCAAACTCTGATGTGGCATATTAATGTCCACAAAGCTAGGTTGAGTCACTCATCTTACTTAAACTTTAGCATCCAACCGAGGGCTCAAGATGTTATATTTACGATGCCACCTTGGTCAACTCAATGTGTGTGCTAGTGTCTCAGGGACAAGGCAACATCAGACAGCATGCAAGAAGGGCAGGAAAAACAATGGACCCTTAGTTTCCAAACGTGTCGTCCTCTGAGCTTTGCTATCTTGCCCCTTGAAGCATTAATGTCTTCAATGTTTTCTTTCAGAGAGAAGGCAAAAGCAGATTTGGATCCAGGGCTCATTCCTGCTTTTGTCAAGGTCCTAATGAAATGGAAGAGGGAGAGGTGACTTCGCATGCAGCTCCAATGGGAGGGACATGGTCAAGCAGAGCCACAGCATGAACAGGAGGTCAGGAGGAGAGACCCAGACAATGAGGTTGACTTGCCAGACCTAGGGTTTATCGTCCAAGAGACTCCTATTTACAAATGAGTGATAGGCAATGTCGTGCATTTGTCCTGAAATCTGGCACATCACATATGCCACATTCTTTGTGAAGACTTGATGCCATGTGGAGTTGGAGGGTGCCCCCTGCCAGTGGCTTTGAAGATAACTACCGCACTCAATTTCTTAGCCTCTGGTTCTTTCCAAGAATCAACAGGTGACCTGTGTGGCATCTCTCAGTCCACAACACATCGATGCATACAAAAGATGCTCTTTACAGGAAGGCCCATCATTGTCAGGTTTGCTCTGGATGAAGATAGGCAGGCTGCAAAATTCACCGATTTTACCACCATCTCAGGCTTCCCAAGACTGCAGGGTGCGATAGACTGCACCCATGTGGCTCTCCGGGCTCCAAGGCAGCAGTCCCTAATGTTTATAAACCACAATGTCCATCAACGGTCTGTGATCACCAGAAGCACATACTGCATGTTTGTGCATGGTACCCTTAGAGTTTCCATGACTATTACATTTTGAGTCATTCCCAGGTGCCTGAGATTTTGAAGGGGCAATTACGTCTGCAAGGATGGCTGCTTGGAGATGAGGAGCACCCACTGAAATGCTGGCTGATAACACCAGTGCGTCGCCCTCAGAGTCGTTCTGAGGAGAGGTACAACGGTGCTCATGGTTCCACATGGTCTCTTACAGAGCAGACGATAGGTCTTCTGAAGATGTGTTTCAGATGCTTAGACCGCAATACGCTCCTGACAAGGTTTCCCAAATCATCAGTGTGTTGTGCCCCTAACAATCTGGCTACGCAAAGAGGTGACCCCCTGCCAGAGGATGACCTGGAGAAGGGTGAAGATCCAGAGGTCCAAAAACCTCAGGAGGCTGCTAAGGGTCAGTATGAGTGTGATCACACCATGGAGGAAGGACGATGTGGGAGATGTGCCCATGATACGTTAATCGCTGACAGGTTCCAGGAAGAGTAAAGTCAAGTGAAGGAATGTGGCCACATTTCTCCTAGCCCCAATGCCATTTTCTTTCAACTCAGCTGATGTCCACCCACTTGCAGTGAGAATGAGACCCGCAGTCACACTGGCCTCATGAATCGCCAGGCCACGATCTTTGCTTTGATCCGTGGGGTTCAGTGAGTGAGCTCACTCTGGGAACTGAGAGCTCACTTAGGAACAAGAGAGACTTGAAGCCTACACCGCTATCCAACGGTGCAAACACTACTGCGACTTAGATGTGGACATGCCGAGGGATCTCCTCCTCCCGTGCATGTCTTTTCTTCTGCCACTACTACTGAGGAGACATATATGCCGCTAGGTTATCACTGCGGATGAGCTGCCATTGCTCAATGGTATTCTTTGAGGGAGAAGGGTTAGAAACGCTTACGTCACACACTTCCAATAAGGACTTAAACACATCTTCCTGACATTGCACAAGGAGTGCTGATACTAGTTAACCTGAGGTTGCATCACAGGAATGTGAATCTCACAGTGGCACACTATCATTGTGTGGGAGGAAGGCTAAACCTTGAAATAAGAGGATTCCAAAGTACAAAATAACAACGTCTACAGTTGACAGGAACATTCACATAACTATAATTTATTTACATGTTTAGTACAGCCGTGGCCCAAAAGTGACATCAAGTTTTCTTAACTTTCCTAACTCCAGCAGAGGTGGAGGCAGCCTGCTGACTGCTACAACCTGATGTCTGTGATGACCTTGGTGGATAAGGGTCACCTGCTCAGGGGCAGAAGTGCCCTTGATGGCCTAAGAAGCTGGAGTGGAATGGGTCACAGGCAGAGGGGGCTGTGAATGGCTGCACACCCTGAGAGGAGGTCCCCGGGGTGTCCAGCTGATGGCTCATCCTCCCAATGGATGCCCAAGGGCCCTGCCCTGACTCCTGTAGGAAGCGGTGCACCCGGATGGTCGATGGATGCCCTTGCGAATGGGAAGTTATCTCAAGTGGTGTTCCACAGGGCTCGGTGTTGGGACCCTTGCTGTTTGTGTTATATATTAACGTGGGGGGCACGATCGGGGAAATTTGCAGATGACACAAAGATTGGCCGAGTAGCGGATAGTGTAGAGAATAGCCATAACCACCAAAACGATATAGATGGGTTGGTGGAGTGGGCGGTAAAGTGGCAGATGGATTTTAACATAGAGAAGCTTGAGGTCATACATTTGGGAAGGTCAAACAGTTACAGGGATTACACAATAAATGGGAATATACTAAGAGGGGTAGATGAAGTGAGAGATCTTGGCGTACAAGTACACAGGTCCCTGAAGGCAGCAGTTCAAGTAGACAAGGTTGTAAAAAAGGCATGTGGAATGCTCTCCATTGGCATAGGTATAGAATATAAAAGTAAGGATATAATGTTGGAATTGTATAAACACTGGTGAGGCCACAACTAGAGTATTATGTGCAGTTCTGGTCACCACATTACAGGAAGGATGTAATAGCTCTGGAGAGAGTGCAGAGGAGGTTTACAAGAATGTTGCCAGGGTTAGGAAAGTGCAGCTACGAGGAGAGATTGGATAGGTTGGGGTTATTTTCCTTAGAACAAAGAAGGCTGAGAGGTGACTTGATTGAGGTGTACAAAATTATGAGGGGAATAGATAGAGTGGACAGGATAAAACTGTTTCCCTTGATGGAGAATTCTAGAACCAGGGGACATAAATTCAAGATAAGTGGCAAAAGGTGTAAGGGGGACATGAGGAAGAACTTTTTTACGCAGAGGGTAAGTGGGTGTCTGGAATTCGCTGCCCAAGTTGGTGGTAGAGGCAGAAACTTTAAACTCTTTTAAAAAGTGCTGTAAGCTGCAGGGCTATGGGCCGGGTGCAGGAAGGTGGGATTAGAAAGGGCACCTGGGTGTCCTTGGGCTGGCATGGACAAGATGGGCTGAATGGCCCCCTTTTATGTGGTAACTTTTCTATGGTTCTATGGATGGAGTGGGGTCAAGGTGCCTTGTCCCCATGTTGCCTACATCCTGATGGTGCCCACCAGGGTGTGTGGCCATGGAGTGCTGGGCCGAGCGCAAATCCAGCAAGACCATAAGACATAGGAGCAGAAATTAGGCCATTCGGCCCATCGAGTCTGCTCCGCCATTCAATCATGGCTGATACGTTTCTCAATCGCATTCTCCCGCCTTCTCCCCGTAACCTTTGATCCCCTTACCAATCAAGAACTTATCTATCTCGGTCTTAAATACACTCAATGACCTGGCCTCCACAGCCTTCTGTGGCAATGAATTCCATAGATTCACCACTCTCTGGCTAAAGAAGTTTCTCCTCTTCTCTGTTCTAAAAAGTCTTCCCTTTACTCTGCGTCTGTTCCCTAGGGTCCTAGTCTCTCCTACTGATGGAATCATCTTCCCCACGTCCACTCTATCCAGGCCTTTCAGTATTCTGTAAGTTTCAATCAGATCTCCCCTCATCCTTCTAAACTCCATTGAGTATAGACCCAGAGTCCTCAAACGTTCCTCATATGTTAAGCCTTTCATTCCTGGGATCGTTCTTGTGAACCTCCTCTGGACCCTCTCCAGGGCCAGCACATCCTTCCTGAGATATGGGGCCCAAAATTGCTCACAATATTCTAAATGTGGTCTGACCAGAGCCTTATAAAGCCTAAGCAGCACATCCCTGCTTTTTTATTCTAGTCCTCTCGAAATAAATTCCAACATTGCATTTGCCTTCCTAACTACCAACTCAACCTGCAAGATAACCGTAAGAGAATCCTGGACTAGGACTCCCAAGTCCCTTTGCACTCCAGATTTCTGAATTCTCTGCCCATTTAGAAAATAGTCTATGCCTTTATTCTTCCTACCAAAGTGCATGACCTCACACTTCCCCACGTTGTATTCCATCTGCCACATCTTTGCCCATTCTCCTAACCTGTCCAAATCCTTCTGCAGCCTCCCCGCCTCCTCAATACTACCTGTCCCTCCACCTATCTTTGTATCATCTGCAAATTTAGCCAGGATGCCCTTAGTTCCTTCATCTGGATCATTAATGTATAAAGCTAAAAGTTGTGGTCCCAACACTGACCCCTGCAGAATTCCACTAGTCACCAGCTGCCATTCTGAGAATGACCCCCTTATCTCCACTCTCTGCCTCCTGCCAGACAGCAAATCTTCTATCCATGCTAGTTCATCTACACCAAGGGCTCTTATCTAACTGAGCAGCCTCCTGTGCGGTACCTTGTCAAAGGCCTTCTGGAAGTCCAAGTGGATAACATCCATTGGCTCTCCTTTGTCTAACCTACTCGTTACCTCCTCAAAGAATGCTAACAGATTTGTCAGGCATGACCTCCCCTTGATGAAACAATGCTGACTTTGCCCGATTTTACCATGCACTTCCAAGTATTCCGAAATCTCATCCTTAATAATGGACTCTAAAATCTTACCAATGACTGAGGTCAGGCTAATCGGCCTGTAATTTCCTGTCTTTTGCCTCACTCCCTTCTTAAACAGGGGGGTTACATTAGCGATTTTCCAGTCCTCTGGGACCCTCTCTGACTTGAGTGATTCCTGAAAGATCACCACTAACTCCTCCACTATCTCTTCAGCTATCCCCTTCAGAACTCTGGGGTGTAATCCATCTGGTCCAGGTGAATTATTCACCTTCAGACCTTTCAGTTTTCCTTGCACCTTCTCCTTGGTAATGGCCACCATACTCACCTCTGCCCCCCAACTCTCTTGAACTTTGGGGATGTCACTCGTGTGTTCCTCTGTGAAGACTGATGCAAAGTACCTATTCAGTTCCTCCGCCATTTCTTTGTTCCCCACTACTACTTCCCAAGCGTCGTTTTCCAGCAGCCCAATGTCCACTTTTGCCTCTCTCTTACCTTTTATATGTCTAAAGAAACTTAAGACATGCTTGACCAAGCTCACTGTGGTGGTTGCCAGCTTTCCCATGATGACCTTGAGGTGCTCGGATGTTGCAGTCATGACATCAGACAGAATGCGGATGGCCTTCTCCATCGTTTGCTCTCGTCTGCTGACTTACTGCAGAAGATCTACCTGATGTTCTGCTGCCTGTCGTTGCATCTCCAGCATTGATTTGGAGGCCGCTTCTAGAGGCTCATCATTTGACTCGGATTAAGCAGGTGCTGGAGATCTGGGCTGCCCCTGCCTCGAACTGCCACGGGCACTTGTCAGTGGGGTGTTCTCCAGAAAGTGAGCCTGTGCCTAATCTACACCTGTGCCCCACAGACATGTGTGTCTCTGAGCTGGTGGAGGGTGCGGGTGAGTGCCGTGACGGTTTTTCCAGAGCTTCCTCCTCAGATGAAGCCTGGGGGCTCGCACAGTTGGTGCTGGCCTGGCTTGGGGGCCTTGATCTGTTGGTGCCTAGAAAATAGAAAACAGAGTTTCAGCTAATGACCACAAACTAGATAAGCCTGCACATGACTCACTATGAATGTCAGGATTTGATGAAGTGATGGAGTTGTGATCCGTACGGGGTTGGCGGGAGAGGCCGATCTCCCTTTCCCCATAGGAGCGATCCCTATCCTCCCCAGCCAGCTCAGCTGCAGCCTTCTCAAGTTCTGTAAGGGCAATGATGTCGGCTGTCCCTCCCGTGGTCTTCGCTGTCTCGTACCTGTTGTGCACCAGCTTGGCCTGTATGAAGAAGAAAGTAAGGCATGTGATGAGAATGGGTGGAGCTGAGCTAGGTTGAGATGTATGTTACCTGTGTATGGTGAGCCCTCCCCAGGAGGGCCAGAGGATAGAGTATGAGCAACATGACAGATGGGATGGGGGTGATGTGAAAGTCTTGGTGAGGGAACGAGTGTTGATATGTTGCCCCCGCTAATGGTTCCCTGAAGAGAGTAGCCGTTTGAGTGCATGATGCCATGATGAGAGTTTGATATTGGAGGGAGTTGAAGGATGACTAATCCTGGCAGATCAGATAAGATCATTCATCGTCTTCCTGCTGGGTGGCACTTCGGATATGGATGCCAGTCGCGGTGACCTGCTCCACAACGGTCTCCCAAGCTGGGGAGGTGAGGCTGCAGTGCTTCCTGCAGCCATCTCTGGGATAGAGCACTTGCCTATGCATCTGCACCCCTCTGATCAAGGCCTGGTCCATGAAGCGGGGTGCTGTCTTCCTGTATTGGAGAAATTTAAGGAACTACAATGTGACAAATCACTGGGGGGCTGATGGCCTACATCCTCAGGTTCTAAAGGAGATAGCTGTGGAGATAATGGATGCACTAGCTGTGATTTTCCAGATTTCATTGGATTTGGGAACAGTCCCATCAAATTGGAAGCTGGCGAATATTACTCCGCTGTTGAAGAAAGGAGGGAGAAAGGAGGGAGAGAGAAAACAGGAACTACAGGCCAGTTAGCCTAACATTAATTGTTGGGAAAATGCTGGAATCTATTATTAAGGAAGTGTTAACAATGCACTTAGAAAAGCATAGTATGATTAGAACATGTCAACATGGTTTTATGAAAGGGAAATCCTGTTTGACAAATTTATTGGAGTTTTTTGAGGATGTAACTAGTAAGGTAGATAAAGTAGATATAGTATACCTGGATTTCCAAAAGGCTTTCGATGAGGTTCCACATAAAAGGTTAATAGGCAAGATCAGTGCGCATGGAGTTGGAAATGATATATTAGCATGGATAGTGAATTGGTTAACAAATAGGAGGCAGAGAGTGGGCATCAGTGGGACTTTTGCAAGTTGGCAAGGGTCAGTGCTGGGGCCTCAGCTGTTTACAATCCATGTTAACGGCTTAGATGAAGAGATATTGAGTAATGTATCTAAGTTTGCTGATATAAAGCTAGGTGGAAAGGTAAGCTATGGAGAGGCTGCAAAGAGTTTTAGACAGGTTAAGTGAGTGGACAACGAGATGGCAGATGGATTATAATGTAGGGAAGTGTGAAATTATTCACTTTTGTTGAAAGAATAGAAGAGCTGGATTTTTTTAAAAGGTGAGAAACTTGTAAGAGACTTGGGAGTGCTCGTACAAGGAATGCAAAAAGTTAACATACAGGAACAGCAAACAATTAGGAAGGCAAATGGCATGTTGGCCCTTAATGCAAGGGGATTGCAGTACAGGAATAAAGAAGTCCTGTTGCAATTGTACAGGGTTTTGGTTAGACATCTGGAGTAGTGTGTGCAGTTTTGGCCTCCACATTTAAGAAATGATATACTTGCATTGGAGGTGAAGGGGGTTGTCCTCTGATGAGAGGCTGAGCAAATTGGGTCTATTTTCTCTGGAGTTTAGAAGAATGAAAGGAAATCTCATTGAAACATAGAAGATTCTGAAGGGGCTTGATATGGTAGACGCTAAGAGATTGCTTCCGCTGGTTGGAGAATCTAAAGCATCGGGGCACAGTCTCAGGATAAGGGGTTATTTAGGACTGAGGTGAGGGGACATTAATTCACTCATAGGGTTGTGAATCTTTGGAATTCTCTGCCCCAGTGGGTTGTGGATGCTCCATCACTGAGTGCATTTAAGGCTGGGATAGACAAATTTTTGGTCTCTCAGAGAATCAAGAGATATAGGGAACGGGCAGGAAAGTGGAGCTGAAGTCCAAGATAAGCCATGATTGTACTGACTGACAGAGCAGGCTCTAAGGCCCATATGGTCTACTCCTGCTCCTATTTCTTGTGTTATTGTTGCATATGGATATGGATATGAACTGTTTCAGTAACTGACGAGTTGTGAATGGTAATGAACATTGCGCAATCATCTGTGAACATCTGCACTTCAGAACTTATGATGGAGAGAAGGCCATTAATGAAGAAGCTGAAGATGGTTGGCCCAGGACATTAAACTGAGAAACTCCTGCAGCAATGTCCTGGGACTGAGATGATTGGCCTCCCACAACCACAACCTTTGTGCGGGCATGGCTCCAACCAAGTGGAGAGTTTTTCCGATTCCCATTGACTTCAAATTTACTTGAGCTCCTTGATGCCACACTCAGTCATATCTTGCCTTGATTTCATGGGCAGTCACGCTTCACATTGTGAAACTTAGGTACATTATCTCTGTCTCTTCATCTAAGTTGTTAATATAGATTGTAAATAGCTGAGGCCGTAGCACTGACCCTTGCTAACTTGAAAAAGTCCCACTTAAATCCACTCTCTGCCTCCTTTCTGTTAACCAATTCTCTATCCATGCTAATATTATCTCCAACTCCATGCGCAGAGTGCTGCAAATGTGTCCTCATCTCTGGAATTCAGCACTTCTTTCCACCTTTGAAGCATTAATGAGCTCTGGAGCTGAGTGTTCCTGACGGAACCCAAACTGAGCATATTGCTGTATAGGTGCCACTTGATAGTATAGAGTAAAGGGTTAACGTTAAAGGCATACATGATGCTGATGTAATTATGTTGTCAGGTCACATGACTGAAAGAAAGCGAGATCTGGAAGGAGGAGAAGCTCCAACCTTGTGTGTAATGGTTTTGAGAAACTACAGACTCAAACAGCATACTTTGGGAGAATAGACAATTTCCAAAACCCCGACCCCAGAACAAAGCAGGGTGGCAGCAAGTAAAAGATCCAGTAGACCTTATAAAGAAGATACAGGGCTGGCAACAAAAAGAGATCTTCAAAGGAAGGACAAAAAGAAAAAGAATTAAGACTCATCAAAACATCAAGGGATCTGCAGATATAAGCTCAGACACAGACCTGCAGACCAGACAGCAGTGAGCACAGGCCTGAAGCAGCAAGCAGCAGCACAGAAGTAGGAACATTTCCAGGGCTCTGAAAAAGCATGGAATCCACACTACCATTTCCAGACCAGTTCAGAGTGCAGAAGGCTCGCAACAGGCCCAGAGCTGGGACAACTGAAGAAAAATGCTCACAAGGTACATAACTACTTCAGGTTTCACAAAAAAGATCAATAAGGCCAGAACAGTATACTAATTCATGCAGTAGGATCTATCACCGATGACGTGATAGCAGGCCAGGGGGTTGATGAAGTTTTCAACATCTTGTGAAGAAGTCCTGCAAGCTCTCCACTCTTGGTGAAAGTATGGATTCATTCATCAATGATCTCTATAAGGCTGGCGGGGAGCTGCGATTGTGGAATCTTAAAGATTGAGCTGCTTTGTGACAGGATCTTAGTCAGGGTCCTAGATAAAGCATTATCAGATCTCTTACAGACGAGAAAGGATTTAGCACTAGTAAAATCAGTGCAGATCGCGAGGCAAACCGAACTCAGGAAACAGAGTCGGGCGTTTGATGGCAGGGAAGGAGAGGTCCTGTGGAGAAGATTAAGTGAGATCATTCAGTTTGTAGGCCGTAAAAGAGAAAACGCATTAAAGCCTAAGCCTGCCAAAACAGGGAAAAGCACACCAATCACCATTTTAAAACGTGTTCGGTATGACAGGAAGAAGCCGCACAAGTGAGAAGAATATCCAGCAGGGGTGGCAGAGTGCCGCAACTGTGGAAAAGTAGGCCACTTCAAAACTGTTTGTTGATCAAAAATGCTGACAACCTGTAAAAAAAGGGAGACAATTTTTAAAAAGAGCCAGATACAAGAAGTGGAAGAACCATGAACATTTACCTCCTGGGTCAGGTAAATGATACTGAAAATAAGTATTGGAGTATTAAAATTGAAATGGATGGACAACCCACAGAGTTCAAACTAGGCACAGCAGCAGAGGTTTCTGCTTTATCAGGTGAAGTGAAATGGCTCAAACAGATTACATCGCAACCCTCATCTATCAAGTTACAAGGTCCTGCTGGGTCAATTTTGAAAGTCAAAGGCCAACTCATGGCAAAGCTGAAATACCACCCTACAAGTTGGTGCTTTCTTCTTTATACTGACGAAAGTACCCAACCCACTCTTGGATAAAATCAAGAGTGAAATTGAAAAGATGCAGCAGCAAGAGGTTATCTCACCAGTCACCATGCTAACAAAATGGTGTTCAGGAATGGTTACAGTTCCAACGCCAAATGACTGTCTGAGAATCTGCAATGGATTTAATTCAACTATATAAATCAGTGAAATGTGAGATCCGCCCAATGGCCTCAGTGGATGAGAGCCTTGCCAAACTAGTCAAGAGTACTTTATTTACCAAATTGGATGCAAACTGTGGACTTTGGCAGTTTCCCCTTGACAAAAAAAAACAGATTACTGACTATATTTATACCTCCATTCAGTTGTTATTGTGTCAATAGAATGCCATTTGGAATAGCGTCTTCCAGAGAACAATGTCTCACACTCTAGAAGGCATGGAAGGAGTAATATGCTATATGGACGACATAATTATACATGGCTCCACAAGAGAAGAGCACGATTGCAGAATCAGAGAGGTCCTGAGCATCTTACAGAATGCAGGCCTAACATTGAATGCAAAATGTGAGCTTTCCAAGCCTTTGATCAAGTTTGTAGGTCACATAGTACAAGCCACTGGAATCACAGTTGACCCACAAAAAACAAAAGTAATCAGAGAATTTGAACAAGCCATAAACATAACTGAGCTTCAAAGATTCCTCAGGATAGTCAGCCAAGTGGGCAAGTTCCTATCAAATTTAGCAGAGGTCAACGAGCCCTTGAGACAGATGCTAAGGCAGGGTCAACAGTGGTTCTGGAATGTACACCAGCAAAATTCTTTCGACAGGATTAAGCAACTTTTAATCTCTTCTGAAATCTTGGAACGTTACGAACCAGAATTATTGACCATAGTAGCAGCAGATGCATCGTCTACAGGTCTGGGGACAGTTTTATTTCAAGTGGAGAGGGACAGCAACTGTAGACCACTTATAGGTCACTAACTGAAACAAAGCAATGATACAGTATGATAGAAAAAGAAGCATTGGCAGCAATGTGGACGTGCAAAAAAATTTCAGACTGTGTTATGGGATTGCATTTCAAAATTGAAACAGACCATAAGCCACTAGTCACTCTT
This sequence comes from Carcharodon carcharias, assembly GCF_017639515.1. Classification (NCBI taxonomy): domain Eukaryota; kingdom Metazoa; phylum Chordata; class Chondrichthyes; order Lamniformes; family Lamnidae; genus Carcharodon; species Carcharodon carcharias. Next base: position 176,027,304 of record NC_054469.1, on the reverse strand, counting down.
CTGTACATGAAAGGAATTGTGAAAGTGTCACCTAGAATCCAACTGTTCCAGTTAAGATTGATGAGAAATGACTCCATCACTGAGTATGTACAAAAAAAATATCAAACAGTGGCAGACACACTGTCATGAATACCATCAGAAGGAACCAAGAGGTTGAAACATATTAGCCTGGCAACAAGATGAAGAATGTCTCTAAGTTTGAGAATGTTGTCTGGAAGGATGGCCAGATTATATCCTTACTAGTCCAATATTTTAGCAGAACTTTGAACAGTGGAAACGCCTCAGTCTTTTACAACTTACTAGTCTTCATTGGGACAATAATCATACCAAGAACATTTTGACTTGATATTCTTCAAAGATTTCATCAAGGTCGTTCTGTGATTCTGTGGTTCATCTGGGAAGAGCACAGCAGCCTGTCTGGTGGCCAGGCATTACTGGCTCTGTAGAAGAAATGGTTTCTAACTATATTACTTGTGCTGTAAGCAGCCAAGAACAAAAAGAGCCACTATTACCTTCCATTTTTCCATCAAGGTTGTGGGGTGACTAGGAATGAACTTACTTGAATTTAGGGTGAAATCCTTCCTTATTGTCACTGATTACAACTTACAGTGGATTGAAGTAAACAGATTGCATAGTATCACAGCAAAAGCAGTCATTTAAACCCTCAAGAGAATTTAGGCAACACATGGCATTCTGGACATCATAGTGTCTGACAATGGGCCATAATTTGCTCACAAGTTAGTCTACAATTTCGCAAATGCATAAGGCTTCATTCATGTAGCCAGTTCACTTCGCTATACTCAACTGAATGGAGAAGTTGAGAGAGGGGTATGAACCGTCAAAGATTTATTGAAGAAAAACAAAGGATTTAATCTAGCTCTTCTGAGTTATTGAACTCAATAGTACAAAACGGTTTCTCACCATCAGAGTTACTAATGGGTAGGAGATTGAATCACAGAATCACACAGTGCAGAAGAGGCCCTTCGGCCCATCGAGTCTGCACCAATACGTGAGAAATACCTGACCTACCTACTTAATCCTATTTACCAGCACTTGGCCCATAGTCTTGAATGTTATGACGTGCCAAGTGCTCATCCAGGTACTTTTTAAAGGATTTGAGGAGACCCACCTCCACCACCCTCTCAGGTAGCGCTTTCCAAACTGTCACCACCCTCTGGTAAAAATGTTTTCTCTCACATCCCCCCGAAACCTCCTGCCCCTCATCTTGAACTTATGTCCCTTTGTGACTGACCCTTCAGCTAAGGGGAACAGCTGCTTCTTATCCACCCTGTCCATGCCCCTCATAATCTTGTACACCTCGATCAGGTCGCCTCTCAGTCTTCTCTGCTCCAACAAAAACAACCCAAGTTTATCCAGCCTCTCTTCATAACTTAAATGTTTCATCCCAGGCAACATCCTGGTGAATCTCCTTTGCACCCCCTCCAGTGCAATCACATTCTTCCTATAATGTGGCGACCAGAACTGCACACAGTACTCCAGCTGTGGCCTCACCAAGGTTCTATACATCTCCAACATGATCTCCCTATTTTTGTAATCTATGCCTCGATTGATAAAGGCAAGTGCCTTTTTCATCACCCCACTAACATGCCCCTCCATCTTCAGAGATCTATGGACACACACGCAAAGGTCCCTTTGTTCCTCAGAACTTCCGAGTGTCATGCTGTTCATTGAATACTTCCTTGTCAAATTACTCGCTTCAAAGTGTATCACCTCACACATTTCAGGGTTAAATTCCATCTGCCACATATCTGCCCATTTGACAATCCTGTCTATATCTGCCCAAGACACTCAACCTCACTGTTAACCACCTGGCCAATCTTTGTGTCATCTGCAAACTTACTAACCCTACCTCCTACATAGTCATCTCTGTTGTTTATATAAATGACGAATAATAAGGGACCCAGCACAGATCGCTGTGGTACGCCACTGGACACTGGCTTCCAGTCACTAAACCAGCCTTCTGTCAACACCCTCTGTCTCCTACAACTAAGTCAATTTTGAATCCACCTTATCAAATTACCCTGTATCCCATGTGCATTTGCCTTCTTTATAAGTCTCCCATGTGGGACCTTGTCAAAGGTTTTGGTGAAATCCATATAAACTACATCGACTGCACTACCCTCATCTACACACCTGATCACCTCCTCAAAAAATTCAATCAAATTTGTTAAGCATGACCTCCTTCTGACAAAGCCATGCTGATTATCCCTGATCAAACCTTGCCTCTCCAAGTGAAGATAGATTTTCTCCTTCAGAATTTTCTCCAAAAGTTCCCCTACCACTGATGTGAAACTCACTGGCCTGTAGTTCCCTGGCTTATCTCTACAACCCTTCTTAAATAGCGGAACCACATTTGCTGTTCTCCAGTCCTCTGGAACACAGCTTCTATTTTAGAACAAAAACTCAAATCCCATATCACCACAAACAACCACAAGAGTAAAACAGCGTGAGCGAGAAGAGAGAAGCAACCATGCTGCGAACTTTTAATCACAGGTATAGAGCACATGAGTGCTGAAGCCTGGGGAGAGAGTATGGGTCTGAGACTAACAGAAGGAAGGCACAATCATTGTTAAAGCTCCACAACTAAGATTGTGCAGGATTGAGGCAGACCAGGTTACCAGGCTATCACAAGGAGAAATTGCAGTGCTCTTGGAGAGAGCTTACTACTCAGATCCTGATGAAGAAGAAAGACTTACTACACCTCTAGAGCCACCCAGGATAATAACATGCACATCGAATGAAGGAAGGAAGTGTACGCAATACCCTTGACCTCTTTCAGAGATCAGGACAAAATCAGGGAGATTAAGGCACCTCAGAGACTGACCATGTGAAGTCTGAGATGTGGGGGGAGATGTAGGAGGATGTAAATATGATCTGGATAAAGACAATCTCCAAAACCCCTGTACAGACCCTGGCTACACAATGAAAAATATAGCACTGTCAACGACAACTTCCATCACTTTGCTGATGATTGACAGCACGCTGATGGGGCCATAACTGACTAGATTGGATTTACCTGCTTTTTGTGGGTAGGACATAGCTGGGCAATTTTCCACATTGTCAGTTAGATGCCAGTTGTAGCTGCACTGGACCAGCTCGGATATGGACGGTGTTAGTACTGGAACACAAGTATTCAGTCAAGATGTTGTGAGGAACATAAGCCTTTGCAGTATCCAGCGCCTTCAGCCATTTCTTGATATCACGTGAGCAGCCGAGCTGTAGACACTGTGATGCATCAAGGAGGGGGAAAGTTACCTGCATACTTTGTACCAAAAGGTAGATACACCCCTTAGGATAGGGTCTTCTGAAGTGGTCAGTGGTCAAGCATAGGAGGGTGTGACTGCAAGTGAGACCGGTATGGAGGAGTGCAGGAGCCTCAGCCTTTGCCCAACAGGTTCGACATTCTTGCAGCCTGTATAGATGAAAGTGGTGGCTACAGGGTGGATGAGCAAACAAACCATGGCACCATGGTACAGGAAGCCATTCAAGCGGCAGTAATTAATAAGAATGTAGTGGTAGTTGGGGATAGTATAGATAGGGAGGGGTTGACATAATTCCCTGTAGCCAAGAGTGGGAATCCAGACAGCTGTGTTGCCTGCCTGGTGCCAAGGTTCGGGACATCTGCTCGGGGCTGGAAAGGAACTTGCAGTGTGAGGAGGAAGATTCAGTGGTCGTGCTCCATGTAGCTATCAATGAAATAAGTAGAGCTAAGAAAGAGATTTTGCTGAGTGAGTGTGAACAGCTCAGGGTTAAATTAAAAAGCAGAACCTCAAATGTAATAATCTTTGGATTACTACCTGAGCCACGAGCAAATTGGCATAGGGTAAATCAGATTAGAGAGTTAAATGCTTGATTCAAAGATTGGTGGGGGAGAAATGGGAGAAATTCATGGAATACTAGCACTAGTACTGGGGAAAGTGGGAGCTGTACCATTGGGGCGGTCTTTACCTGAACCGTGGTGGGACGAGTGTTCTTGCGAGTTATATAACTAGGATGGTAGAGAGGGCTTTAAACTAAATAGTGGGGGCAAGGGATCAAGTTTGGGAAGATGTGATAAATCAAATGATGATCAGAGTGTGGCAGGAAGGGACAGAGTGTACAAAACTAAGATTGCGTCAGCAGATAAGGCTAGAGATTACAAAAAATGTAAAAAGACGGAACTAAACTCTCTATCTAAATGCACATAGCATTTGTAACAAAACAGATGTATTGACAGCACAAATAGAAGGAAAAAAGAATGATCTGCAGGATGACAAAGATTGGGACCTGAATGGTACATGGCATTTAGGAAGGACAAGAAGCTAGGAAAGGGTGGAGGGGTGACTCTTTTAATTAAGGATGACATTGGTACAGTAGAGAGAGATGACCTCTGTTCTGAAGATCAAGATGTAGAATCAATGTGGGTAGAGATGAGGAATATTAAAGGTAAGAAGTCACTTGTGGGAGTGGTTTATAGGTGTCTAACAGTAACCACAGGTAGGACCTGGTATACAGGAAGAGATAATGGAGGCTTGTGAGAAAGGTATGGTGCTAATCATGGGTGATTTTAATCTGCATATAGATTGGAGAAATTAGATTGGCAAAGGTAACCTGGATGATGAGTTCATATAGTGTTTTCGGGACAGTTTTTTTGATGCACATTTTAGCATCAACCAGAGAGCAAACTACACTAGATCTGGTACTGTGCAATGAGACAGGAATAACTAATGACCTCATAGTAAAGACACTGCTAGGTAATAGTGATCATAATATGATTGAAAATCACACTCAGTTTGAGGGAGAGAGGAGTGGATCTGAGACTAGTGTTTTAAACTTAAATAAGAGCAATTATGAGGACATGAAGACAGAGCTGGCTAAAGTGAACTGGGAAATTAGGTTAAGGGATATATCAGTAAAGGTGCAGTGGCAGATATTTAAGGGGCAGAATCTTTCCTGATGTTCACTAAGTGTGGCAGCGGGCAGGAAAAACGTTTTGCTTGCCAGCTACAATGGCGGCTTCTCACACCGTATTGTTCCAAACCCGCCATCTTAATTATGCATTCCCGGGAAACACGCCGTTTCAATGGCCATCACCTCACCGCTTCATCATGCCAGGCGTCATATTTAAAGTGCAGCCGCATGCACACCTCTCAGTACTTCCAGCCCACGACTGTTGCAAAGAAGACAAGGACCTGAAAGGCAAAAAAAGACTGCAGCTCCTAGGTTTAATGACGCATCCCTCGAGCGCCTTTTTCATGCAGTGGAGGCTGACTGTGATGTCCTCTACCCTCCCGCTGGCCACAGGATGGGCAACATTACCAATCTGACTTGGGAGGCGGTGGCAGCCGTGGTCAGTGCCCAACACCCTGCAAAAAAAGCAGCCACTCAGTGCCGCAGGAGGATGAATGATCTCCTCCATCCCACCAGGATAAATTACTCTTCTCATCACTCTCAACTCACACATTCACAAACCCATCACACATCCACAGGGAACTCACACCTCAAGGGATAACACCACTCTCACACACACCCTTACATCTGCCTCAGACTCATATGCTCTGGAGCTCACGTCCTCATCCTGTCCATGTCTCCGCTCACCACGCAAACATTCCATACAATGCCATTTGTCTTGCTCACGCTCTCTCCATCTTTTTATGCAGGTGAAGCCTGCTCACATTAGCAGGGAAAGGTCTCAGACTGGCGGTGGAGTGGCCCACATTAGGTCCCTCACTCACTTTGAGGAGTGTACCATAGTACTGACTGGTGAGGATGTGGATCGTGTCTGCAGTCAGGGTGAGGTTGGCGGTGAACATCTTCATAAGGATCCTGCACCACATCATCCCTCTCAATGCAAATGTGTATGCTCTCTTTCCTTCATTTGGCTGTGCTGTCAGGCACTAATTATCTCTAATTTGGTTCACAGGGAGCCAAGCTGACACCCTCAGCCAGCCAGTCCCTCAACTCCATCTACGTCCTCACCTCCAGCCAAGAGGATTCCTCTTCCATTGAAGAGCTGAAAATAAGCCGCCTGGGAGACCTGTCACAGCGCTTATCCACACCCTCCACCAGTGCAGAGACACACAGCTCAGTGGGATCACCTCGGTGGCAGGCTCAGGTTCACAATCTGGTGGTCACCGCAGCAGGAGGAAGCAGGTTCAGTCGAGCTCCCTAACACTTGGAGGACTGCGGGGAAGAGGTCCAAGTCAGATGATGAACCTCTGGATTTGGCCTTCCCATTCATCCTGGAGAGTCAGCAGAAGATGGGGGAACATCATGCAAAGCTGTTGGATGCCCTCAACAGAGTGGCATGCAAGTTGGAGGCATATGTCCGCCTGCTCTCTGATGAAGTGATGCCCACATATGCACATATGGAGGTCTCCATGGGGAAGATGGTGGCACCATGGAGACCCTGGGTCCAGCAGGACGTGGAGATGTGTGCAGACCTGCACTCCATTGCGGGAGCCATGGGTGAGTCCCTGCAGTGGTGATGCGAGAGGGAAACGGGGCATCTTGACATCCCCCAGGTGCTCCTTCCCTTCAAGGAGTCAGAGCGGGGTACCTGGGCACCCAAAGGGAGGAGGAGTGGCAGTTGGACATCCCTGGGTCGTTTGGGGACTCTGGGTCTATACTCGATGGAGTTTAGAAGGATGAGGGGGGATCTGATTGAAACTTACAGAATACTGAAAGGCCTGGATAGAGTGGACGTGGGGAAGATGTTTCCATTAGTAGGAAAGATTAGGACCCGAGGGCACAGCCTTAGAGTAAAGGGAAGACCTTTTAGAACAGAGATGAGGAGAAACTTCTTTAGCCAGAGAGTGGTGAATCTATGGAATTCATTTCCACAGAAGGCTGTGGAGGCCAGGTCATTGAGGTTGAATATTTAAGACCGAGATAGATAGGTTCTTGATTGGTAAGGGGATCAAAGGTTACAGGGAGAAGGCGGGAGAATGGGGTTGAGAAACCCCATGATTGAATGGCGGAGCAGACTCGATGGGCTGAATGGCCTAATTTCTGCTCCTATGTCTTATGGCCTTATGTGTCATCCACTGAGGAATCTCAAAGGCTGTCCTCTCCCTGCAAAGTCCCATTTGCCTGTGACCTCCTCAACCATGTCCTCTGTCACCGCGGAGGGAGCAGCTGACGTACAGGAAGACAGCCAGAGCAAGCCCAAGTCCTCAGCTCTCCAGAGGACCCACACCAAAGCCATCAGAGGCAACAGGGCCAACTATTGCACAGGCTGTCTCCAACCTGCTGCGGATGTCAGGGTAGCAACTAGAAGTCCAGGACTTTCCAAAGTTAAGAAATTCTGATCACAGTTGTTGCATGGGTTTTGTTGCATTTTGTCACTTTACAATCTGGAAATATGTGCACTTTCACTGAATAATGTGAAATGGTGTCTTTCAGCTTCATTGACAGGCTTTGCGAGTCCTCTCACTGTATTCACCCCCCCACCCCCCTCCACCACCCCACCCCACCACTAACAGTTCAGCTGCACACATCCAGCCCATGAGTGATTCTGGAGGGAGAAGTGTGTGTGTCTGCAGCAGGGCCTTTTGGAGCCTCGTGCAAGCATTCTCCTACACACATGGATCCTTCCTGTATCATGCTTATCTCAATGTCCTGAGTATTTTCAATGCTACCTGCTGGGGTTCACATTCAGTTGACCATTTGAGCTGACCTGTATCTCCACCAACCCGCTGATCACACTCCCATGCAGCACCTGATCTCATCCATCACAACTCTTGTTTCACTTTTGATTTAGCCAGCATGGTGGTAATACAGTTTTTCTTTCATTCCCGTCCTTACCTCTCCCCCAGTCACCCATTTCCTTTCCCCCATCACTGTTGACCCCCTGGCATCATCTTCCAGCTCCCTTCTGTGATCTACCAGCCACAACCATTTTCTTCTGGGGATGTACAGGTGAACGTACACATTTTCTTCCTTCCTGAAAATCGCACTCTCATCCACATTAACCTCCCGAACTCCTCCTTCCCACCCCAGGGTCCATGTTTGCCTTCAAGTCCCCACCAACCACCCTTGCTGTCCTTCTACTGATACCGTCGAACCCTCACTCTGCCCTCAGTCATTCTCACCATTCCCTCATACCACACCCACCTTCAGATCGGTCCCCAGGAGGCAGTCATGGGCTCCTCAGAGCCCTTTCTTGCACATTCACCTGGACATCCCCTCTTGGAACCCCTTCCCCCCTCCTTGGAATCCCTTCCCCACCCCCCAGGAACCCCTTTCCCCCTTGGAACTCCTTCTCCCCTCCGGAATTCCAACCCCCTCAGTCCTTCCTTCCTCTTAGTCCTTATCCCCTCACTCCTCCCGGACATCCCCCCCCCCCACCATTTAGTCCTTCCCCTTTTGTGACTCCTTAAGGCAAACTTACTTTTTCCGCCACCCTTAGTCCTTCCTCCTTCCCAACTCCTTCCTCCAGCCTTATTTCTTCCTCCAGTTTTACCTCTTTCTCCGGCCTTACTCCTTCCTGGCTCCTTCAGACACCCTCCAACCTTATTTCTTCTTCCAGTCTTACTCCTTTCCCCTTCCCAACTCCTTCATCCACCCTTACTCGCTCCCCTCCCCACACTCCTTCCTCCTCCTGGACTCCTTCCCCTCTCTGCACTCCTTCACCTCTCTGAACTCCTTCCCTTACACCTACCTCTCCAGTTGCCATCTTTTCCCCCATAACCCCCTCCTTTCCCTGTAGTCCCTCCCCATGACACCTTCGGTCCCCTTTCCCAGCCTCATCGCTCGACACCTTCATTCCCCCCCCAACCTCACCCCCCAACACCTCTTCGTTTCCCATTCAATCCTAGGCTTTCCTTTCCCACCACCGGTACATCTTCCTCTCCCAAACACAGCTGGGCCTTCCTCTCCGCTCCCTCGACCATCATCCATTGTGGGCAGACCCTCAACAGTGATTTTCCACCTTCCATGAACTACTTTGCGGCATGAGAATCCATCCAGCATGCCATGGACAGGTAAGGGTCCTGTTGCTGTTGGGCTCCAGCAATTTCTGTTCCTCGAATGTCCGTGATGTGAGAAAGGTCCTAATGGTAAGTCCCGACTTCTGCACGTCACATCGGTCAAGATGTGTTCTGCGCCGACTTGTTTTCCCACTGACGTGGTTGAACGATTCAGCGTGGGGGGAATGATTCTGGCAGGCTGACCTTATCATGCAGATGTATTACAATGAGATTCCCGACATTTGATGGCAGGAAACACAGCCCGCCATTGATAGAATGAGCAGACAATCGCAAACTGGTTTTTGGCCTTCTGGCCATATTGTCCGCTCGCGCCGCTGAACACACTCGACACCGGCAGGCATGGAAAATTCCACACAAGGGGATATTTCAGAATACTCAGAAAAGATACATTCCAGTGAGAAAGAAAGAGTCTAAGGGATGGATTCACCATAACCGGCTAACTAAAAAAGTTAAATATAGTGTCAAATTGAAAGAAAATGCATATAATTCCGCAAGGATGAGTGGCAGGTTAGAAGATTGGATGGAATATGAAGAAAAACAAAGAATGACTAAAAGATTAATTAATTAATTAAGAGGGCGAAATTAGAGTACAAGAGAAAGCTAGTTAGAAATATAAAAACAGATAGCAAGATACAGGTATTTAAAAAGGAAAAGAGTAAGTAAAGGGAGCATTGGTCCTCTACAGAGTGAGTCTGGATATTAATAATGGAAAATAAGGAAGTGTTGGATGAATTGAACAAATATTTTGCATCTGTCTTCACTATAGAGAATATAAATAACATCCCAAAAATAATTATGAATCAGGAGGTGAAAGGGAGGAAGGAACTTAAAACAATCACTGTCAGCAGAGAAATGGTACAGAGAAAGTTATTAGAACTAAAAGCTGATAAGTCCCCAGGTCCTGATAGAATCCATCCTAGGGTCTTAAAGGATGTGTCTGCTGTGATAGTTGATGCATTGGTTTTAATTTTCCAAAATTCCCTAGATTCTGGAAAGGTCCCATCAGATTGAAAAATAGTGAATATTTAAGAAAGGAAGGAGACAGGAATCGGGAAATGCAAGCCTGTTAACTTGACAGCTGTCAAAGGGAAATTGCTGGAATTCTACTATTAAGGAGATTGTAGTGGGGCATTTAGAAAGTCTCAATGCAATCAGGCAGAGTCAACATGGTTTTGTGAAAGGGAAATCATGTTTGATGAATTTATTGCAGTTCTTGGAGAAAATAAAAAGCAACATGGATAAAGAGGAATCTGTGGATGTGCTGTACTTAGATTTCCAGAAGGCATTTGACAGGGTACCACATCAAAATAAGTGCTCGTGTTATGGGATAAACCCAGCAATTACAAGCCAGTTAGTTTAATCTTGGTGATGCGTAAGCTTTTAGAAACAATAATCCGGACAAACTTAGTAGTCACTTGGACAAACGCGGAATAATTAGGGAAAGCCAGTGTGGATTTGATAAAGGCAAATTGTGTTTAACTAATTTGATCAAGTTTTTTGAGGAGATAACAGAGTTGATTGATTAGAGTAATGCAGTTGATATGGTGTATATGAAGTTTTTTTTTAATTCATTCATGTGATGTGGTTTTCGCTGGCTGGGCCAGCGTTTATTGCTTGTCCCTTGAGAAGATGATGGTGAGCTGCTTTCTTGAACCGCTGCCGTCCAAGTGGGTGTAGGTACACCCACCGTGTTGTTAAGGAGGAAGTTCCAGGATTTTGACCCAGCAGTGAAGGAATGGCAATACATTTCAAAGTCAGGATAGTGAGTGACTTGGAGGGGAACTTCCAGGTGGTGGTGTCTCAGCATGTCTCTGCTGCCCTTGGTCACCTCGATGGTAGTGGTCATGGGTTTGGAAGCTGCTATCTACAGAGCCTTGGTGAATTCCTGCAGTGTGCATCTTCCTGCTACTGTGTGTCGGTGGTGGAGGGAGTGAATGTTTGTGGATGTGGTGTGTCAATGAAGCGGGCTGCTTCAAGCTTCTTGAGTGTTGTGGGAGCTGCACTCATCCAGGCAAGAGGGGAGTATTTCATCACACTCCTGGCTTGTGCCTTGTAGATGGTGGACAGGCTTCGGGGAGTAAGGAGGTGAGTTACTTGTCACAGGACTCTTAGCCTCTGATCTGCTTTTGTAGCCACATTATTTATTTATATAGTCCAGTTCAGTTTCTGGTCAATGGTAACAATGGATGTCGATAGTGAGGGATTCAGCGATGGTAATGCCATTTAACATCAAGGGGTGATAGTTAGGTTCTCTCTCGTTGATGGTCATTGCCTGGCACTTGTGTGGCATGGATGTTACTTGACACTTGTCAGCCCAAGCCTGGATAGTGTCCAGGTCTTGCTGCATTTGGACATGGACTGCTTCAGTATCTGAGGAGTCGCAAGTGGTGCTGAACATTGTTACTTGACACTTGTCAGCCCAAGCCTGGATAGTGTCCAGGTCTTGCTGCATTTGGACATGGACTGCTTCAGTATCTGAGGAGTCGCAAGTGGTGCTGAACATTGTGCGAACATCCCCACTTCTGACCTTATGATGAAAGGAAGGTCATTGATGAAGCAGTTGAAGATGATTGGGCTGAGGACACTACCCTGAGGAACTCCTGCAGTGATGTCCTGGAGCTGAGATGACTGACCTCAAACAACCACAACCATCTTCCTTTGTGCTAGGTATGAATCCAACCAGTAGAGAGTTTTCCCCCCGGCTCCCATTGACTCCAGTTTGCTAAGGTTCTTTAACGCCACACTCAGTCAAATGCAGCCTTGATGTCAATGGGAGTCATTCTCACCTCACCTCAGGAGTTTAGCTCTTTTGTCCATGTTTGAACCAAGGCTCTTATGAGGTCAGGAGCTGAGTGACCCTGGTAGAACCCAAACTGGGAGTTCCAGAAGGCATTTGATAAAGTGCCATATAATAGGCTTGCCAGTAAAGTTATTGCCATGAAATAAAAGGAAAGGTGTTGGGAATGGACACAAGGTTGGCTTAGTGACAGAAAACGGAGCAATGGTGAATGGTTATTTTTGGGCATGAGGAAGGTATATTGTGGGGTTCCCCGGGGATCAGTGCTGTGACCACTGCTGTTCCTCAACTCGGGTGTGAAGGGCACAGTTTCAAAATTTGCAGATGACACAAAACTTGAAAGTATTGTGAACTGTGAGGAAGATAGTGGTAGACTTCAAAAGGACACAGATTGGTGGAATGGATGGACAAGTGGTAGATGAAATTTAACGCAGAAAAATATAATATGGTACATTTTGGTGGTAAGAATGATGAAAGGCAATATAAGATAAAAGGCAAAATTCTAAAGGGGGTGTAAGAACAGAGAGACCCAGAGGTATATCAGTACAAATTGTTGAAAAGGCCTATGGGATCCTTAGTTTTATAAATAGAGGTATAGAGTACAAAAGCAAGGAAGTTATGATGAATTCTGGTCCAGCCTCGACAGGAACATTGCGCCTGAGAACATAAGAACATGAGAAATAGGAGGAGTAGGCCATTTGACCCCTCAAGCTTGCCCCACCATTCAATAAGATCATGGCTGATCTGCCCCAGGCCTCAATTCCTCTCTCATGTCAGCACCTCATATCCCTCAACTTCAAAAATCTATCTACCTCCTCTTTAAATACTTTTAGTGATCTAGCTTCTACAACTCTCTGGGATAGAGAATTCCAGGCATTCACTACCCTCTGAGAGAAGAAATTCCTTCCCATCTGAGTTTTAAATGAGCATCCCCTTATTCTGTAACTATATCCCGTAGTTTGAGATCCCCCCGCTAGTGGAAACATCTTTTCAACATCTATCCTGTAAAGCCCCCTCAGAATCTTGTACATTTCAATGAGATCACCGCTCATTCTTCTAAACTCTAATGAATAAAGGCCTAACCTGTTTAGCCATTGTTGATAAGTCAGCCCCTCCATCCCAGGAATCAGCCTAGTGAATCTCTTTTGAACAGCCTCCAATGCCAATATATCCTTTCTTAAATACAGGGTCCAAAACTGTACACAGTATTCCAGGTGCGGCTTCACCAACACCCTGTACAGTTGTAACAAGACTTCCCTATTTTTAAACTCCAACCCACTAGCAATAAAGGCCAAAATTCCATTTGCCTTCTTAATTACTTGCTGCACCTGCATGCTAACTTTTTGTGTTTCGTGCACAAGAACACCCAGATCCCTCTATGCTGCACTCTTCTGAAGTCTCTCTCCATTTAAATAATAGTTTGCCATTTGATTCTTCCTACCAATGTGTGACATCACACTTTCCAACATTAAACTCCGTCTGCCAAGTTTTTGCCCACTCCTTCAACCTATCTATATCCCCTTGTAGATTCCTTATGTCCTCATCACAACATGCCCTCCCACCTATTTTTGTACCATCAGCAAATTTGGATACATAACACCCTGCTCCCTCCACCAAGTCGCTAATATAGATCGTAAAGAATTGAGGCCCTAGGACTGATCCTTGTGGCATTCCACTAGTTACATCTTTCCAACCTGAAAAAGACCCATTAATCCTGACCCTCCGTCTTCTGTGTGTTAACCAATCCTCAATCGATGCTAATACATTACCCCCAATCTTGTGCAATAACCTTTTATGTAGCACCTTATTGAATGCCTTCTGGAAATTCAAATACACACCTACCAGTTCCCCTTTATCAACTCTCCTTCTTATATCCCCAAAGAACTCCAGCAAATTTGTCAAACATGATTTCCCTTGCACAAAACAATGTTGGCTCTGTTTGATTGCGTTAAGCTTTTCTAAATGTCCTGCTATTCCTTCCTTGATAATGGACTCTAGCATTTTCCCAACGACAGATGTTAGGCTGAATGGCCTATAGTTTCCCGCTTTTTGTCTCCCTCCCTTCTTGAACAGGGGCGTCACATTAGTGGTTTTCCAATCCGCTCAGACCCTCCTGGAATTTAGTGAGTTCTGTAATATTTCGACCAATGCCTCCACCATTTCTGTAGCCACTTCCTTTAAAACCCTTAGTGCGGGCCATCAGGTCCTGGCAACTTGTCTGCCTTTAGTCCCATTAGTTTGTCAAATACTTTGTCCCTTGTGATAGAGAGTGTTGCAAGGTCTTTCCCTCCAATTAGCTCCTTGGTTATCTGATATCTTTGGGATGTTTATAGTGTCCTCCACCATGAAGACCGATGCAAAATATTGGTTTAAATTATCTGCCATTTCCCTGTTCCCTGTTATCAATTCTCCAGTTGCATCCTCCAAGGGTCCCACACTCACTTTCGCCACTCTCTTTCTCTTTATATACCCGTCTGGATACTGTTCTTTAGGAAGGATATGAAGGTTTTAGAGAGGCTGTAGAAAAACTTATGAGAATGGATCCAGGGATGAGGGACTTATAGTATGTGGAAAATTGAAGAAATTGGGACTGTTATCCTTGGAGAAGAGATAGTTGAGAGGAGTGATGGAAGTGCTCAAAATCATGAGGGGTCTGGACAGAGTAGATAGGGACTAATTAGATGGCTCTCAAAGAACAAGCACAGGCACAGTGGGTCAAATGGCCTCCTTCTGTGCTCTATCACTTTACAATTACCAATGTTGATGTCAATGACACAACCAATGTGTTGCCATCCTACCTGCATTGACCCTTCCAATAGAAATTTCTCCATCAATAATTCCCAGTGCGTTGTTGCTTCCTACAACTGATGTGTTTTTGGGAATCACTTCTGAAAAAAGGCAATTAACAATTTATAATACAGGATGGAATGTGATGTCTACTTTCTTCTTGAAATTCCATGGAAGACAAAATTACGTCAATCTGAAATGCTTTAAGGGTAATTTTTCCATTTCTGGTGGAGTCAATGATATGCTGAGAGTGTATATTAGAATATTGGTTGTGGAGAATAGCTTGCCCATTATGCAGCTTGCACAATTTTCCAGCCTTCAATTTGAATTGGTGGCTTTGATAAGCACATATTTTTAATTTGAGAGAACTTGGATAAGGCCTGAAACCAGGCAGGCCCTTTCATAGTGTTATACGCAGCACATTAAATTCATGTTGCTTGCCCTAAATGATTTCTGCCTGCAGCCATGCTACACACTTGGTTCACTGGCTGGATGCATCAGCATGGGGCCCAATTTTATGGATGTTGAGCATTTCTTAAAAGCAACCTTTCAACTCTTAAAGTGGAGGTGCAACAATTATGGCTGCAACAAGTGGTGTGAGTCCTTTTTACAACTGAATTAAAGCCATAGGAAAGTTACAGTGCAGAAAGAGGCCATTCAGCCCATTGTGTTTGCGCTGGCCAAAATAAGAAAAAAGAAACTAGTTGCTCATTTCAATCCCACTTTCCAGCACCTGGTCTGTAGCCTTGTAGATACAGCACTTCAGATGCAGATCTAGGTGCCTTTTAAATGAGTTGAGCGTTTCAGCCTCAACCACTAATTTAGGCAGTGAATTCTAGACGCCCACCAACCTCTGGGTGACATTTGAATCCCAAGCTGTGTTCCTACTTTATATCGTACTCCTACATGTTATTGGTTGCAATGTACTAGTTATCTTATGTGGCATTGCTCAAGGGCAGTACAGACTTTGCAAAACAATTGTGATAGTCATTAATCTAGATTGGTCTTTGAAGATAAGTGGTTAGTTACTTCCAAAGGGAAAATGGCCTAAAAAGACAACTCCTTGAGGTCAATTACAGGCCAATTAATGTTACTGCTGAAGTTTCTCAATTTTGACAGCTCCTTGGCTCTCAGCTAAGTCATCCATTGCTTAATTCACTGCACCCTCATCACTCATCTACCAACAATCTCTATCAATCAGGACTTAATGTTCACATGCTTTGCCTCATCCTCGAACACTTAACATTGTTGCAAGCTTCACACCTACAACTCATAGCTTGCATAGTCTGGCAGTTATTCAGCTATGCCAGCTACAAAACCCAAACAGATTGCACAAGATCCTTCCTACTGCAAGAAAGCAGGTCAAGCACATATGCATGTTTTAACACCCATGGAAGGGACATTGTTGCCCATCATGGGAAGGACATCACTGAGGCCATAGTCACAGCAATACTGAAGGGATCGACAATGAGGGTTTCTGCATACCTAATCATCCTTCTCGCATCTCATTTCTCCCTCATCCCTCAATCTCTTATGAGTAAGCACACACTTGTCACTTTCTCCTTACCAGAATCCAACTCTGGGCCTGAATTTTACAGCCCTGTCGTGGCGGATATGGGGCCCTAAAATGAGGCGAGCTGTTCTAAACTCCATTGACTTTGGCAGGACCTAAAATCCTGCTGGCATAAAATTCCGCCCTGGGTCTCTTTTTCATTTCAGATACTCAAGAACTGGACACTGCCCAAACAGTGGAGTAGGAGGAAGATGACAGTGAAACTGAAGATGACCATTAATTGATCTTACAGCCAGCGGCTCAGATACTGATAGTGCATGTATTTTGGAGGCTAGGACAGAGGAGGAATCTGCAGGAGGTGAGACACTGGGTACAAGTTCCAGGCCAAGGAGAAGAGACAATGCAGGGGCCAGCTTGCAGGAGGGTGAAAACATACACTAGTTCTGCTGCAAAGGATTCAGACGGCAACTTGGATGGGGCAGGCTACAGAAGAAGGCTGATCAGTGTACGTCCAAATACTCAATGGCCTCAATGAGCATTGAGGAGTCCAGCATGAACTTGGCATAGGGCTTTGCACAGAGCTTGGTGCTCATCCTTTCCAACATAGAACAGTGGACACCTCAATCAACACAACTGTGGAACCCAGAATGATACTGCCTACCAATGTCTTAGCTTCCATTGCAGAACAAACAACTTCCAAAGGCTATCATGCAGATTTAGACTGTTGCCATCATGGCTCTGGACCGTAATGTTCAAAGGGGCTTCCAGAACATCACAGCAGCCCATCAATCTGTTCTCCAACAGATTATTATGATTGCTGAGTCTCCCCAGGAGAGTGGCAATGGCTCCATAATTTATTTTCTTAGGACAATAGCATTCACGTCCCACTGCTGCCAGTGTCCTTGCTGTTGTTTATCAGCTAGCCAGTTCAGACTGCTGCAGCCCAGGCTGAGATAGTGCAATATAAAGCCCAGCTTTCTAGGCCTACTGCTGCTTGAGGTTACCTTACAAGTGTAATGCTGCCTCCTCAATTGAATGTCAGCAGCCACTCATGTTGCAGCCACTAGGGAAAGACCTCATAGAAGTATACAGAGAGACAAAGGCACATGGAAGAGGCAGAAGAATGATGTTTTTATTTTTTGTATGAATTATATTACTCGAGTGATCATTTTCTGATGGATTTTATTTATCTGTCGTTGGAAACAAGTGATGTGACAGAGATAGAGGAAAGGGAAGATATGTAGGACTTTAGGTGAATGGGGAGTTGTGGTTGAGGATTCTGGTATCGCTCATGAATTTTGTTTTACTCATTCATAGGATGTGGGCATCACTGGCTAGGCCAGCATTTATTGCCCATCCTTAACTGCCCTCGAAAGTAGCGGTGAGCCACCTTTTTGAATTGTTGCAGTCCAGTCCATATGGTGTAAGTACACCTAAGGTGCTGTTACAAGGGAGTTCCAGGATATTGACACTGAAGGAATGGCAATATAGTTCCAAGTCAGGATGGTGTGTGGCTTGGAGGGGAACATGCGTGGTCTTCTCATATATCAGCTGCCCTTGTCTTTCTAGGTAGTAGAGGTCTTGGGTTTTGAAAGTGCTGTTAAAGAAGCCTTGGTGAGTTAATTGTTGCAGTGCATTTTGTAAATGGTACACACTGTTGCCACAATGCGTTAATGATGGAGCGAATGCTTAAGTTTGTGGAATGGGTGCCAATCAAACAGGCTGCTTCATCCTGGATGGTCCTGAGCTTCTTGAAGTGCTGTTGGAGCTGCACTCATCCAAGCAATTGGAGAGTATTCCATCACACTCTTGACCTGTGCCTTGTAGATAGCCAACAATCTTTGGGGAGTCAGGAGGTAAGTTACACGCTGCAGAATTCCCAGCCTTTGACCTCTTCTTGTAAGCCAATATATTTATATGGCTAGTCCGGTTCAATTTCTGGTCAATTAAAACCCCCAGGATATTGATAGTCGGGGGTTCAGTGAAGGTAATGCCATTGAATATCAAGGGGAGATGGTTAGATTCTCTCTTGTTGGAAATGGTCATGGCCTGACACTTGTATGGCCAACGTGACTTGCCACTTATCAGCCCAAGCCTGAATGTTGTCCGGGTCATGCTATATATAGAGACACTGACTGCTTCAGTATCTGAGGAGTCATGAATGGTACTGAGCATATGCAAAAATCCCCACTTCTGACCTTATGATGGAGGGAAGCTCATTGTTGAATCAGCTGAAGATGTTTGGGCCTAGGACACTACCCTGAGGAACTACTACAGCGATGTCCTGGGACTGAGGTGATTGACCTTCAACTGCCTCAACCATTTCCTTTGTGCACAGTTTCCCCCTGATTTCCATTGACTCAGTTTTGCTAGGGTTCCTTGATGCCACATTAGATTAAATGATGTCAAGGGTTGTCACTCTCACATCACTCTTAAGTTCAGCTCTTTTTTCCACGTTTGGACCAAGGCTGCAATAAAGTCCGGATCTGACGTACTCAGGCGGAACCCAAACTGAGTGTCATTGAGCATATTATTGCTGTGTAAGTGCTGCTTGATAGCACAGTTGATGACTTTGCTGATGATCGCGAATAGACTGCTGAGGTGGTATTTGGCCGGGTTGGATTTGTTCTGCTTATTTGATCACATAGATTCCATGTGAGAAACACGAACACTCAGTTCAGGGGGTGTTCTTATTACACCCCTGGTCATGCTAATTCCCACAAAACTGAGGGTAATGCTAATCTACCAATAAAGGTAGATTAGCAGATAGATAGGTAGATAGCAGATCCAAATTTGTAACAATGGCACTGGGTGAAAAATTTGTGATTCTTAAACACAGGAGCAGGCATGAGTTATTCAGCTCCTCCGGTCTGTTCTGTCATTCAATTTGCTCATGGCCCATCTGAACTGTAACTCCATTTATAAGCATCTGTTCAATATTCCTTAATAAACAATAAACAAAATCTATCAATCTCAGCCTTGAAAATTTCAACTGGCCAAGCAGCTGCCTTTTAGAAAAGCAGGTTCCAGAATAACTTGTGTGATGTAATGGATCCTGATATTACTCCTAAATACCCAGCTCTAGGGCTGAATTTAATGGGCAGTGCAATTCCCACCCCTACCCCCAGCAAAAAGTCAGAGATGGGGGGGAAACCACCCAGTAGAATAATGACTGCCCTACTATCATTCATTATACGCCCAGCTGTCAATTAAGAGAGGTGAGGCAGGACTTCTGCCCCTCAGGAACAGAAAGTCCCAACTCAGAGGCAAGCAGCTTTCCAGTACTGGCACCACCAAAGGGAATGATAGCCACTGCCAGTACAGCAGCGAGACCAAGAGGAGCTTTGCAGCTGTGGCTCCCTGTGTGCCAAGTGGCAGTCTCTGGCAAGGGGTGGGTAGTGAGGGAGTTCGGGAGAGTGGTGGGGGTGGGGGGGTTGGTGGAGGAAATCCTGGGATGGGGTTACACCTTGGGGTGGGCCCTCCTACGGGCCCAGGGGAACTTGCTAGGCTGGATGCTTGATGTGGGTCTCACTGCATTGGTTAAATCCATGATGCTACCTCTGCCACTAGTAAAATTATGGTGGGGCAGAGATAGGCATATAGGTGGCAGGCTGGATTTTATGTGCACCCATGCCTTCAAACCCACCAATAAAGGTGTTTAAAATCCTGCCCCTCATTTTAAAATAATGCATTCTTTTTCTGGAATCCCTCACTACAGGCAGTAGTTTCTCGGCAAAATTTTACTGGCTCTCGTATGGCAGACTAGGAGGCATGAGGGAGCTGATAAAATATTGAGGACCTGGGGGGAATGGGATAGGTTACTGGAGGAGGGTAGAAGGCGTTGGAGGCGGTTTGGAATGCGACATCCTCAGGCAGAAGCAGATCAGGGTGTCGATCCCCTTGATCTACAACTTAAAAACTGCTAGGTGGGAGGAGGGCCATCGGGTAGGTGGAGCCGAAGGTCAGTTCAACTGGACAACTGAAGGAGAACCTTGGTGATCAGTCTTGTGAAGACAAAAGTCTCTCAATAGGTTTCAAAGAGCAGTGGATGGGAGGGGAATAGTGTTAATGGGTTTCTCACAAATGGCAGGCATGAACCTTGGCTAAGAGACATGTCTTCATGTGCAGGCATGGTTCAGGGGGACATAGACCCAGCCTTGGTTCCCCCATCTTGGAAGGGGTGGGGTGGGGGGGAACAGCACACACAACCATTAACACAAGCAGCAGCAAGAAAAATCCATGAGAGCTCTGTGAAGTGCAATGATTAATATATTTACAAATATGCAATAACTATATACAATGATTACAACCCATGCCACCAGTGTGAACTTACTACTTCTTAACCTTTCTTCTCCTACCACTACATCTAGGTGCTGTACTGACATCTGCAGTGGAGGTGGAGGCAGCCTACTGACTACTATGCCATATTGTTTCTGATGACTTTGGCAGGCATCCTCTGGAGGGCTGAGGCTTGGAGGTCCCCTGGCCTTCTTTGGGTCTCCTGCTCTGGGGCAGGTACACCCTTGGTGGTCTTAAAGGCTGGGATTCATGGGGGTGACAGGCAGAGAGGACTTGGAATGCATGGACACTCTTGGAGAATCCTAGGTGTAAGTTCCTGCTCGCTTTAGGTGTCCAAGGGGCCCTCTCTGACTCCTTGAGAAGGGGCACCTGGAGGGAGGTCGAGGTGCCCTATCCCCCTTTTGCGTAGCCATTGCAAAAGTTCACCTATGGCTACAGCGATGGCGTGCAGATCTGAGCACATGTCCATCAGAAACTGGACATTCTGCTGGACCAGGTTCCTCATGGCATTCGCCATCCTCAACATGGAGGCTTTGATGCACACACATGTCAGAGCCACTACATCAGAAAGCACGCGGGTGCATCCTCTGCCTCTGGTCCCACACTGCTGAGGGCCTCTGACACCTCCCCTTGTTGTTCTCCTCTTTCTTGCTGATACTCCAGCATCTTTCCCCTGACCACTCCCAGAGGCTCATCACCTGACTCAGACTTCTTCTCTTCTCCAGCAGTTCTCTGAGTGCCAGGGATCTTGGCTGTCACTGCCTCCTCCTGCTGTGGACACGTGTCTGAGAGGTGACCTTCAGTGTGTGAGCCAGCCTAAGCTAGATCTATGAGGCACTGAGATATATGTCTCTGTGCTGGTGAGGGTGAAGGTGATTGCTGTGATGGCAGCTGAGAAGTTGTCCTCTGAGGTCTCCTGTGGGTTGGGCCTGAGTTCAGGTGTGGGGGCTGGTTTTGCCCTTTCCTCAGGCATTTAGAATGGAAAGAGGAGAGAATGAGTGACTGCCTAGGCGGCCTCCTACATTGCACACAGCCTCACCCTCAGGTTCCGATTAAAGATTAAGCATGCTTTCTCATGGGATGCTTGGGGGATGCCGACTCACCATCGCCACAGCCATGGTCACGGTCCTCCCCTGCCAGCTCGGCAGTCTGCTACTCAGGTTGTGTGAGGGGTGTGGGCATGCCCCCTCCCATCTTCTCCCTCTGATGCCATTTGTGCACTGTCTTCTCCTGCATAAAGATAGATCAATGGATTGTGAGCACCACTAATGCAGGAGCAGGTAGCATGCTGCTAGTTTTGTGGTTGATAAGTGTCCTCCTAACTACCCAAAGCTTGTACACCATGTACAAAGCACAAGTGAGGGGTTTGAAGGAATACTTGCCTGAATAAGTGTAGCTCCAACAGCAGTCAGGAAGCTGGACATCATCCGGGATGAAGCAAGCTGCTTGGTTGACATCCCATCCAGCATCCTCAACATTGAGTCCCTCTAGCACTAACCCACTGGCAGCTGTGTGCTCTATGTGAACGATGCAATGCTGCTAGTCCATAAGGTTACTTTGGCACCCCCCTCTAGACCCGCGAGCTCTAACACCTGGAGGACAAGGGCAGCATTGGCATGGTGTCAGCAGCATCTCCAACCTCCCCTCTCGCCTCACCATAAAGGCCGTGTCTACAGTGTAGCTGGGTCAGCAACCCGCAGTTGCTTCCCTACCAGCAGACCACATGGATGGCAGTGGGGCAATGAGGCAGCACCCCAGAACCTTCTCAAGGGCTTTTAGGGGTGTGGTGCACAGATGCTGGTCTTGATATTGACGCCCATATCCCATGACAAGTTCAGATAGTGGTGAGGTGAGTACAGAGAGTAGAGGGTTCACTTACCCTGGCGATGTGGATTAAATCGTTCATGTGTTTCCTGCACTGCTATGATGGTCCTTCTCTGCACCCCTCTGGCACTGACCACCCTGGTGACCTCCTCCCAGGCTGCTGTGACGAAACGGGTGAGCTTCCTGCTCCCATGTCTGGGAAAGAAGACGTCCCTCCTGTCCTCCAGGGCATAGATGAGAGACTCCAGGAAGGCATCACTAAAGCGTGGGGCTGGTGCTTGCTGCTTTCTCAATGCCATCTTGGAGACCTGGTTTTCTGGTGCGCTGAATCTCTGGCTGTCCGGGTGCCTTTTAAATATGTGACTTCCTGCCCGCACAGCAAGGAGATGTGACATAATCCTCCTGGCTGCATAGTTAATCAGGTGAATAGTGCACGATTTGACGTGCTCACCTGCTGTGCTCTGCAGCAGGAGTCACGCCAGACTTCCTGCTCCTGTCACCAGACTTAGGCCCGGAGCAGAAAATCCTGGCCTATTTTGCAATGAGCCAGGAGAAGTGCCTCAGGAGGCTATGCTTCAAAGGAGGTAGGGATGATGGCCATCCCAGTGGCTCTGATAAAGAAGGAAAAGAAGAAGAACACCAACATATTTATATAGCACCTTTTAACGCAATGAAATGTTCCAAAGGGCTTTGCAGGAACAGTGCAAAACAAAGAATGGCACTGAGCCACATAAGGAGGTATTAGGTCAGACAACCAAAAGTTTAGTTAAAGAGGTAGGTTTTCAGGAGTGTCTTGAAGGGGGAATTGATAGAATCATAGAATGGTTATAGCACAGAAAGAGGCTATTTGGCCTGTCGGCTCTGTGCTGGCTCTCTGAAGGAGTAATTCGCCTCCTTATCAATTTTAAATCCTTCAAGTGATTGGACTCTGCTTGCACTCTGCTTCCACCATGACCAGGACAGCATCTTCTTACTTGGTAAAGAGAGATGCAAAGTATTCATTTAATATCTTAGCTGCGCCCCCTGCCTCAAATTTTTGGTCCCTAATTGGCCCCACTCCACCATATACCATCCTTTTACTATTTATAATCCTATAGAAGAACATATGAACATACGAACTAGGAGCAGGAGCAGGCCATTGGGCCCTTCAAGTCTGCTCTGCCATTTAATAGGATCATGGCTGATCTGATTGTAACCTCCCGCCTACCCCTCTTCCACCCTCTTGTTAAACAAGAATCTATCTAGCTTTGCCTTAAAAATGTTCAAAGACCTGCTTCTTTTGCCTTTTGAGGAAGAGAGTTCCAAAGGCTGACAACCCTCTGAGAGAAAGAAATTTCTTCTCATTGACTTAAATGAGCGACCCATTATTTTAAAACTGTGACCCCTAGTTCTAGATTCACCCACAAAAGGAAACATCCCCTCCACATCCACTCTGTCAAGACCCCTCAGGATCTTAAAGATTTCAATTAAGTTACCTCTTATTCTTCTAAATTCCAGTGAATACAACCCTAACCTCTCCAACCTTTCCTCATAATACAACTTGCCCATTCCAGGCATTAGCCTAGTAATAAAAACAAAAAACTGCAGATGCTGGAAATCCAAAACAAAAACAGAATTACCTGGAAAAACTCAGCAGGTCTGGCAGCATCGGCGGAGAAGAAAAGAGTTGACGTTTCGAGTCCTCATGACCCTTCGACAGAACACAGTTCTGTCAAAGGGTCATTAGCCTAGTAAACCTTCTCTGAGCTGATTCTAATGCATTTACATCTTTCTAGAAATAAGGAGACCAGTACTGTACACAGTACTCCAGATGTGGTCTCACTAGTACTCTTTATAACTGAAGCATAAGCCCCCTAGTTGTGTATTTAATTCCCCTCATAATACTTTCTGTTAGCTTTCCTAATTACTTGCTGTATCTGCACACTAGCCTTTTGGATTTTTTTGCTTAATTTTTGGATTCCTTTTTATGTTAGCTGCCAGCCACCTCTCAAATTCCCTTTTTGCTTCTCTTATATGCTTTTTGAATTCTCCTCTGAACCAACTATATTCAGCCTGCTTCTCAGTTGTATTATCCACCTGATAGCTGTCATAAGCATACTTTTTCTTCTTCATCTCAATCTCTATATTTTTTGTCATCCAGGGAGTTCTCAATTGTTTGCCCTACCTTTCCCTTTCATACATTGTCTGTACTTGAATTCTTTAAAGGGTGTTAATTGTTCTAGTTGCAGTTTTGCCTACTAACATTTGATTCCAA
This sequence comes from Carcharodon carcharias, assembly GCF_017639515.1. Taxonomy (NCBI): domain Eukaryota; kingdom Metazoa; phylum Chordata; class Chondrichthyes; order Lamniformes; family Lamnidae; genus Carcharodon; species Carcharodon carcharias. The sequence goes on along the minus strand of NC_054469.1, from coordinate 176,002,840 downwards.
TTTATGTGGGTCAGATCTATTTTTACCCATTGAAGTTGGCTTTCCCCCAGTTAATTATTCTTACACTGGATTGTTCCTTGTCCATTTCCATAGCCAACCTAAACCTTATGATACAATAATCACTGCCCCTAAATGCTCCCCCACTGTCGTTGATCCACTTTGACCACCTCATTCCCAAGAATCCGATCTAGCAGTGTCTCCTTTCTCGTTGCACTGGAAACATACTGCTAATAGAAATTTTTTCTGAACACACCCGAGGAACTCCTGCATCCTCTCTGCCCTTTACACTACTATCACCCCAGTTTATATCTGAATAATTAAAATCTCTATAACAACTTCATAAGTCTTGCACCTGCCTGTAATTTCCCTGCAATTTGTTCCTCTACATCTTTTCCATGAGTTGGTGGCTTATAGACGACACTGAGCAACGTAATTGCAGTTTTTTTGTCCCTCAGCTCTAGCCAAATAGATTCTGTCCTTGAACCCTCTGGGACACCCTCTCTAACCAGCACTGTAATGTTTCCCTCAAACAATGCTGCCACTCCTCCCCCTTTCATACCTTTCCTGAACAGAGAACTCCTCTACACTGATCATGCTGTGCTAGTTGCTCACACAGAAGCTCACCTAGAAAGATCATGGATTATCTTTCACATGTCTTTAACTTGTTCTCCCTTACGATATGTCAAGAAAACTGTGGTTAGGCGCTAGGATGTTTCACCTCCACCCTTGATCACACGAAATAACACCGGCTGGAAATGGTTAGCAACTTCTGTTACCTTGGGTCCACAGTGACAGACAATCTATCGCTTGATGCTGAACTTGATACATGCATAGGGAAAGTAGCTACCAGTTTTGGCTGATGCAATAAACATGCATGGAATACCATCAAGCTGACTCTTGGGAACAAGATGTGGGTTTTCTCAGAGAACACAGAGGCCTGTGTTCTCAGCACCTTGTTGTATGGCTGTGAAACATGAATGGCTTACAGCTATCATGAAAGGAGGTTCAACAACTTTCATCTTTACTGTTTGCAGCGCATGCCAGGCATCTCATTGAGGGACAAAATCATAAATGCGGCAAGCCTCTCAGAGTCATATCTTCCAAGTATATTAGCATTCAACAAGCAGAGCTGACTTCATCGGATCGGGCAGGTTTGCAGGATGTAAGACAACCTTATACTCAATAATTTTAGATATGGCAAGATAACACGATCCAGAAGACCAGTAGGATGCCCAAAGCTCCATTTCAAGGATGCTTGCAAGCATGAAAGTCCAAAACATTGATTTCCGCACCTCGGGTAGTAGCTGATGGCAGAGGGAAGTGGGGAATCGCAGATATCTTGGAAGGCTGAAGGGGTTGGGGGAGGTACAGAGAGAGGAAAGGGTAAGGCCATGAAGCAATTTGAAAACAGTGGCTGCTTTACCGGGAGCCAATGTAGGTCAGCAAGCACTGGGGTGACAAGAGAACATGACATGCTGTGAGTTAAAATACAGACAGCAGAATTGTGTATGACTTCAAGTTTATGGAGGGTAAAAGGTGGGAGATCAGCCAGGAGTGAGTTGGGATAGTCAAATCTAGAGGTGCCCATCTTCCTCTTCCTTGTGTGACTGTTGCTCATCCTCTCTTCATTGTTGTTCCACATGCCAGTCCTCCACACCCAATGATATCACGCATGACTGCAGACAAATTATTTCTGAGACATCCAAAAACAGTAGAACAAAAGAATATCTAGCTCTCTTTAGAAGAAGTGAACTTTCAAGAATGATAAAACACACCAAGAAAAAAAAAACCTGTCGGAGACATAGAAACATAGAAAATAGGAGCAGGTCCTTTGAGCCTGCTCTGCCATTCATTATGATCATGGCTGATCATCCAACTCAATAGCCTGCTCCCACTTTCTCCCCATATCCTTTGATCCCTTTTGCCCCAAGAGCTATATCTAACTCCTTCTTGAAAACATACAATGTTTTGGCCTCAACTTCTTTCTGGGATAGCGAATTCCACAGGCTCACCACTCTCTGGGTGAAGAAATTTCTCCTCATCTCAGTCCTAAATGGTCTATCCCGTATCCTCAGACTGTGACCCCTGGTTCTGGACTCCCCCACCATTGGGAACATCATTTCTGCATCTACGCTGTATAGTCCTGTTAGAATTTTATAGGTTTCTATGAGATTCCGCACCCCCCCTCATTCTTCTGAACTCCAGCGAATATAATCCTACACGACTCAATCTCTCCTCATATGTCAGTCCCGCCATCCCAGGAATCAGTTTGGTAAACCTTCGCTGCACTCCCTCTATAGCAAGAACATCCTTCCTCAGATAAGGAGACCAAAGCTGCACACAATATTCCAAGTGTGGTCTCACTAAGGCCCTGTATAATTGCAGCAAGACATCCCTGTTCCTGTACTTGAATCCTCTTGCTATGAAGGCCAACATACTATTTGCCTTCTTTACCGCCTGCTGCACCTGCATGCTTACATTCAGTGACAGGTCTTGTTGCACATTCCCTCTCTCAATTTATAGCCATTCAGATAATAATCTGCTTTACTGTTTTTGCTACCAAAGTGGATAACCTCACATTTATCAACTTTATATTGCATCTGCCATGCGTTTGCCCACTCACTCAGCTTGTCCTAATCACACTGAAGCATCTCTGCATCCTCCTCAGAGCTCACCCTCCCACCCAACTTTGTGCCATCTGCAAATTTGGAGATATTACATTTAGCTCCCTCATCCAAATCATTAATATATATTGTCAATAGCTGGGGTCCCAGCACTGATCCCTGCGGTACCCCACTAGTCACTGTCTGCCATTTGGAAAAAGGACTGTTTATTCCAACTTTTTGTTTCCTGTCTGCCAACCGGTTTTCTATCCCCCAATCCCATGTGCTTTAGTTTTACATGCTAATCTCTTATGTGGGACTTTGTCGAAAGCCTTCTGAAAGTCCAAATAAATCACATACACTGGCTCCCCCTCATCAACTCTACTAGTTACATTCTCGAAAAATTCCAGTAGATTTGTCAAGCATGATTTCCCTTTCGTAAATCCAAGCTGACTCTGTCTGATTCTGCCACTGTTTTCCACATGCTCAGCTATTAAATCTTTTATAATGGACTCTAGAATTTTCCCCACAACTGACGTCAGGCTGACTGGTCTATAATTCCCTGTTTTCTCTCTACCTCCCTTTTTAAATAGTGGGATTACATTAGCTACCCTCCAATCTGTAGGAATTGCTCCAGAGTCTATAGAATCTTGGAGGATGACCACCAATGCATCCACTATTTCTAGGGCCATTTCCTTAAGTACTCTGGGATGTAGATGATCAGGCCCTGGGGATTTATTGGCCTTCAATCCCATCAATTTCTCCAATATCATTTCCCTACTAATACTGATTTCTTTCAGTCCCTCCCTCTCACTAAACCCTGTGTTCCCCAACATTTCTGGTATGTATTTATGTCCTCTTTTGTGAAGACAGAACCAAAGTATGTATTTAGTTGGTCAGCCATTTCTTTGTTCCCCATTATAAATTCCCCCTGTTTATGACTGTAAGGGACCTACATTTGTCTTCACCAATCTTTTTCTCTTCACATACCCATACAAACTTTTACAGTCAGTTTTTATGTTCCCCGCAAGCTTACTCTCGTACTCTATTTTCCCCTTCTTAATTAATCCCTTGGTCCTCCTTTGCTGAATTCTAAAGTGTTCCCAATCCTCAGGTCCGTTGTTTTTTCTGGCCAATTTGTATGCCTCTTCCGTAGATCTAATACTATATCTAATCTCCCTTGTAAGCCATGGTTTGGCCACCTTTCCAGTTATACTTTTGTGCCAGACAGGAATAAACAATTGTTGCAGTTCACCCTTTGAACGTTTGCCATTGCCTATCCCTTTAAGTAACGCTTCCCAATCCATCATAGCCAACTTGCATCTCATACCATCCCGTTGTTTCCTTTATTAAGATGCAGGACCCTAGTCTCAGAATCAACAACATCACTCTCCATCTTGATGAAGAATTCTATCAAATTATGATCGCTCATCCCCAAGGGGCCTTCCACAACTAGATTGCCAATTATTCCTTTCTCATTACACAATATCCAGTCTAGGATGGCCTGTTCTTTAGTTGGTTCTTTAACGTATTGGTCCGGGAAACCATCCCGCATACACTCCAGGAATTCCTCCATAATTACAGATGTTCCTTTATTGCATGCATCTCTAATTTCCTGTTTAATGCCATTCCCAAAATCACCACTACAGTTTGGGGATCTATATACAACCCCCACTAAAGTTTTTTGCCCTTTGGTGTTTCTCAGCTCTACCCATACAGATTCCACATCATCGGAGCTCATATCTTTCCTCACCATTGTGTTAATTTTCTCTTTAACCAGCAATGCAACTCCACCACCTTTTCCTTTTTGTCTGTCCTTCCTAAATACTGATGTTCAGTTCCCATCCCTGGTCACCCTGTAGCCATGGCTCTGCAATCCCGACTATATATGACCTGTTTACATCTATCTGCGTGGTTAATTCATCCACTTTATTGCGAATGCTCCTCGCGTTAAGGCACAAAGACTTTTGGTTTGTAATTTTAACATTACTTGTCCCGTTCTCACTATTTTTCACTGAGGCCCTGTTTGATTCTTGCCCTTGATTTCTCTACCTATCACTTTTCTTATTTCCCTTTCTGTCTTTTGTTCTCGTCCTTCATTCCCCCTCCTCTGACTCCTTGCATAGGTTCCCATCCTCCTGCCATTTTAGTTTAAACCTTCCCCAAACACTCTAGCAAATATTCCCTCTAGGACATCAGTCCTGGTCCTGCCCAGAAGTTAACCAGCAGCCTGACAATGACAAATCGGCAACTAACTTGTAAGTTTGCGGAATTTCTTTAACTATTGCTGATGTGAGGGGTTCTTTCTGCTGGTTAACACCACTTCCTACTGGGCAAGTTCATCATGTGGCAAGTCATGTGCTGGGGCGTACCAAAATTGTGAATGGGCTTTGCAAGGAGCTTAAGACCCTAACTCAAATATCCTCATCAAATCTTTAACTAATTTGATTGATGCTCCTATCACCAATGGACTTGCTATACCAATATGGTGTGTGACACACTTCTGGCTCATTATGAACTTGTGCTTCCTGCCCGCCAGTTTGGAATCTTAGGAGGCCATTTCACTCCAAAAAACAAATGCTGTGTGGTCGAACTTCTAGGGTGATATCATAGCATAAGTGAAACATAAGTATTTTTCTTCTAATTTCTCAATTCCTCTCCACTCCTTGTACTAAGGTACAGTCCAACAGCCTCTGATACCTTATCCAAATGATCACATTTTAGATGACAATAAGTAGCAGCAGGCTATGCAATGATGAAAGGCATCATTTGAAACTGATCTTGACCACACACATGTTCACTTTCCATAAGCAGTTGTGGATAACAATTCAGGTTCATTAGGATGCCTGGGTGCTTTCCCCCTGTCCGCATTTATTAGCGCTGAGGTGCTGAGGTCAGTGGGAACAATACCCTTAAATTCTGCACAGATCAGAAATCAAACTAGGAACATTTCATAAAAACAAAAAAACTGCGGATGCTGGAAATCCAAAACAAAAACAGAATTACCGTGAAAAACTCAGCAGGTCTGGCAGCATCGGCGGAGAAGAAAAGAGTTGACGTTTCGAGTCCTCATGACCCTTCGACAGAACTTGAGTTCGAGTCCAGGAAAGAGCTGAAATATAAGCTGGTTTAAGGTGTGTTTGTGGGGGGCGGAGAGATAGAGAGACAGAGAGGTGGAGGGGGTTGGTGTGGTTGTAGGGACAAACAAGCAGTGATAGAAGCAGATCATCAAAAGATGTCAACGACAATAGTACAATAGAACACATAGGTGTTAAAGTTAAAGTTGGTGATATTATCTAAACGAATGTGCTAATTAAGAATGGATGGTAGGGCACTCAAGGTATAGCTCTAGTGGGTTTTTCTTTTAATAATGGAAATAGGTGGGAAAAGGAAAATCTTTATAATTTATTGGAAAAAAAAAAGAAGGGGGAAACAGAAAGGGGGTGGGGATGGGGGAGGGAGCTCACGACCTAAAGTTGTTGAATTCAATATTCAGTCCGGAAGGCTGTAAAGTCCCTAGTCGGAAGATGAGGTGTTGTTCCTCCAGTTTGCGTTGGGCTTCACTGGAACAATGCAGCAAGCCAAGGACAGACATGTGGGCAAGAGAGCAGGGTGGAGTGTTAAAATGGCAAGCGACAGGGAGGTTTGGGTCATTCTTGCGGACAGACCGCAGGTGTTCTGCAAAGCGGTCGCCCAGCTTACGTTTGGTCTCTCCAATGTAGAGGAGACCACATTGGGAGCAACGAATGCAGTAGACTAAGTTGGGGGAAATGCAAGTGAAATGCTGCTTCACTTGAAAGGAGTGTTTGGGTCCTTGGACGGTGAGGAGAGAGGAAGTGAAGGGGCAGGTGTTGCATCTTTTGCGTGGGCATGGGGTTGTGCCATAGGAGGGGGTTGAGGAGTAGGGGGTGATGGAGGAGTGGACCAGGGTGTCCCGGAGGGAGCGATCCCTACGGAATGCCGATAAGGGGGGTGAAGGGAAGATGTGTTTGGTGGTGGCGTCATGCTGGAGTTGGCGGAAATGGCGGAGGATGATCCTTTGAATGCGGAGGCTGGTGGGGTGATAAGTGAGGACAAGGGGGACCCTATCATGTTTCTGGGAGGGAGGAGAAGGAGTGAGGGCGGATGCGCGGGAGAGTCGTACAGTGCTTATTCCCAAATCAGATGATACGGAGAAGCTCAAGAATATAGACAACTGGCGGCCAATAACAATCGGCCCGATTCTACTACGGCTCTATACAAAAATCATCGCCAAGCGCTTAAGCGAAGCGGTCAAGATTGACCTGAGGCAGAAGGGATTTCTTGTGGCGACTCCTGGTTGCAATGAGAATATTACGATTCTCAGTAACATCATGAAAGGGGCGAAATGCAACAGGAGAGAGCTGGCCGTTGTCTTTGTAGACCTGGCGAAAGCTTTTGACTCCGTAGGGCATAAAATGCTCATAAAAGCACTACAAAGAGTGGGACTGCCCAAATCGTTTATAAACATGATTACAGATCTGTACACAGACACAGATACATACTTGGAAAGCAAAGACAGGAAAACAGAACCCATCAATGTCATGAGAGGGGTCAAACAGGGAGACCCGCTCTCGCCGATACTGTTCAATATCGCTATGGATCCTCTTATCTGTACCCTGCAAGAGGCAGAGCTGGGCGTCCACTTGCCCTGTAGGGGAACGAAGATATGTTGTTCAGCCCTGGCGTTCGCTGACGATATTGCTCTGCTCAGTGACTCCTATGCCAGCATGGCTAAGAAGTTGGAAATTGTGCAGGACTTCTGCCAAAAGACGGGTCTGGAGATGAATGCTGGAAAGACCAAAGGCTTTCACTTCACCCACAAACGGAAGACGTTCCTGTATAATACAAGACCGAACTGGCAGCTGAAAGGAGGTCCGATCTCTTACATACCACCAGGAGAGACGGAGAAATACCTGGGTGCCAGAATCGACCCATGGGCAGGAGTCACCGAGGAGCAATGGGGATCCAGAATCGATTCGTGGATAGAGAACCTGAAGAAGGCAGCTCTTCGGCCTATCCAGAGGATCGAAATCCTCAAAACTCACATGATACCTCGAATATATTTCCACCTGATCCTCGCAGAGGTCTCACAGAATACTCTAGTCAAACTAGACCAATCTATCGAGAACGGTACAAAAGAAATACTACACCTTCCGCCACACACGACGGATGGTCTACTATACAGCAGCAACAGGAATGGAGGTCTGGGCATGCCGAGGCTCGAAGTGCAAATTCCGTCCGCCATAATCCGAAAGCTGGAGGCGCTAGAGAGCTCACCGGACGTGGTGATAGAGGCCTCTTTCGAATTCAGCGGAATTGACAACAAAAGAACAATCGAATCCCTGAGGAACCTCAAAGTACTCAGAGAGATCGAAGAAGCCCTCAAGGATAGTGGAGGTCCAAGAGGTGCTGATGCAGGAATTGAAGCGGACGAGATCGGTATCGCAATGGGATGGACGGATATCACCCAAACGTCCAGGCCCAAACCCATCAACAGATACGCGGCTTGGAGGGAGGTGGAATACCGGAAGTGGACCAAACTCCAATGCCAAGGAATCGGCATCGAGTATTACGGAAATGACTATGCCTCTAATTCCTGGACAAGAACCTGTTTCAATATCAAACAATCCAGACTAATAAACAGTTTACTACTACGGTGCAATCTCTACCCTACGAGCTTCATGCTCTCGTCAGGACTTGGAAAAATTTATTAATTTTGCTTCCAATCTCCACCCCTCCATCATTTTCACGTGGTCCATCTCTGACACTTCCCTTCCCTTCCTTGACCTCTCTGTCTCAATCTCTGGTGATAGACTGTCCACCAATATCCATTACAAACCCACCGACTCCCACAGCTATCTCGACTACAGCTCCTCACACCCCACTTCCTGTAAGGACTCCATCCCATTCTCTCAGTTCCTTCGCCTCCGTCGCATCTGTTCCGATGATGCTACATTCAAAAACAGTTCCTCTGACATGTCCTCCTTCTTCCTTAACCGAGGTTTTCCACCCACGGTCGTTGACAGGGCCCTCAACCGTGTCCGGCCCATCTCCCGCGCATCCGCCCTCACTCCTTCTCCTCCCTCCCAGAAACATGATAGGGTCCCCCTTGTCCTCACTTATCACCCCACCAGCCTCCGCATTCAAAGGATCATCCTCCGCCATTTCCGCCAACTCCAGCATGATGCCACCACCAAACACATCTTCCCTTCACCCCCCTTATCGGCATTCCGTAGGGATCGCTCCCTCCGGGACACCCTGGTCCACTCCTCCATCACCCCCTACTCCTCAACCCCCTCCTATGGCACAACCCCATGCCCACGCAAAAGATGCAACACCTGCCCCTTCACTTCCTCTCTCCTCACTGTCCAAGGACCCAAACACTCCTTTCAAGTGAAGCAGCATTTCACTTGCATTTCCCCCAACTTAGTCTACTGCATTCGTTGCTCCCAATGTGGTCTCCTCTACATTGGAGAGACCAAACGTAAGCTGGGCGACTGCTTTGCAGAACACCTGCGGTCTGTCCGCAAGAATGACCCAAACCTCCCTGTCGCTTGCCATTTTAACACTCCACCCTGCTCTCTTGCCCACATGTCTGTCCTTGGCTTGCTGCATTGTTCCAGTGAAGCCCAACGCAAACTGGAGGAACAACACCTCATCTTCCGACTAGGGACTTTACAGCCTTCCGGACTGAATATTGAATTCAACAACTTTAGGTCGTGAGCTCCCTCCCCCATCCCCACCCCCTTTCTGTTTCCCCCTTCTTTTTTTTTCCAATAAATTATAAAGATTTTCCTTTTCCCACCTATTTCCATTATTAAAAGAAAAACCCACTAGAGCTATACCTTGAGTGCCCTACCATCCATTCTTAATTAGCACATTCGTTTAGATAATATCACCAACTTTAACTTTAACACCTATGTGTTCTATTGTACTATTGTCGTTGACATCTTTTGATGATCTGCTTCTATCACTGCTTGTTTGTCCCTACAACCACACCAACCCCCTCCACCTCTCTGTCTCTCCGCCCCCCACACACACACCTTAAACCAGCTTATATTTCAGCTCTTTCCTGGACTCGAACTCAAGTTCTGTCGAAGGGTCATGAGGACTCGAAACGTCAACTCTTTTCTTCTCCGCCGATGCTGCCAGACCTGCTGAGATTTTCCAGGAACATTTCAGGCCTGTATATCTCAAGTAGAACACTAGGCGGCAAAATGAACCACAAAGTGATCTGTGATCTATGTTTCTGCTTACCTGGAAGGTATCTTGATTGCCTCAAATAGTGTTGCTTTGCTGAACTTGTAGATAATCCAGAATCCAATTTCATCATGGTGGTGTTTGGACCGGTTTTGTTTCCTCTGATATCATGGTTTTGCTGTTTGTGCTCGGCTGCCCTGTAAATTATGATAGTGTAATTGAACAGTTGACATTGCACATGAAAACAATTCTGATCACAGAATAATAAATGCAGAATGTAAAGTTATTTATCTTTTGACTGTCAACTTCTCCATACTTAATAGATTGAAGTACAGCCATATTTATTGGATTAATATTCAGAAATCTGTATTATTCAACTCAGACTTACTTCAGTTAGCCAAAGACATGAACAAAACAATATCTGTATTGTAACAGCTTAGCTAGTCTGTATTATTGGCAAGTGAAAAATGAAAATTGGCTCAAGATTTTCCAAATTTTTGGAGGCCTATACATTAAGTTGATTTTACTTAGTCATTTGAAGCATATTATGAATTAATTTCAGAAAGAAAATGGACATAGGGTGGAATTTTCTGTTCCAGAGAATAAGGGCTGAATCTTACCTGTGTCGGGCGGGCCAGGCGGGAGCGGGTGTGGAGCCGATTGCCACCTGCAATCGGATGCATGCCGCCATTTTATATGGGTAGGCTAATTAAGGCCCGCCTAGCGTAGTACATGTTCTGTAGCGCTCAGTGTTACCTGTGTGGGCGGTGGGAGGAGGGAGAGTGGGGGCCTGCGTTCTTGCGCGCAAAAGAGCACAGCAATCTCCCTGATGCACGGAGCTGCCTCAGGGAGATTGAATAGACAATAAAAGTTTTTAAAAATTCAAGTGAAAAATTATTTAAATGTCTCCTCATGTGACATGTTGCCAAACTTATTTATTAATTTTATAAAACCTTCAGGAAACCTCATCCTGCCCATGGACGAGGTTTCCTGGAACATGCGAAGGCCGCTTGGGCTCTTTGCCTGCCCGCCCGCTGTACGCAATATCGAAATGACATGCGATGACATCGTGATGCATGCCCGACGTCATCTCGCGTCATTTTATGCGTCGGCGTGTCGGGCCTGTCGACGGCAATATTCTGGCCCAAGTGTGGTGGTAGGCAGGAAAGTTGGCGTAAATCCCACTGGGGTGTTGCGACAGGTTCTCGCGCCAGATCATCTGCTTTTCAGCTCATTATTTATGCACCAGCGAGGAGCTCGTCGAATCTCATGATAGGGTGGATAGAGATTCGTCCATCCCGTCGTTGCCTCATAGGGTCAGAGGTCTGGGTGCCATATTTAAATGCAGGACAGGAGTGGCATCACGCAGGATCTCTGTGTTGCTGAAGAGATTTAAACCATCTGCCCCAAGGTTTAGTGACACCTCCCTGGAGAGACTCCTCCAGGTAGCCCGGGACCAAAGGGTGGTCCTCTTACTGAAGGATGAGAGCCGGAGGTAGGCCAACCTGACCGCACTGGCCTGGGATGAGGCCGCCAGGGAGGTCAGTGCATTTGGGCTCCAAAAGAAGACTGCTCTGCAGTGCAGGAAGAGGATGAATGATCTCAGCCGCTTTGCCAGGGTAAGTCAACCTTCTCACTCCAAACTCTCACTGTCATAAGGCCATCAGACAGTCTAAGTGTTACAGTCCACAGGGATCTTACACACTACCAGCAGCAGGGACATCATCACTGACTGACAGACAGGCTAACATCATCATCTCCTGTAACATCCAGCACAAGTGGTGTCTTCAGCCCTTACTTGGGAGCACTCAGTACAAACAGCATGAATGCATGCTGCTGATCTGCTCTTTCATCGGTGGTGCTCACAGTCTATCCATCTGTCTTTATGCAGGACAAGATTTCCCACAATAACAGGGAGCGATCAATGATTAGAGGGGGAGATGCTGAGTTGAGGCCACTCTCCCTATGAGGAGAGCAGGGCTCACTAGTGAGGAAAGAGACTGTTCTTGTGTGTAAGGCGAGATTGGTGTCCCCTGACAAGCCAGTGAGGGTCCATGAAGGAGACATCAGTCATATGCAATGACTGTGAGTGACCTATAATGTTGGTGCCTGACTAGCCAATGACTAATTATCACTTTTCTCTATTCTAACCACCAGGCAGAAAAGGCAGATGGGGAGCACCAGCCAGCGCATCAGCCACAGGGCACAGAACACATTGAATGAGGAGGCTAAGGAGGTACCTGAAGGATACCTGTCACTGCATTCACCTCTGGTGCTAGTTCTAGAACAGGCTTTGGTCACTATCGAGTGAGCATGGCACATAAATGTGTCAGTAACAGATGGAGGCAGTGGCAGCCGAGGTCTCAGGCAGGGTTGTCAGATGCCATCAGCAGATTAGAACAAAGGATGGAGGAGTCCATCCACATTCTGCTTGATGTTGCAGCTCTGGCAAGCGTATCAAAGTCACCATTAGAAGATTGGCTGTTGCTGTGGAGACTCTGGTCCAGCATTATGCTGGGTTTATGTTCAGGCCTGCACAAAATTGCTTTAGCCATGAGTACAATCTAGCAGTGGCTAGAGTGAGAGGAGGGCAGGTACCTTGACCTCTCTCCAGGTGCCTCTTCTCCTTAAGGGGTCAGAGGGAGGGCCTTCAGGCACCCAAAGGGACAAGAGCATCAGCCAGACACCCAGGGCACCACCCAGGTCATTCCAAGGGTGTCCAGCCTCTCCAAATCCCCTCTACCTTTGACCCCATTCACTCTAGCAGGTCAGGCCAAGAAGGGTGCACCTGATCCAGAACAGGAGACCCTTAACAGGCTGGGGCCCTCCAAGGTCATCTTAGACAACAGGGCATAGCAGTTAGCAGGCTGACTCAGCCTCTGCTCTGGATCCTGGGGTTGCACCTAGATTGGGCAGTAGGGTAAGAAAAATTAAGAAGTTCTGAAAACACAAAGGTGTTCAATCATTGCATGTACTTTGCACTTTTGTAAACATATTATGAACATGGTGGTTGGAAAATTAACATGGTGGTTGGTAAATGCACATGCATCAGAGGATGATATAATGTGGTTTCCTGAGTGTAGTTCTTGGAAAGTTATTGATTATCCTGATGCTGCTGGCTAAGTGCATTTTTCAATGGCCTCCATGCAATTACTGTCGGGTTTGGGTTACAGCTTAATTAATCAAAAAGGACCATAGTTTCTCATGCCTACCTACAGCGTTATCTCGTTACCACATTACTTTTTTACTAGTCTCCCTCTCCACATGCATGATGAAGAGCAATGGAAGTAATTTGCTCTTGTTGACGTTTGAAATGTCTGCTAGATGGCAATGAGTCTGCAATGTTATAGGTGTGAGTCTAACCTCATGATGCCAGCCTATTACACGTGAAGATGCTAGTTTGCGTTTGAAGGTCTGGCTAGCGTGGCTTGACGGAATCCCTGTGTTAGGTCTCATAAAGGGCAATCAACATGGATCTTTGAAACGTGACAGTGCCATCAGTGTCTTAGGCTTCATCACACATATCACGCTCTGGTAGAATGAAAATGTGGAGGACTACAATTGGATGAGAGCAAAGCTCCTGTACGTCTTCTGAGTGATCTTTTGTGTTTACAAGGGCATTAGGTTATCCTTAAATGCTGTGTTGATACTGACGGGGCATGTCTCTCCCAGATGCCAAGGCAATGCTGGACGTGAACTTGGGAAACTTCCGACGAAGGCAGGGTCATTGAGTGCTTGTGAATGATCGCATGATAGTCCTGCTGAAACATTTACGAAGGTAACCAAACTCATAGGTTTGCTTCCATGCTGTAGAGTGACAGATCACAGTGCCCTGAAGAACGATGTCATCCTGGGGGCTCAAGATGAGGCCTGACCATTAATCATGCATGAGAGGTGGCATCTGGAGAGATACCATTGCCGGATTTAAACCCATCCTCAGACGTTCAAGCAATGACCAGAGACTGAAGATTTTCCTCCTTGAGGTGCCATGCTGCACTCCCGGCATACTGCCAAGAGTGCACTGATGTCTGGCAATGGCATTGCTGCCTCTTGAAGTGAGGTGTTGGCACAATGCTTGAAATGCTAGCACCATGTATACTTGCTTCAGATTGAGTGCTGGTGGAATTCTTGTCCAATTACAGATTGACCACATGCTCCATAGGGGGCTTAGCCTTCCAAGGATGAGGCCATCATTATGCACGCTTATGAGTACTCATTGTGAGATCGATATCCTTTATTGAGATGTTGAGAATATCAAAGAAGGTCTTAATATCTAACCTGCATTGAAGGAACAGGAGCAATGCACCTTAACCTTAATCACCCTGGAACCTTGTCGTTATGAGGGTCTCACGGGCACGTCTGCTACATCGTGGCCGCGCAATGGCCTCTTCCTGTGGGGCATCATCATTTTCGCCTCTTCGATTTTATCCTCATCATCCTCATCCAAGGAGATGTGGACCTCCTCCATCTCTCAATGTGGCAACTCATCTTCTCTTTGCAGCACCAGGCTGTGTAGGGTGTAGCAAGCCACTATGATGCAGAACACCCTCTGTGGAGAGTACTGTAAAGTGACGCCTGATCAGTCCAAACATCTGAAACGCATTTTCTCTATTAAGGACCACGCTGCAGAATGTGCCACATTGTCGCTCTCCTCAGATGCACTCTGTGGCTGCCGAACTGGAGTCATTAGCCATGTCTACTGGGGGTACCCTTTATCACTGATGAATCACCCTGAATGCGCTGAGGGCCCTTGAAGATCTGTGGCACTGTGAGTGACTAAGAAATGTCTGAGCTCCCAGGGTACCTCATACAAATGTGCATCATCTGCTTTCAGTGATCACAGATCAGCTGCACATTGAGAGTATGGAAGCCTTTTCTATTGATAAGTCTTACTGGTTGCTGGCAGGGAGCTCTTAAAGCCCTGTGCTTGAGGGAAGCTGGAGATCGCTGCAAATCCCACTGCTTTGGTAGACTGGCTTGTTTCATAAATGATGAACTGGATACAATTGTATGCCTTATTGAAAAGGACATCGGTGACTTCCCTTATGCACTTATGAGTGAATGACTGTGATATTCCTCAGAGGTCCCCAGGGGAGCCCTGGAACAATCAGCTGGCAAAAAAGTTGAGAGCAGCAGTTACCTTAAGCAAGATTGGCATTGGATGGCCTTCCAGTCACTACGGAGTGAGATCCTCACAGAGAATGTGGTAGATATGCTCCACCTTATCCCTTGATAAGCGAAGGCATCTGTGGCACTGTCTCTTTCTCATCTCCATGTATGATAGGCAGCTTCTGTAGGCCCTTGGTTGCACCAAACGCCCCTGTGGATGATGTCCCTCCTTGTCAGCATCTGGGTCCTCGTGGGCCCCCGCTAGCTCTTGTTCCTCAGGGTGATGCTCTTCCTTGAGCTCTGCCATATGGCGATGGGCCTTTCTTTTCTTCACTCACATCAGAGCTATCAAACAAGCAGCGTTACCTGCAGTTAGAACAGGAAATGCTGGAAAAACTCAGCAGGTCTGACAGCATCTGTGGAGAGAGAAACAGAGTTAACATTTCAAGTCCGTATAAATTGATAAGGTGGTAAAAAGAAAGGAGGATAGCCTTAGATTACAGGGGGATATAGATGAGCTGGTCAGTTGGGCTGATCAGTGGAAAATGGAATTTAATCCAGATAAGTGTGAGGTGATGCACTTGGGCAGGACAAGCAATGCACGGGAATACACAAATGCACTTGCTGTGCATGTCCACTGGTCCCTTAAGGTAGCGGGACAGGTAGATAAGGTGGTTAAGGAGACATATGGGATACTTGCCTTTATTAGCTGAGGCATAAAATATAAGAGCAGGGAGGTTATGCTGGAACTGTATAAAACGCAGGTTAGGCCACAGCTAGAATATTGCACGCAGTTCTGGAATCCGCATTATAGAAAGGATGTGATTACACTAGAGAGGGTGCAGAGGAGATTTACCAGGATGTTGCCTGGGCTGGAGAGTTTTAGTTATGAGGAGAGATTGGATAGACTGGGGTTATTTTCCTTGGAGCAGAGGAAATTGAGGGAGATCATGATTGAGGTGTATAAAATTATGAGGGGCATAGATGGGGTAGACAGGGAGGAATTTTTCCCCTTGGTGGAGGGATCACTAACCAGGGGACATAGATTTAAGGTAAGGGGCAGGAGGTTTAGAGGGGATGTGAGGAAGAATCTTTTCACTCAGAGGGTGGTGGGAATCTGGAACTCACTGCCTGAAAGGGTAATAGAGGCAGAAACCCTCATAACATTTAAGAAGTATTTGGATGTGCACTTGCGATGCCATGGCATACAAAGCTATGGGCCCAGTGCTGAAAAATGGGATTAGAATAGTTAGGTACTTGTTTGGCTGGCGTAGACTCGATGGGCTGAAGGGCCTTTTTCTGTGCTGTAGACCTCTATGACCCTATAACTCTCATTCAGTTCTGAAGAGGAGTAATATGAACTCGAAATGTTAACTCTGTTTCTCTCTCCACAGATGCTGCCAGACCTGCTGAGGTTTTCCAGGATTTTCTGTTTTTATTTCAGAATTCCAGCATCTACAGTATTTTTCTTTTATTTTAGCATTACCTGTTGCCTGCATTCTACATTTCTCCTTCTATTTGCGGACAAATAGAATGGAAACATGATAGCACCTTACCCTAGAATGCTCTCCTTCCTTCAACAAGCCAGGAAGCTGGCATCGAGCAATAGGCCTGCCCTCATTCCTGATATGACATACCCAGGCCACCCCTTCCAGTTGGAGCACATCCTGAAGGTTCACAGGTGGCTGAGCATCCCCCTGCAACATGACCGTGCATTCACAAAGACGCTTTGATCAGGCTGAATACAGCCATGTGCTCTTAACCTCAATCAGGCTATTGTCACCCTGCCTCCTTTAACTTAGACATTAGCCCAGCTTCACTCCAATTTTATGACTGCATGTGTTCTGGCCTGTAAGACGTGAATGATCTTGTGGAGCCTTGACTAGAGCTTGTTGTTTATGTATAACAGCTATTGCCTCCTAATTGTTACCCTCTTTGCATGCCTCTCTTACAGGTTTGTGGGTAATCAGATAAAATCAAATGTTTCTCCAAGCTTTAACGGATTCTCGCATGAATGCGCTCCATGAGTTAAGGTGCCATACTGCTTAAAGTGACATTAGCCATAAGTCAGCACATCTCAGCTGAGTCACAATCTGCATGAATTGATCTGAAAATTATGAGAGTGCCCTTTCAATTTGTCCAAAATTGCAGTTGTTGACTGCACACACCCTCAGACCATTCCCTGAACAATTCTTTTCAAACTTCATTTTTCAACTGCTTCATTCCAGCTCCTATTCAAATTGGCGGTGCTTCGATTCATCTTTGAGATCAGCTTCCAGCCTCAACTCTTAACGTCCAAGTCTCTCCTATCCTCCTCCATCCTCATCACATCCAAATTTCCCTTCCTCCTATCACTCTCCTGCCTCCCATGTAACCCTGGAGCCAATTGTCATTGTGGTTGAGATTCCTCTCCTTCCCCCCGCACCCTTTTCTGTTCATGTCCCAATGCCTTAGGTCAACCTGACCCCTCCCCTTCTTGAAGCTACATGTACTGTAGCTTTCGGGGACCCCCTTCTATGAAACCTTCCAATACCCATCCATGACTTATCAGTCCTCACTTTACAAACATACAAACAAGGAGCAGGAGTAGGCCATTCGGCCCTCCAGGCCTGCTCCGCCATTTAATAAGATCATGGCTGATCTGATAGTAGCCTCAAATCTGCATCCCACCTATCCCTGGTAACCTGCATCCCACTTATGTCCTTACTTAGCAAAAATCTTTCCACCTCTACATCCCCTGACCGTGACTGTGCCATCTGCTTCCCAATATCTCCAACCCCCAGGACCAATTTCTGTAGCACACTAGCCACATCCTGCACAGCATGGGAGAGGCCTTCCCCCTCCTAGGACAGGAACCAAGACATGCGTGCCATGTAGAATCCTCTAGCATAACTTGCTCAGCCCCAGGACTGTCTTCTGATTCTGCACCCGACAGTGTGGCCTCAGCCCCAAGATTGTCTTCAAGCAAAAAGGCCAAGTGGCCTTCACGTTTTTTAGGAAACCTCATCCATAAGCGGGATGAGGTTTCTTAAAGTTTTTATTAAATAAATACATTTTCCTAAATATCAAAACATGTCCCATCTCATGTGACATAGTCACATGAGGGGACATGTTTAAATAAATTTTTAAACCATTAATTTATTAATTTTGATATCGATTAAATCTCCTTGAGGCAGCTCTGTGCCTCAGGGAGATTGAAGTGCTCTTTCGCGCTGGCCTCGACTCTCCCTCCTCCCCCGCCCGCACAGATAGCGCTGAGACCACGTAAAATGGCGACTGCCCCTACTCACTCCCGCCGAGCCCACCCACTGCCTGAAAAATTCAGGCCAAAATTACAAACTAATTTCCCGCAACTGGAAACTGACTTCTGCTGTCGTTCCAAGTTTTGCCCCCACCTCGCCACGGGTCCTGCTACTGGCAGAAGCGGAAATACCACCCAAAAGTTTTTACATTGCTCAATTTAAAACTTTTCAGTGGTGTTCTAACTGACCAATCCTGGGGATCAGGGGAGAAAAGAGGTGGAACATCTTCAGATATTTATGCGCAATTCCATAAATAGAAAGGAACATATCACCAAGAATTCGCCAAGGCTCCTTTGACAGCACCTTCCAAACCCACAACCACTACCATCTAGAAGGACAAGGGCATCGGATAGATGGGAAAACCACCACCTATAAGTTCCCCTCCAAGGCACTCACCATCCTGACTTGGAAATATATCGCTGTTCCTTCACTGTCGCTAGGTCAAAATCCTGGAAAACTCCCTTCCTAACAGCACTGTGGGTGTGCCCACACCACATGGACTGCAGGTGTTCAAGAAGGCAGCTCACCACCACTTTCTCAAGGGCAACTAGGAATAGGCAACAAATGCTGGCCCAGCCAGCAAAGCCCACATCTCATGAATGAATAAAAAAAATCAGACGGAACTAAAAGAATTAAAAAAAACTGACCAGGAAGGAGTAAGAATGGGAAGGTGTAGAAGTTCAGTAACTTTGATACCTAGGATGAATTGAAGTATGAAGAATATGGGAAGTTTAAATTCAAATTTTTTGCAGGTATGGAGAGGTAGATGCACATGGTATTGTATTGATAAATATCTTCACAATAATAAAATGCCCAAGAAACTACATAGGCGAAATGAGTGTCTTGCACCTTTCACGAATTCAGGACATCCTAAAGCACTTAACAAGCAATGAATCTTGAATGATTACAGCTCAGAAAGAGGCCATTTAGTCTCTCAAGTCTGTGCGGCTCTCTACAAGAGCAACCTAACTAGTCCTACTCGCCTGCCTTTTTCCTGTAGCCCTGCAAATCTTTTCTTATCAGATAAATATCCAAATCTCTTTTGAAAACCACAATTGAATCTCCCTCCACCACGCTGTCAGGCAATGCATAGCATATCCTAACCGTATGTTGCATTAAAAAAAAACTTTCCTCATGTCATCTTTGTTTGTTTTGCTATTCATCTTAAATCCGTGTCCTCTGGTTCTAGACACCTCTGTCAATGGGAACAATTTCTTCCTATCTGCTCTGTCTAGATCCCTCGTGATTTTAAACACTTCTATCAAATCTTATCTCAACCTTCCCTTCTCAAAAGAACTCAATCCCAACCTCTCCAATCCATCCATGTAACTGAAGTTCCTAATCCCTGGAACCATTCTTGTGAATCTTCTCTGCACCCTCTCTAACACCTTCATATCTTTCCTAAAGTGTGGATGCAATACTCCTGTTGATGCCAAACCAGTGTTTTATAATTAAAAGGGTTCACCATAACTTCCTTGCTTCCTTACTTATAAAGCCCAGGATCCCGTATGCCTTATTACTGGTTTGTCATCCTTTCCTGCTACCTTCAATGATTTGTGCACATATGCCCTGAGGACCATCTGCTCCTTTGCCACCTTTAGAACAGAATCATTTATTTTGTATTACCGCTTCATGTTCTTTTTACCAAAATGCATTACTTAAAATTTATTTGCATTAAATTTCATCTGCCAGGTACCTTGCTCAATCCATTGGCCTGTCAATGTCCTCATGAAAATCATACCCTTCATGAGACTCATTGGCAGCAGCAGACTTGGGTGCAGACTGAGTTCAGTTAATGAGGAGTTAAAGCGGGGAAGGTGCCTCGAGCAAAATCATTAACAACAAAAACATTTGCAAAACAGCTATTGTGGCATTGTCAGAGCTAGGGAAGGAGCTAATTAGTGAGTGTTTCTAGTTAATAGCCTAGAAAGTAAAGGCAAGGCAACTCAACCTCATAGAATGCGCATCCTGTGGCACATGGGAGATCCTGGATACTTCTTGTGGTCTGGGCGACCATATGTGCAAGAGGTGTTGTCAGCTGGCACAACTCAAGGTGTTAGAGCTTGAGGTGAGGCTGGAGTTACCACGGTGCATTCTAGTACAAGATAAGGAATGTTGATTTTCACTACATTGGTGAGTCAACTGTCTAGAGAGCCAAAATATAAAAACAAAAAACTGCAGATGCTGGAAATCCAAAACAAAAACAGAATTACCTGGAAAAACTCAGCAGGTCTGGCAGCATTGGCGGAGAAGAAAAGAGTTGACGTTTCGAGTCCTCATGACCCTTCAACAGTTCTGTTGAAGGGTCATGAGGACTCGAAACGTCAACTCTTTTCTTCTCCGCCAATGCTGCCAGACCTGCTGAGTTTTTCCAGGTAATTCTGTTTTTGTTTTGTCTAGAGAGCCAATCTGTTCTAATTATGCTCAATTATAGAACATTTAAGTCTTGTTATGTCAGTTTGCATATGAGTGGACATTCCTATTAACCTCTATTAAGAGATTTGCGAGTAAAACCAAAAATATAGAACATTAGTAAAATTAGCACTGAACTGCTTATTAACTCAAAACATCAGCCCAAGTTTTGAACCTGAATTTGGTATTTTAAATATTCCTACTATTGAATATGTAGATGCCAGTCTTCAGATCCAAAAGTTATTCCTTCACCAGAATTATGTGATCCTTTAAAGTCATATAACATTATCAGTATTTCTACATATTAGTATCCATCATTTCCTTAAAACAAAATTGTATTAAAAATGGCCCTTTTTATATCTTTGTGACGCATTTCCAAAAATGTGCCAATCTCTCAAAATGAAAAGAATAATAATTGGCTTACCTCTTAAAAGAATCATCATTGGATTTCTCCTTCATTGCTACCACACTAGGTTTCTTTGCGTAGGACATTCCAAAGTCAGAATTACCAAAATCATCCCAATCATGCATAGTTCTCAGTGCAGTTTGACCCCAGTGCCGTCTGCCACTTTTGAAGCCTATAGCATTATTCTCACTTCCTGTTGCTGGCTTCTGCATTTCATTTTTTTTTTAAAGAAAGAAAAAAAGTTACTGAAAAAAAAGTTACCTTAATAACTACAAGCAAACTATTTACTGCTTCCACATCATAGCACTGGGTAATGAATCATATTTGCTGACTTAGGAGGGAATAAAGGAAATAATGTTGGTAGCTACTCCTGTGCTAGTTTATGGTCAATTTTTCAGCGGCCTCAAGATCCAAAACAATCAGGAGGTTATTCATTGGCACTGAATTAAACTTTGTAGCATATAATTCACAAGTTAACACGAGTTACTAAGAGTGACTCAGTATGAATATTAAGTCCTGAAATTTAAGGAAATGCCACGCTCGTCAACAAAAATTCTGTGGAATGGAACTCCTTTCAACCTTCAGCTTGAGTCATAGATCCGCCCCAAATTGTGGGGATAGAGTCATTACCATCATAGGAGTGGGCAGCTTGCGTTATGATATAACAAGAGTTGTCTACTTGACTGTTGCAGGAAAATTAGTGTGGCATTCTGTGGGCCTGGTAACAGTTCAAAGATAAAAGGCTGTCAAAAAATTTTAAACATTCTTCAGGGGAAAATAGACATTTTCAGAAAGATAATTCTCAATGAAGCATAAGATCTTTACTAGGCCCACAGCAACTCTCAGCTGGCCTGAGCTCAAGGAGAGGATAATAAGCTATGTAATATAACTACCTTAATCTTTGTAACCTAAATTTGCTATATGTCAACTCAAGTACATTTTGGCTACCACTCGGGGCCCAAATCTATTTATTTAATTATCTATTTTTTATTATTTATACTATCTTATTTATTTATACTATCTATTTTCTCTTCTCTTGACCTCTTCTAAACTATCTCCTCTTCCTGTCACCCATTCATGTCCCCTTTCATTTTTTCCCAATCGGGTACTTTGTTCCCACCAAAATTCCTAGCCCAAACCTTCAGCCTTCCTACTATCTGGCCACTGTCCCACTGTCACTCTCTGGAGCATGCTAGAATATTTAAAATATTTGGTTCAAATCACACAGAAAACAAAGTGCAAAAACAGGCAATTCAACCAAACTCATGCTCCAATTGTATCTCCTCCCATCTTTCCTCATCTACCTCCATCAGCATAACCCTCTAATTCCTTCTCCCTTTAGAATAGCTCAGAACCATAATGCTGCTGAGGAACTGTAACCACTGGTAAATGCACCTTCTAAAAAATAGGAGGCGCTGCCATTGATCATTTGGGTCAGCAGTGCTTCACCTCACTCTCTTTTGGTCTTACAGGAGAAATGGGCATATTAAACATGAGAGAAGGCCCAAATGGGTAGTGGTGTCATGGAGGATTGAGCAATGGAAGCAGCCGGATCGCAGAGCAGAAGGAAGTCAGCCATTGCGAAATGGGCACTCATGATGGAGATGATTAGAGATGGAAATGTGCTTATTAAGGGTGTGCCTTCTACTTTACCCTGTCCAACAGCACACTGAACACTGAGTTGCATCAGGAAGCCTAAGCACTGAAAAGGCTTCTGCTCTCCA
Source organism: Carcharodon carcharias (assembly GCF_017639515.1). Taxonomy (NCBI): domain Eukaryota; kingdom Metazoa; phylum Chordata; class Chondrichthyes; order Lamniformes; family Lamnidae; genus Carcharodon; species Carcharodon carcharias. The sequence continues at coordinate 175,980,063 of NC_054469.1, read as the reverse complement.
AGGCTAGCTCTCATGACCTCCCACAGATGCATACACTTAGCCAAGGAGGCCTTCTCCCTCACCATCACTGGGCTAAGAAAAGGAGCAAAGTTCCAAAGAAACCCCATCACACCTTAAAACGCACCATCCACCAGCACAGATACAGGCACCTCGATGGATCTTTTGCACATGTTTAGAGAAGATGGCACTGGGTGAGTGGCGCAGCACATGTACAGGAGGAGATGCCAGAGACAGAGGCAGCTGTGGGCCGTCCCCTTGGAGGAAGGAGGACAGACAGCCCTGTTAAGCTGGGCACAGTTACAGTGCCTCAAGGCCGCTGGAAAGGAGGCACTACCTAGACCAGCAACAGCAGATGTGCTCCCACATGTGGGAGTTCCCTGAGACAGTGTGGGTCATGGGCACAGAATGGAGGAATCCATATAGCTCATGTGTTCCACAATGGCTCAGGGCTTAAAGGCATGAGCTCCTCCATTGAGAGAGTGGCCAACCTCATGGAGAGCCATATGGGTGCAACACTTGGAGTCCACGCTGGAAATGTGAACTGGTATGCAATGATGTATAAGAACTTAAGAAATAGGAGCAGAAGTAGACCACACAGCCCATTGAGCTTGCTCCACCATTTAATACGATCATGGCTAATCTTGGGATTCAACTCCATTTTTTCACCTCCTCCTTATTTACCTGAGAGACCAAAAATCTGTCTAACCCAGCCTTAAATGTATTCAACGATGGAACATTCACAACCCTCTGGGGTAGAGAATTCCAAAGATTCACAATCATTTGAGTGAAGTAATTTCTCCTCATCTCAGTCCTAAATTTGCTAAATGATCAGCCCCTTATTCTGAGACTATGTCCCAACCTTTTAGATTCCCTGATCAATGGAAACAATCTCTCAACATCTACCCTATCAAGCCTCTTCAGAATTTTGTAGGTTTCAACAAGGTTGCCTTTCATTCTTCTAAACTCCAGAAAATATAATCCCAATTTACTCAGCCTTTCATCATCGGATGGTACCAATTTAGTGAACCTTCACTGCACTGCTTCCAACGCGAGTATATCCTTTTACAAATGTGGAGACCTAAACTTCGCACTGTACTCCAGATACAGTCTCACCAAAAACCCTGTACAGCTGTAGCAAGACTTCTTTATTCTTGTACACCAATCCTCTGATATTTAGATTAGATTCAAGTTGCACCCTAGCTAGTGCTCCCCTCCAACATTTGGAGGGCCAACCAAGGCTGAGGATGTCACTGAGGAAGGTGAGGGTGCCACCCCTTACAGGGCACCATTATCACCTTTGGCCTTCTTGGCCTCTGTGACAGAGAGAGCATCTTGGCAACAGGGCTCAGTGCGGAAGGCTGACCCTGCATTATTTCAGGCGCAGCAGTCACTGGAGATGCCTACATGATGAGGATGACCGCCACATATATCATAACTGCAAGCTGAGGCAAGTGAGCAGGCTGCCTTCAACTCCTATGAGGCCACAAGTGAGCACAGCATAGAAATGGCCAAGAGCAGAGCACTGAGTGGGTCACTGGGGTGTCTTTTTACAGTAACTGTACACTGTTTTCCTTAATGAGCACCATGTAAATACTGACACTTGAAGCCAGACACACAAGACTCCATTTATTGATGAGAGGACAAGAAAAGAGATGTTATAGAATTGATTTTCCAGACAACTTTTCTTGGTGGACACATTTAACATTATTTGCAAGACAGCAGCAGCAACTACACGTGTACCTCAAACTCTATGACTAAAGAAGAACTCTCCCCTTGAGGTTCCCCGTGCTGCTAATTCATTGGTTTACACAGATCTTTTGATGTGACAACACAGGGCTATTCTTAAAGATACAGCCCTACATTTATCCAAACTATAATTATTACATTCCTCTCCCTTTAACTTTTCTGTACATCTTGTATTTACAAGGATATTTATCTCATGGCATGACAATATTTACACAGGTCATGAAATTACAAGTTCAGTCTTTCAAGTGATTTCCTGATCCTGTGGAACGTTGTAGCTCTACGATTTCTGATTCTTTTGTAGGAAACACTTTGTTGGGAACTGCATTAACATCAGGTACCTCATTAGGCACATGCAGTTCAGTGTCTTCTACTCTGATAGAGATATCAGACATGTCTGTCCTTGGTTGAACAACTTCAACAGGAACTAGAGGCTTAGCAATGGTTACAGATGGAACACCATTTTGTTGGCATATCTCCCCTTTTCTTAAATGGTGCACAAGCTTATGGGTGATCTGGTCCTCCACTTCCATGTGGCACGGCAATGGTCCAGTCACAGAGCTTACTTTACCAGGTAAACTACTTTGGTACTCCATAGAAATGCTTTACACATACTGCTTCTCTGACAGTAAATTGTCATTTACAACTATGAAATCATGAGTCATTATTTGGTTCCCTTGACTTTTCTCTACCTTCCCTTCCAAATTGGGAAGTATCAGGCTTAGTCTTGTCAGAATACAACGCCTCATCAGTAATTCTGTATCCTCTTTCTACGTGTCTTCTTTCTACCACGTGACTTATTCTTGGCTTTCTTTTTGATTTCACTGTTGGTCAAACTTCTCTCAGGTGAAATCTCAGCATGCCTTAGTTCAGTAATTGAGCTACCATGATTTTGGAAAGTTCTATGACTTTTGCTTTTAGAGCCTCAGTCATAGAGTTCTACAGCACAGAAAAAGGCCCTTCGGCCCATTGAGTCTGTACCTCTTTAGTTTCATTTAGTTGATTCTTTAGCTCTTCTGTCTCCTTCTTTTATCTGTTGGCTTCCTCCTGGAAACTTGAACATTGCAGCATCTTCTCTGCCAACTGGTTCTTCCGTTTGTTCAGAGATGTTAAATTCTTCCTGTTTCTCTTTGTAATTTTTCAGAGGCACAAACTTTGACCTGAGGGATCCTTGTAGTCTTTCAACCGGTTTTCCTTTTCTTTGCAAAGCTCACTCATTTCACCTTGAATTCTGTAATTCAGCAGTCTCCTTGGGTTCTTCTGCTGTTCTTTCATGTCATTGTTTAAGACAGTCCTCATTCCTTCAGGTTGCTGAATGCTTACACACTCCTTTATCATCCTGCTGTCGTCCTTGGAACCTCCAGGCTCTTTCTGAAGTACCTTGCTTTGTTCCTTTTTCAACTCAGGAACTTACAGCTTCCTTCTGAAATCTCACTGGCCAATCAAGGTTAATTTCCTTCAACCAATTTCGACCTAGAAGGCTTGGTCCTCTGCCTTCTAATACCATCAAAGGTAGATGTGCTGTTGGGTGTCAATGTGATACCTTTTACTTGGATTTCTTCGCCTTTGTATATTTTCAACTTGGCAAATATTTGTTCCAAATTTAATTGTTGATCACCTTTATTTAAATATCTGAAAGTGTGTTCTCCTATTATAGTGGTAGAAGCACCCGTGTCTACTTCCATTTTTAAGTATTTACCATTCGCTTGCAATGTGACAATAATTGGCTCTCCATGTTGAATGTCAGAATTGGTTGTTTCTGGCTCTTCTACACTGTGTACTTCATTGGACTTCGTTTGTTGTCTGGAAATTTGTTTAAATCTCGCTTTGCAATGTTTCATTATGTGTCCACTTCTGTGACAAAAATAACACTCTACTTTTTAAAATTGCCAATTGTTAGGAGTATGATTGTTTCCACGTCAATAAAAATTAGTTTTCAACTTTGCTGCTAAGCTGTTTTCTTTAAATTTTTGGTTAGCTGGGGCCATTTCTGGCTTTGTGGTGGAGTCCTGCTTTTTGGCACCACTTTTGGCTGACTGTTCCCACCCAACTAGGAGAACAGCGCCATTTTGCGCCCCTTGAATTGCTTGCGAATCCCTTATGGCGCTTTCCATCGCAAGCGCTATTTCTAACTCTTTCTTAAAATCAAGATTTACTGCAGCCAGCAATCTGCACTGAATAGCATCCTCCTGCATGCTAAATACCAAATGATCCCTGAGCATGTCACTCAGGGTTTCCCTGAAAGTTGTTTCAATAGGTAGCAATGGTCTGTCCTGAGGGTCTGTTCCATGCATTAAACCTGAACCTCTGCATTGTGACTAAGGGTTTGGGTTGAAAATGTCCCTTAACGAGGTCGACTAATTCAATGAAAGTCTTCAATTCTGGGGCACTGGATGCCGTCAAGCTTTGAATTAAACTGTTGGTCTTGCTCCCACAAACACTCAGGAGAATCACTCTCTTTTTCTCCTCCCTCGTGATTTCATTGGCTTGAAAGAAGAACGCAAGGCATTCTATATACTCAGACCAGTCATCTGTGGCTGGTTCAAAGGGATCAATTCTGCCAAACTGCAGCATCTTGGATGAGTATATCTTCCTTTCTTGTTAATGAACTTAGATACTCACAATCACTGGGTGAGGGACAGCATTGTATCTCATTTACCCTCATCGCCAGTTTGTTATACAGTTGATTTTCCAGGCAACTTTATTTACAAGAAAGCAGCAGCAACTACATGCGGACATCAAACTCTACAACTAAGGAAGAACTCTCTCCTAGAGGTTCCCCATGCTGCTAACTCATTGGTTTACACAGACGATGTGATTTTACAACACAGGATTATTCTTAAAGCTACAGTCCTACGTTTATCCAAACTATAATTACTGCAGATGGTGAAGATGATCAAGGGTTCTTCAACAGTTCCCCAATGGTGACAGCAAAATCTCTAGGCAGATGTGCATTCTTCATTGGTTATAAGAGTTTAACATGATCCAGACTGTGTGTTCAATAGAAGTGTCAGCACAGACATCTCAAGGGGAGTTCCATACCATGTTGTTCATCCTGGGTCAGAAGGGCTCAGTTAAAATGTTCCTGAATCTGATGATCGCTAACATTCATTGCATCCTGATGAGACCTTTGTGCCATGTGCTATGCCCTCCCTGTGAAATAGGAACATCTCAGTGTTCTGCATCCTTCCCCTCTACCTCCTCTCATTCTTCAATTTACACTTCCTCATTCTCCTCTTCTAATGAGATGTGTCCTTCCCTGGTTGTCTAGAAGAATGCAGGGGAAGACCAAACAGAAAAATAAAGCATATGATAGGCACAAAGAACTAAACACTGCAGATAGCCTAGATGAATATAGGAAGTGCAGGGACGAAGTAAAAAAGGAAATAAGGAAATCAAAGAGAGGGCATGAAAAAAGAATAACAAGTAAAATTAAAGATAACCCAAAGACGTTTTACCAATACATTAATGCTCAAAGGTTAGCTAAGGAAAAAAGTGGGACCTATCAGAGATGAAGATAGAAACTTGTGTGTAGATGCAGAGGCTATGGGAAGGGTTTTGAATAAATATTTTGTCTCCGTGTTTACAAAGGAAAAGGAGGATGTAGATATAGTAGTCCAGGAGGGACACTGCGAGATATTGGATGGGATAGTCATAAAGAGAGAGGAAGTACTCGAAGGGTTGAAATCCTTGAAAGTTGATAAGTCACCAGGGCCAGATAGATTGTTTCTGAGGCTGCTGAAGGAAGTCAGGGAGGAGATAGCAGATGCTCTGAGGATGATTTTCCAATCTTCACTAGATACAGGGGAGGTACTGGAGGACTGGAGAAATGCAAGCATAGTTCCATTGATTATAAAGGGATCCAGGAAATGCCAAACAATTATAGGCCAGTTAGTTTTACATCGGTGGTGAGCAAATTAGTAGAATCAATCCTGAGAGATAGGATTAACTGTCATGTGGAAAGGCATGGACTAGTCAGGGATAGTCAGCATGGATTTGTTAAAGGAAGGTCTTGCCTCACAAATTTGATTGAATTCTTTGAGGAAGTGACAAGAAGGGTTGATGAAGGTAGTGCAGTGGATGTTGTGTACATGGATTTTAACAAGGCATTTCACAAGGTCCACATGGCAGATTGGTCAGGAAAGTAAAAGCCCATGGGATTCAGGGTAATGTGGCAAACTGGATAAAAGGTAACAGGAAACAAAGGGTAATGGTTGATGGATGCCTTTGCGAATAGAAAGTTGTCTTAAGTGGTGTTCCACAGGGCTCGGTGTTGGGACCTTTGCCTGTTTGTGTTATATATTAATGATTTGTTCGTCAACATGGGGGGCACGATTGGGAAATTTGCAGACGACACAAAGATTGGCCAAGTAGTGGATAGTGTAGAGGCAAAACGATATAAATGGGTTGGTGGAGTGGACGGTAAAGTGGCAGATGAATTTTAACATAGAGAAGTGTGAGGTCATACATTTGGGAAGGTCAGACAGTTACAGGGATTACACAATAAATGGGAATATACTAAGAGGGGTAGATGAAGTGAGAGACCTTGGCGTACAAGTACACAGGTCCCTGAAAGCAACAGTTCAAGTAGACAAGGTTGTAAAGAAGGCATATTGAGTGCTCTCCTTCATTGTCAACTGGACTCTTCTCCGCCGATGCTGCCAGACCTGCTGAGTTTTTCCAGGTATTTTTTATTTTTTGTTTTGGATTTCCAGCATCTGCAGCTTTTTGTTTTTATCTTTTAAAAGGTACTTGGACCTGCACCTTAAGTGCTGTAAGCTGCAGGGTTATGGGCCGGGTGCAGGAAGGTGGGATTAGAAAGGGCACCTAGTGTCCTCGGGCTGGCATGGACAAGATGGGCTGAATGGCCTCCTTCTGTGCTGTAACTTTTCTATGGTTCTATGCACTCGCTATCCTCAAGGTCCACACCTCTATGGGGAGGTGTGTATTATGGAGTGTATGTTATGGAGTGTATAGCAGAGCACCACAATGAGTGAGCCCCTTGCAGCAGTATATTGCAGGGCACCACCCAATTAGTCCAGGCACTGGAATGCATCTTCAGAAGCCTGATGGCCTGCTCAGTGGTGGTTCTGGTGAGCAGATGGCTTTGCTATCACCTCTGAGCCTTTGTCTGGCATTTTGTAGTGAGGTGAGTAGCACCACTTCAAGGGATATTCCTTGTCCCCTAGAATGTATCCATGGATTTTGGGGTGTGGTGTGAAGAGTTGTGGCAGCCTAGACTGCCGAAGGATGAAGGAGTCATAGCAGCTGCAAGGAAAGCGAGTCCACACATGAAGCCAACTCTTGTTGTCGTCTCAGACCAGCTGAAGGTGGAGGAAGTGGAAGCTTTTCTTGTTGATGGATCTGAATGGGTGGTCACTTGATGGCCCCATGGGTGCAATTGATGATGCCTTGCACCTGGGATAATCCACCGATGATGGTGAAATCCTCTGTCCTCTATGGTTGTGAGGCTCCATCTGTCGTGAAATGAATGCACTGTACAGCTCAAGCAAAGAGAGTATCATTGACTTGAGGGATGCAGTGGTTTGCCACTAAGGCCCATATCTGATCCTTGTTAGGAACTAAGTGCAAAGAAATTTAGCTCACAGTGAATTTGGTAGCAATTGGCAGGACAATGCTGCAAGGTGTGAGACCTTTGGTGAGGAGAACACAGATGTCTATGACCATCTGCCCAGAGAGTCGCAGTCTCCTGTGACACTGGTTCTCGATCATCTCCAGGTAGTTCCATTTTCAGCATTAGATTCTATGCTGAGGGTATGGCACCTGTATCCTTGTTTCCCCTTGACCCTTTCCCTTCGCTTCCTATGCCTGGGGCTCCTTCCTTCCTGCAGACGTTGTTGCTCATCACCACTGGACTCAAAACCTGAGAGTCATGCCCCTATTTCCAGTTTTCCTTCTATTTAGGTGGCCCTCAAATTAGAGCTTGGCAGCCTTTCACTTTGCTCTTAAGTCCCTGGGATGCCAGAGAATGGCGGACCTCAGCACTGCCCGAGTAATTACTTCCCACTCCCCTTTGTTCCGATCGGTCTTTTATGGGCCACAGATAATTACCGGGGGCTGTTCCCTTTGTGTCAGTGGTTTGCCACAGGGTGATGTTATGCATCAAGTGCATGATCCATTGCTGCTGACTAATTTACTGAGAAGAAAGAGCCAACTTGTGGCAACACATGGCAACTAGGCCCTAGACTGAACTGAAGGGGACCTCAGAGGCTGCTAGAGATGCAATATGAAGGTGTACTGGCATGTGGACATGCTCTGGCATCCGTCAACCAAGTCCCAGCTTTGAGTCAGATAGTACTCAGTGGCTTCTAAGTCCTGCTTGGGAGAGTCAAAGGCAATGGGTGGAGTTCTATAGGTGATAGGTTAGGGATTCTATCCTGACAAGCAGGCAGTAAATGGGTACCCAAGAAACAAAAGGTAAAGATACTCCAGTTTGGAAGTTGGAACATCAGAACTATGTGTCCTGACATGCATGAAGACTTGCAGTGAACAGATACAGTAATTCATTGCTTAATGTCATCGTAATGTTCCAGAAAAGTGCAACTTTAAGCAAAACGATGTTAAATGAATTAGATTTGCCCATTACAGCCAATGTACAAGCTGTCGTTAAGTTCTGTAGGACCTTTCTTGTCAGAAAAAAAAACATTAAAACATATGCCCTGTAGGTTGAAATGCTGTACATTCCTAAATTCCTATAACTGTAAATGAAGTAACTTTTAAAATAAAACAAATTTAAAAATATAAAAGAACTGGCAAAGGCATTTCTGTTTTCAGCAGCTCAAATGAAACAGATTAGCTTTTAGTGTGAAGGGAGAGCAAAAAAGTGGCTGCTGAAAGTATTCACAATTTGTAATGCAAAGTGTGCAGGATGAGATAGAGGTAAGAAGGAAAAAAAGGGAATAAGGTGAGAAGGAACGCTGCGTGACATCTACTTCAGTGTTGCCAGTTGACCTTAATGGGCAGCAAAATTTCTTTGTGGGGCAGGGATGGGGGAAGAGGTTGTGCAGAAAGGAATATGTTAGTTGACAGTCTTGTGAGATGTTTAGAGAAAATGCCTGTCATGGGGAAAAGTTTATGTGTGGTGCATAAGATGTGAGAGGTGTAGTTTTTTAAAATTAATTTTTGGCATGCGGACATCAGTGGCAAGTTCAGCTTTTATTGCCCATGTCTAATTACGCTTGAGAAGGTGGTGGTGAACCACCTTCTTGAACCGCTGCAATCCATGCTCTGTAGGTACATCTACAGTGCTGTTAAGGAGGGTGTTCCAGGATTTTGACTCAGTGACAGTGAAGGATTGGCGATATATTTCCAAGACAAGATGGTGTGTGACTTAAAGGGGAAATCGGAGGTGGTGATGCTTCCAGGAGGTCAAAATTGCCAGTTTAGAAGGTGCGGTCAAAGGAGCCTTGGTGAGTTTCTGTCATGCATATTGTAGATTGTGCACACTGTGCCAATGGTGGAGGGAGCGAATGTTTAAAATAGTGGATGAGGTACCAATCAACAGGCTGCTTTGCCCTGGATGGTCTTGAACTTCTTGAGCATTGTTGCACTCAATCAGGCAAGTGGGTAATACATAAGTCACAATCCTGACTTATGCCTTGCAAATGTCTTTGGGGAGTCAGGAGGTGAATCACTTGCTGCAGAATTCCCAACCTCTGACCCGCTTTGTAGCCACAGTAGTTATATGGCTGTGTTAGGATCTCTGGCCAAACTCTGGGTTGTGGGGTTAGGGACCAATACCATTCTCATTAAAGTAGACAAGGCAAGAGATTTAAGACACCTGCTAATAGAATAAAGCTACAAGATTCCAATTGTTTTGAACAAATAAAAATAAAGTTTACTATTACAAGCTCAGAAAGATAAAACAATGTCTATCTTACGCTATAGCACTTAAGGTAAGTATGAGGTCCATGTGCCGAATGCGACCAAAACAGATTCCATAGATTTCTGAACAACCCACGCAGTCATTAGTGATACCGAATTAACCAATCTCACTGAAACTTTGACTTTTACATGAGGGTTTCCAATCTTCACCTTCAAAGATCTTGCCTTGGAATTCTCTCCAAAGGCTGCTTCAACTCGCATAGCTTCAACGATGGCCAACCTTGCAGGGTCTCAATCTCGCCTTCCAAGATTCAGTTTCTCTGGATTCCTGACAAGCACAATTTCAGATCTTTGGCCATACCAAGCATAACACCACTGCTCCAAAGGGGTACCTTTTCTCCCAACTCCCACAGCATGAAGTCACCAACATCGGCTGCCTTCTTTGATCTTCAGGGCTCCTTCTGAGCCCTCTACAATTACCAGGGTTTCTCCTGAGCTCACTTCACTTAAAGTCTGCTCCTTCCAGCACTTTCTTTGATTTGGAGCCTGTTTCTCTGCTCCTTTCTTTTTCTTAACGTAACTGGAACCTGTTTCTGTCCTCTATCTTTGTCCCCTACCTGGGACTTCCTCTTGGGACCTCTCCTTCGTCCTTCTCTCTCTGGGACACTCTCTTTGGATTAAAACTGACTCAGTGACTAAAACTGACTCCCCAAGAGCTTTTTATTTTTCTTTTCCCACCTATTTCTATTTTAAATTTATTTCCATCCATTGCTTTATCTCCACCTTTTATCCTATTTCGACTCCTTCCCCTCACCCCACCCCCACTAGGGCTGTCTGTCAATTGCTCGTGCTTTCTACCCTTAATGTCATCATTAGCACATTCCTCAGCTAATATCACAACCATCAACACCCCTTTGTCCTTTTGTCTATGACATCTTTGGCAATCTCTTCTTTGCCTCCACCTATCACCGGCCCACTATCCAGCTCTACCTATCCAACCCCCTTCAAAGAGCTTATATTTCACCTTATTTCTATTTTTCCTTAGTTCTGATGAAGACTCATATGGACTCTAAACGTTAACTGTATTCCTCTCTGCAGATGCTGTCAGACCTGCTGAGTTTTTCCAGCTATTTTTGTTTTTGTTCCCTGACCCTTGAACTGATCTGGTGACCTACCACAATACTCCAAGAGGGTCCCAGCCTTGTTACTAGGCAGAAAGAAATGTAACAAGCAGAGGAACATCACGTACCTTAAATGTTACAATCTTCATGGTCTACTAACTTAGCATATAGGGCACAGAAAAAATGGATTTCATAATAGTTGGTCTAGTTAAATTTCTTATCAGTTGTAACCCCAGGGTGTTGATGGTAAGGATTCAGCAATGGTAATGTATTGTTGGAGATGGTTATTGTGTGGGGCTTATGCAGTGCCAATATTACTTGCCACTTATCAGCCCAAGCCTGAGTGTTCTCCAGGTCCTGGTGTGTACAGACACAGACAGCTTCATTATCTAAGGAGTTGGGAACATAAATGAACACAGTGCAATCATCAGCAATTATTCCCATTTCTAACTTAATGATGGAGGGAAGTCCATTAATAAAGCAACTGAAAATGGTTCGGCTAAAGGCATTGACCTGAGGAACTCCTCCAGCAATGTTGCCGGGTTGAGATGATTGGCCTTCAACAAACAAAAACATCTTTCTTTGAACAAGAATGACTCCAGCCACTGAAGAGTTTTCCACCTGATTCCTACTGAATTCAATTTTATTAGGGCTCCTTGATGGCAGTTGGTCAAATGCTGCCTTGATGTCAAGGACAATCAGTTCTGCCTCACAGTAACATGCAGCAGAGTGTCAGGAAGTAGGGAGGAGAGTATTGTGAGTATGTTGGGGGTGATAGAGGTATGAACAGAGAGTAAGAGAGTATTCTTACCTTGCAAACTCTAGTGATGTTGAACTTTTTTGGTTCAGAAGCTCTGACCTGGAAGCTAAGCTTGTGGCATTTATCTCCGATGCAATATCATAGAATGGTTACAGCACAGAAGGAGACCAGTCAGCCTGTCATATCTGTGCTGGCCCATTGACGGAACAATTCACCTATTGTCACTCCCCAGCCTTTTCCCTACAGTCCTACGTTTTTTTCCTTTTCAACTAATGATCCAATTCCCCTTTGAAAACCTCAATTGATCCTACCTCCGCCACACTCTCAGACAGTGCATTTCAATTCCTAACCACTTGCTTTATGAAAAGGTTTTTCTTCATGTTGCCATTGCCTCTTTTGCAAATGAATTTAAATCAGTGCCCTCTCGTCCTCGATCCTTCCACCAATGAGAACAGTTTCTTCCTATCTTTTCTGTCTGGACCCTCATAATTTTGAATATCTCTATTAAATCTCCTCTCAACCTTCTCTTCTCTAAGGAACCAACTTCTCCAAATAATCTACGTAATCAAAGTTTCTCATCCCAGAGCCATTCTCGTGAATCTTTTCTGCACCCTCTCTAATGCCTTCTTAAACTGTGGTGTCCAGAACTGGGCGTAATGTTCCAATTGTGGCTGAATCAGTGTCTTATACAGGTTTAATACCACTTCCTTGCTTTGGGACTCTGTGCCCTGATTGATAAAATTCAGAATGTCGTATGCTTTTTTAACCACTCTCTCAACCTTACTTACCACCTTCAATTATTTATGCAAATATTCACCCAAGTACCTCTGCTCCTGGACCCCCGCCCCCCCCCACCCGAGATATTGTATCTCTGCATTCTTCTCTACTAAAATGAATCGCTTCACACTTCTCTGCATGAAATTCCATCTGCCACTTGTTTGCCCATTCAGTCCATCAACTTTTCCCTGTCCTTTTGAAGTTCTACAAATCCTCCTCATGTTTCACAATAGCTCCAAGTATTATGTGCAAATTTTGATATTATGCCCTGTACACCAAGGGGAGACTTTTTACGTCGGCGTGCAGGGGCGGGCCCCGTATGCTGACGCGCGGTGACATCAGGTGTGCAGCCTGACGTCACCGGGCGCCATTCCAATCTTTCATTCGGCGGCAGGTGCTGGAGGCCGCTGCGCGCCTGTAGAACTGTCAAAGGCCTATTAAGGCCATTTAAAAACCAATTAACGTAGTTATGAATGCTGCCCATCCAACCTTAAGGTTAGTGGGCAGGCGAAGAGCCCAAGTGGTCTTCACGTTTTTCATGAAACCTCATCCATGGGCGGGATGAGGTTTCATGGAGGTTTTATTAGATCAATAAATAAACTTTGCTCACTTCATAAACATGTCCCAGCTCATGGACACTGTCACATGAGGGGACATGTGTAAATGGTTTTTAACTTCCTTTATTAAAAATTGTCAATATGTTCTTAATTTCCCTGAGGCAGCTCCCTACCTCACATAGATTTCTGCGCTCTTTTGCGCGCATGCGTGAAAGAGCGCAGGCCCTGATTCTCGCTCCTTCCCCCGCTTGCACAGGTAGCGCTGAGCGCTACTGGACACGTGTCATGCTGGGCGGGCCTTAATTGGCCCGCCCATGTAAAGCGGCAGTGTACGACCGATCGCGGGTGGCGATTGGCTCCGTGCCCGCCCGCGCCCACTCCCAAATGGCCCGCCTGACAGGGAGAAAATTCTCCCCCAAGCTTTAGGTCATATATCAGGGAGAGCAGGGGCCTAACACTATAGTTTTAGAATCACAGAATCACACAGTGCAGAAGAGGCCCTTCAGCCCATCGAGTCTGCATCAACACGTGAGAAACACCTGACCTACCTACCTAATCCCATTTACCAGCACTTGGCCCATAGCCTTGAATGTTATGACGTGCCAAGTGCTCATCCAGGTAATTTTTAAAGGATGTGAGGCAACCCACCTCCACCACCCTCCCAGGCAGCGCATTCCAAACCGTCACCACCCTCTGGGTAAAAATGTTTTTCTTCACATCCCCCCTAAACCTCCTGCCCCTCACCATGAACTTGCGTCCCCCTCGTGACTGACCCTTCAGCTCCAACAAAACAACCCAAGTCTATCCAACCTCTCTTCATAACTTAAATGTTTCATGCCAGGCAACATCCTGGTGAATCTCCTCTGCACCCCCTCCAGTGCAATCACATTCTTCCTATAATGTGGCGACCAGAACTGCACACAGTACACCAGCTGTAGCCTCACCAAGTTTCTATACAGCTCCAACATGATCTCCCTACTTTTGTAATCTATGCCTCGATTGATAAAGGCAAGTGTCCCATATGCCTTTTTCACCACCTCACTAACATGTCCCTCCGCCTTCAGAGATCTATGGATACACACGCCAAGGTCCCTTTGTTCCTCAGAACTTCCGAATGTCATGCTGTTCATTGAATACTTCCTTGTCAAATTACTCCTTCCACCTCACACTTTTCAGGGTTAAATTCCATCTGCCACTTATCTGCCCATTTGACCATCCCATCTATATCAACTGCACTACCCTCATCTACATACCTGGTCACCTCCACAAAAAATTCAATCAAATTTGTTAAGCATGACCTCCCTCTGACAGAGCCATGCTGATTATCCCTGATCAAAACTTGCCTCTCCAAGTGAAGATAGATTTTCTCCTTCAGGATTTTCTCCAATAGTTCCCCTACCATGTCACACAATAGTTTGTCATGTAATTAATATACAAAGCAGCGTTTTCTCGACAACTCACCAGAACCAGCCACCGATTCTGAGAGTCCAGTGCCTTACAGTACACTGCCACCAGCTCCACTCATCACAAGCACCAAGACAGGTACATCTAACACAGGAAATTTAAAGAATTAGTTTGAAGTTGATGCATGTATTGGATGGAGGCAATGGTGGTGACCATGGAGAGGCAGGAGACCATTAAACAGAGAGCCAACTGCATCTTTTATGGCTGCAGAGTACAGCAAATAGCATCTCTTGGGTTCTGCATTTAAAAAGAAAGCTGCACTTAACCACAAATATTTAATGCAGTTATTTGAAATAGTATTGTAAGCATCCTGCGAAGACTATTGGCAACTTTGTAGAAGTCCACAACCCACATGTGTGAAATCATGCCTGACTGCTTAACTGCAACAACAGTGTACCATGCTGTATCATGCAACTAAGGCAAATCTGCAGCAGTCAGTGACAAGAGTTCTTAAGTGCAGTTGAATCAGTTTCAAAAAAAAAAATCAGCTTAATTTCAGTGATTGCTTATAGGTCAATAAAAAGGCTTTACTTTATCATCTGCTTTTTGTCTGCCTATGCAAAATAAGATACTGTCAGAACAGGTTTGAGGGGCTGAAAGGCCTACTCTTATGTTCCTAAATGCTTCATTTTAACTTTTACCATATTAAGCTTGAAATATGGTTGCCATGGTGCTTTCAAAGCAATTTGCATTAGCTTCATATTGGTCTGCCTACCAAATGCATTGGACTCTGTAGCTTCTGGATGAATGCTTCAGCACTTTGAGGTGGAGTAGCAATTTGGTATCAAAAGGAGGCACTTTAGAGATAAACCTCTCTTTCAGGGTTAAAAACAAAAAACTGTGGATGCTGGAAATCCAAAACAAAAACAAAATTACCTGGAAAAACTCAGCAGGTCTGGCAGCATCGGTGGAGAAGATAAGAGTTGACGTTTCGAGTCCTATGACCCTTCAACAGAACAGAGTGGGACTAACTAGTTAGCTTTTTCAGAGAGCTAACACAGTTATGTTGAGCTGAATTGCCTCCTTCTATGCTGTATCATTTCATGATTCCATGATTCAGCATTGCTTCCACCGTTTTGTTCTGTTGAAGGGTCATGAGGACTCGATACATCAACTCTTTTCTTCTCCGCCTATGCTGCCAGACCTGCTGAGTTTTTCCAGGTAATTCTGTTTTTGTCTCTCTTTCAGGGTCTTTTTCTGAACCTTGCAGAAGACCTGCTTTAAAGTCAATTTCTCTAATAATGGAAATAATGATTGTACCATTTGTGCAGTAACAAACTTTTCCTCATGTGAAAATCCAACAAGAGCACCTAACTAAAATAACATAACCTGCTGCATACTTATAATGCCCAAAACGGTGGAAGCAATGCTGAATCATGGAATCATAAAATGATACAGGATAGAAGGAGGCCATTCAGCTCAACATACCTCTGTTAGCTCTCAGAAAAAGCTAACTAGTTAGTCCCACTCTCCTGGTCTTTCTCCGCAGCCCTGCAAACATTATTCTTTCAAGCATTTATTTAATTTAACTTCCAAAATTGCTAATAAGTTTGCTTCTTGTTAGGGGGAAATAAAGGAATACAGTAATGGTCAAGGGACTTGACTTAAAATATCCCAGCATGAAAAACTACCATTGCTAAGTAGTTAACATTTAAAGTTCAGGCAGTGACAGGGAGAATGATGAACCTTGCACAATTTCAGGGCTTGCGAGCATCAGCAAGGCCATATTGGACGAAGAAGAATGTAAATATGATAGAGGAGTTAGACTGGAGTCAGAGGATGGCAATAACATAGATTAAGTGTGCTCTTCAACAGTTAGGGGAAGGATAGATGGTCCCAGCTTAGATAGGAAGGCAGGTCTCTGCCTGGGTGAAGGTGGGGTCAGATGATGCATGTACCTTTGTACCAAAGACTTGTCTATTTAATGTAAACCTATATATTGACAAGATCAAAATCTGGAAACTGTTCTTGTATGTGACCAATAATGTATAAATATGATGAACACTTGTGGTTTAGCAGAGTACTGTCTCAAGCTGCATTGAGATGGTGCCCTCCTTGCAATTGCCCGAATAAACGATCATAACCTGTACCTGAGTCTCCTGTGGTCCGTTCATCAAAGACACCACAACAATTTGGCGTAGTCGGCAGGATATTTGGATTGGATCCTCGGGACGGCTCTGCAAAGTGGGTGAGTGTATTTATTTACCACCCGTAGTTAGTGCAGTAGGCCTACCCGAGAACGGTCTGGTCAAGTATCAAAGAATCAAAAGGAGGACTCAGGACAGGAGATAGGAGGTGCCAGAGGTAATAGGCGGAGCCGTGCAGGCGGGCTAGAGGGGCCGAAGCTGCGCAGGAAGGCCAGACCATTACCCAGTTGAGAGGAGGCGGAGCCGTGCTTGCGTGGTTACGGTTTGAAACGTAACCGTAGCTGAAGCCGTGCAGGAAGGCCAGACCCCTGCTAAACCGCACATACATAACTCAGATAACTAAGTTGTTAGGACTGTGCGCACATATCGCACAGAGATAGATGAAAAAATAGGAATCAAATTCCGCCAGGGAAACAAAATAGCGCTATGTAACTCGACTGGGAAACTGTGGACTCCATTACAAGGTTCATAGCGGGACAACAGTCAAAAATAATCACTAAAATGCAGTAGGAGAGGTGGAACCCATAGGGAACCCCCGGAGAACAAAAACAGTGGTGGTTAGAGCAAAAGAAAGAATAAGGAAAAGAAAGGGATGATGGTTATTATCACACTGTACCTACAGTTGTGCAGAAGGGTTAATACTAAATTCCAGTCGATTAGAGAGAGAGAAACAAAGTCAGATCCGGGACAGATCAGAACAGTGGCAGCAGCAGCCTGCAGTGACACTGATCAAGAGGGGGAAAGCTCCAAAGGAGAAACCTATGAAGCAGCTGAGGCAGTTCCGCCCTCATATTAACCAACTGCCCCACTGCGCCCATTAAATCCCATGGCCCCTATGGCAATAACTGTTAGGAAAGGTAAATTCAGGAAAGGCGAATTGAAACCTGAAGGGAGAAAGGAGGCTGAGGAATAGGGGGAGGATGAAGAGATTGAGAGGATTGTGGAGAAAGTTAAGCACGTACCATTCAGCCCGGGGGAGAAACAGGTTTTGTTTAAAGAACTGCTGACACTTAAAACTCAGTATAGCAACCTAGATTTTTGGACCAAACTGCGGGAAATGCAAGATTTCCATACAATGCATCCCTTGATAATTACATACTGCTGAAGGCTAAATGGCCAGGGGATATCTGGGGAAGATTATCCCTGCAGTCTAGGAGTGGAGACTGGGCGAAACCTGAGGACATCCCAGATCGGGAGAAGGCAACAGCCCTGCACAGGGAGTTTGAGAGGGCAGACAAGGAAGCCTTGGGGGAGGGAGAAACGAATTGGGGGTGTATAATGTCCTGTGAGGGAAGACAAGATTTTCCTGAAAATGTGGAAGGATGATTGGGACCCAAAAGGTCCGCTACTCAATTTTCTGCAACTTAAAAAATGAATTGATCTAAGTTACAGCTGCTTGTGCTGGAGAGAGAGAGAAAGAGAGAAAAGGGGCATACCCCTACGGGAGTTAATAAGCACTGACAGGCAAGGGAAATATGAGCTTTCGTCAGTTTGATTGTCCCAATAGGTGGAGCCTTCAAGATCCCTTTATTTCCCCCACTGCTATTTGAAGTTTCATTTAGAATATGAGAGTTTTAAGTCATTAGGTTAAGGATACAGGAATATAAATACATACTTCTAAATGTATGTTTGTTTGTGTGCAAGGAAGCATTTGTATGTGAGCTTTAATGTGTTTTCTTCCGTAAATTGTTATTTGTGTATGCAGTTCAGCACTTTAGGGTTGAACGCCTCACGTTAGATTAAAGGAAAAGTATACTAAAACATTCCAAAGTTTTGAGTTGAGATTTCTGGCAAAAAGGGTCGCAAATTGAAGGTAGCATGAAGCTAGACAGGGTTGGATGAACCAACCTTTGTACCACCCCCTTTGCAGACTAGCATCACCAGCTTTCAAGCTGATTGGGATTGATACATACGAGTTACATTAACTCATATGAGTTAGTATTCTAAAATTCTGAGGGAAAAAAATTACCTGAAGTTCAAGGGATTCTAGGAAAACCAAAAGACACAAGACCTAGGTGGTTCTAATGGATAAAAAGGGGTTTCTTATGAAGAGATGAATTAAATATGAAAGTAAATCTGCTTCCCAACAGCACTGTTATTTGAATTTGGGACAAGGCTTGAGGTGTAAAGTGCAGTATAGTTTAGAAGATTCCTTTTGAATCACTAGGATGCTATCTAAGATAAATAATGTGTCGATAAACATATGGGAATTATAACTTGGATACAAATCAATACATATAAGAAAGAAGTAGTTTTAATTTTGAAAGCATAAATTACATTTCTTACAAAGTTTAAAATTTGAGGTTTGGTTCGTGATAAAGTTCTCAAAAGTGAATTTTCATTTTAAAAGGTTTGACAACAATTGGCACTAATTCAAATGCTACAAGCTTTTGTGTTTGTAAGTCTGTTCCCAAAATATGAAGCTAAGCTCAAGACCTTGACAAAGTTTGGCAGAAATCCAATTTTTGGCCGAGTTAATGAATCTGGGATAATTGTAAAAGAAACCGGTCAGACACAATTTAGTGGGTTACTTTTGAGACAATAAAATGATTGAGAAGATGAAGAAGCAAAACATGTCAATACCTGATTTCTGTTTTTAAAACTGTTATGAGAATTAGACTGTAAAGTCTCTCCAGATAACCTGAACAAGATAAAATGGTAGCTGTTGCATGTTTAAAATGTTGTGAGGAAGGTAGGAGAAAGAGTTAGGGAAAGAGGACATAATGTACAAACTGTTTTAAGGAAAGTGAATTTGATAATCTGGCCATCAACTGAGACATTGGAAATTCACAGGGGGGGATAGCAAGAGATCCTCGTTGACACGGAATAGTTAATACGGCCTAAAGAGCAGGGAAACATTATAAACGATCAAGTCAATAGAGAAACTGAAATCAAGAGAATCTTAGGATGATCATGGTCAGGGAAAAGAAACTTAGAGGTAAAACAATGTGGAATCTGTAGTTCAGGAATTGAAATGTAAGGAGAAATAATACTTAACAACAATTTACCACAGGATGTATATAGGTAAAGGGAAAGCTGGAAAAAGGCTAAATAGATGTATTACTGATTTTATTAACGTGCCTGTGAGCTACAAAAAGTAAGGCCACAGGATTAACACTATGATGACAGACAGTTAAGCAGCACCCAGAGAGAACCACACTGGAAGTGAAGATACTGAGCCATTGAAAGATGGGATAAGAAGGTGCATTGTAGAGCTGTTTAAGGAATTGAGGTCTGACATGAGACAGCAGCAGGAAAGAGTAAACTGGAAGGAATGGGGGTGCCTACCCAGATGGATTCAGATCAGGGAACTCATTTCACAGGAAGAGTCATTAAAGAAATGTATACATTTAAATATAAACAGAAATTGCACATTCCCTACCAGCCACAGAGCTCGGGGATGGTGGAAAGGATGAACTGCACTTTTTAAAAAAAACATCAATCACAAAAGCAGTTCAAGAGACAGGGAACAGCCCAATATTCTAATGCGCCTTAGGGCTACCCAAGCAGAACCACCAGGTTCACCCCATTTGAAATAATGACAAGGAGAGCAATGCAGTTACCCGAGGGAATCATAGTAGTAGTGGGAGATGTAGGACCACTAAAAGGAAGGATGCGAGACTATGTGAGGGAAATAAGTAAACAATTGCATGAGTTAAGGAAGGAAGTTAGAGACTGATGTGTGATTAAGGATATGGAAACAGGTAAATCCAAAGAGCAACAATTATGACAAGTGATACATGCGCACTTGTAGATATGAGAACGGGAAGTAAATGGAGGCATTACACACAGTTAAAGTTACATGACAATTGACTAAGCGGTAACCCGGAGAACGGGAACCGATGTTAATGACTCCACAGATCTACGATCCTGGTCATGGGCGTATCAGTACTGACAACAAAATCAGGGATCATCATTGCTCATCCCACAATGCAGGAGGAACTTTGGCACAGCACGGACAGTGCCAAATGCGACACGCAATGGGGAATGATAAACGTAACGGTAGGAGAACAAGTGCTTTCGAATTGTAGTAAGGATTTGCTTCAGATCAGGCGTGGGAGGTCCGCCCAAAAGAGAAAGTTAGTATCACTACCCAGCCACCTTCCACACCTACTTCCACAATACAAGTAGAGATAATTGAAGCCTTTCAGTCCACACTGACTGACCCACCTTGTCCAGGACTGATGAATGGTTCAGTACTGGTTATTCAGAAATTTTATATGATAATGTACACCATGAGCTGGTACCCGTAGTCTTGAACATATCCGGTATTGCTCTGCTCCAGTGGTACCCAACTCACACCCAAGCACTGTATACGACTCTGACGAGCCAGTTGATGGTTGAAGCGGTCCAATTTAATGGCGGGATGCGGTCAGGCCCACAGGGGGACTGAGCTAAGCGCAGCCTGATAAATGACGCTGCCACATTATTCAATACAGGGACATCAATAGTTAATTACATCAATCTAGCAACTGTAGATCAGAAGGTCCGTACCCTGAGCTTTAAGTTTAAGGAGATTTTAGGGCGGGGACAAAGGATCCAGGATACACAATTAGATACGGACCAGGAAGTGACATGGTTAATCTGAAGCCTGGCTACTGTGCTCAAAAGTCAGGCGGGGACTATCAATAAATTAATTGAAATAGGGAAAAATATTTCAGACGAAGTGAGCAGAAATGATGTTTGCAACACCTATGGATCTTGGGCGTTGGAACAAACCTGAGAGAATTTAAGACAGATTAATGAAGGGGTAGTTCCTTTATGGGTAACTAATGAGCATTTATTGAATCTCTCACGACACAAGAATCATGACTTGACCGGTTGCCAACTCAGAGGTTTAACATGTGTATATAGAATGAATGTTGAATAGTAATATGCTAATAGGCATTGTATTAGTAATACCTGTCATACCTATGTCAACACCCGGCAGGACATTATATAGAGTAGAGGGTTTATACGGGGGGATTACTATATTAAGTATCACGATATTCCGCCATACGCTGTAGACATAGATGGAAATATAGTAAGCACCACATTAGAAGGGTGTAGCACAGAAGCCACCGCAGTAGTATGTGCACATCTGATATATGAGACGGAGGAAGCGAAGCGTGGATTTAAAGCAGCCACAAACTATACAATGGAAACTATATGGGCTGCAAAAGAATCGACCCATGTTGCATATACAGGGAATGGGAGATATTGTATCACCACGTGGCAGGAAAGAATCCAGTATGGGGGTAACCAGATATGCCCCATCCACAATCATTCAGTGTGCCTACACCCACAGGTGCCAGCGAGGGTGGGGAAGGTGGAATTGGTTGAAATATACAAGAGAGGAACGACTACTAGGTTAAGGAAAGCCTTAAGGATAACCTGACACAGTATTTGAACCAGTTTTCCTATGAAATTCCCCTACTACCAGAGCATCTCACCGTGATTCGGAGACAGGCTCAGCAGATATACAGAACTTACTACGCACTGCAGCAACAGGCTAGAGCCTTACAGGAGGATATTGAACAAATAGATTCTTCCACATGGTAGGAGGATCTGTGGAACTGGGGCTGGAACGTACAGATACACCCCTGGATTCGGATTATCTCTCATGCCCTAGTTATACTTCAGCTGATATTGATTATGTATCTAACATAACAAAAACAAAAACAGAATTACCTGGAAAAACTCAGCAGGTCTGGCAGCATCGGCGGAGAAGAAAAGAGTTGATGTTTCGAGTCCTCATGACCCTTCGACAGAACTTGAGTTCGAGTCCAAGAAAGAGTTGAAATATAAGCTGGTTTAAGGTGTGTGTGTGGGGGGCGGAGAGAGAGAGAGAGAAGTGGAGTGGGGGTGTGGTTGTAGGGACAAACAAGCAGTGATAGAAGCAGAACATCAAAATATGTCAACAACAACAGTACAAAAGAACACATAGGTGTTAAAGTTAAAGTTGGTGATATTATCTAAACGAATGTGCTAATTAAGAAAGGATGGTAGGGCACTCAAGGTATAGCTCTAGTGGGGGTGGGGAGAGCATAAAAGATTTTAGAAAAATTTTTAAAAAAATTTTTTATTTTTTTTTAAAAAAAAGGGAAAGGGGGAAACAGAAAGGGGGTGGGATGCGGGAGGGAGCTCACGACCTAAAGTTGTTGAATTCAATATTCAGTCCGGAAGGCTGTAAAGTGGCTAGTCGGAAGATGAGGTGTTGTTCCTCCAGTTTGCGTTGGGCTTCACTGGAACAATGCAGCAAGCCAAGGACAGACATGTGGGCAAGAGAGCAGGGTGGAGTGTTAAAATGGCAAGCGACAGGGAGGTTTGGGTCATTCTTGCGGACAGACCGCAGGTGTTCTGCAAAGCGGTCGCCCAGTTTACGTTTGGTCTCTCCAATGTAGAGGAGACCACATTGGGAGCAATGAATGCAGTAGACTAAGTTGGGGGAAATGCAAGTGAAATGCTGCTTCACTTGAAAGGAGTGTTTGGGTCCTTGGACAGTGAGGAGAGAGGAAGTGAAGGGGCAGGTGTTGCATCTTTTGCGTGGGCATGGGGTGGTGCCATAGGAGGAGGTTGAGGAGTAGGGGGTGATGGAGGAGTGGACCAGGGTGTCCCGGAGGGAGCGATCCCTACGGAATGCCGATAAGGGGGGTGAAGGGAAGATGTGTTTGGTGGTGGCATCATGCTGGAGTTGGCGGAAATGGCGGAGGATGATCCTTTGAATGCGGAGGCTGGTGGGGTGATAAGTGAGGACAAGGGGGACCCTATCATGTTTCTGGGAGGGAGGAGAAGGCGTGAGGGCGGATGCACGGGAGATGGGCCGGACACGGTTGAGGGCCCTGTCAACGACCGTGGGTGGAAAACCTCGGTTAAGGAAGAAGGAGGACATGTCAGAGGAACTGTTTTTGAAGGTAGCATCTTCGGAACAGATGCGACGGAGGCGAAGGAACTGAGAGAATGGGATGGAGTCCTTACAGGAAGCGGGGTGTGAGGAGCTGTAGTCGAGATAGCTGTAGGAGTCGGTGGGTTTGTAATGGATATTGGTGGACAGTCTATCACCAGAGATTGAGACAGAGAGGTCAAGGAAGGGAAGGGAAGTGTCAGAGATGGACCACGTGAAAATAATGGAGGGGTGAAGATTGGAAGCAAAATTAATAAATTTTTCCAAGTCCCGATGAGAGCATGAAGCGGCACCGAAGTAATCTTCGATGTACCGGAGAAAGAGTTGTGGAAGGGGGCCGGAAAAGGACTGGAACAAGGAATGTTCCACATACCCCATAAAGAGACAGGCATAGCTGGGGCCCATGCGGGTACCCACAGCCACACCTTTTATTTGGAGGAAGTGAGAGGAGTTGAAGGAGAAATTGTTCAGCGTGAGAACAAGTTCAGCCAGACGGAGGAGAGTAGTGGTGGATGGGGATTGTTCGGACCTCTGTTCGAGGAAAAAGCTAAGGGCCCTCAGACCATCCTGGTGGGGGAGGTGTAGAGGGATTGGACGTCCATGGTGAAGAGGAAGCGGTTGGGGCCAGGGAACTAGAAATTGTTGATGTGACGTAAAGTGTCAGAGGAATCACCGATGTAGGTGGGAAGGGACTGGACAAGGGGAGAGAGAAGGGAGTCAAGATAACGAGAAATGAGTTCTGTGGGGCAGGAGCAAGCTGACACGATCGGTCTACCGGGGCAGTTCTGTTTGTGGATTTTGGGTAGGAGATAGAAGCGGGTAGGCCATAGCAGTCCGAGGTTGGGCGACTATCAGGTTGGAAGCTGTGGGAGGGAGATCCCCAGAGGAGATGAGGTCAGTGACAGTCCTGGAAACAATGGCTTGATGTTCAGTGGTGGGGTCATGGTCCAGGGAGAGGTAGGAGGAAGTGTCTGTGAGTTGACGCTCAGCCTCCGCGAGGGAGAGGTCTGTGTGCCAGACAACAACAGCACCACCCTTGTCAGCGGGTTTGATGACAATGTCAGGGTTGGACCTGAGAGAATGGAGTGCAGTAAGTTCAGAGAGAGACAGGTTAGAATGGGTGAGAGGAGCAGAGAAATTGAGACGACTAATGTCGCGCCGACAGTTCTCAATGAAAAGACCAAGAGAAGGTAAGAATCCAGAGGGAGGTGTCCAGGTGGAGGGAGAATATTGGAAATGGGTAAAAGGATCCGTTGAACTGGGAGAGGACTCCTGCCCAAAGAAGTGAGCACGGAGACAAAGACGGCGGAAGAAGAATTCAGCATCATGCCAAGCCCAAAATTCATTGAGGTGAGGGCGTAAGGGTATGAAACTAAGTCCTTTGCTGAGCACTGAACGTTCAGTATCGGAGAGGGGAAGGTCAGGGGTTATAGTGAATATACGGCTGGGGTTGGGATTGGAAGATGGGGTGGGGACGGAGGGACAGGCAGGGTTGGAGGGTCCTAGATGGGTGTTGGTGTCGATGAGTTGTTGGAGCTTGCGTTCCTTAGCACTTGAGAGAAAGAGAAAAAGTTTCTTGTTGAGGTGTCAGATGAGCCGAAGGATAAAATGAAACTGGGGGCACGCGCAGCTTTGAAAAAGGGTACGGCAGTGCTGCTGGAGGGAGAGGTCGAGTGTGTTCATATGGCGGCGCATGGCACTGAGTGTGGATTTCAGAATGTGACGGGAACAGCAGTCCGAGAAACGTTTTATGTCCCGGAGATATCTGTAATCCTGGGTGGGTTCGAAACATGAGGGGTGGAATTTCAGTTGAAATCCACGTGGGGTAAGTCGGAGATGGAGACAGTCACTGAGAAAGGAGATATGGCTGTGAAAGCGGGTTCTAACATACTTGATTCATCGCACCCGGAAGTCACAAAAAAGGTGGCATTGGGGGAGTTTTAGTAAATGGAGTAGGAATCTGGTATGCCAGAGGTTTGGATTAAAGGACCAGATGATACAGATGGTTTGAACAGTACCCGTATCCTTTACGTGCCAAAGCTGGATGACTGGCCAACATCAATGGGTGGCAGTGCGTAAAAAGTGAGGGAGCAGACACCACTGTAGTTGGCTACCTTGGGCTAAGCCAAGGGCCAAAAGGGGGGACTGTTAGGGGGAAATAAAGGAATACAGTAATAGTCGAGGGACTTGACTTAAAATATCCCAGCATGAAATACCACAATTGCTAAGTAGTTAACATTTAAAGTTCAGGCTGTGACAGGGAGAATGCTGAACTTTGCACATTGTCAGGGCTTGCGAGCATCAGCAAGGCCATAATGGATGAAGAAGAATGTAAATATGATAGAGGAGTTAGACTGGAGTCAGGGGATGGCAATAACATAGATTAAGTGTGCTCTTCAACAGTTAGGGGAAGGACAGATGGTCCCAGCTTAGATAGGAAGGCAGGTCTCTACCTGGGTGAAGGTGGGGTCAGATGATGCACCTTTGTACCAGAGACTTGTCTGTTTAATGTAAACCTATATGCTGACAAGATCGAAATCTGGAAACTGTTCTTGTATGTGACCAATAATGTATAAATATGATGACCATTTGCAGTTTAGCAGAGTACTGTCTGAAGCTGCATTGAGATGGTGCCCTCCTTGCAATTGCCTGAATAAACGATCATAACCTGTACCTGAGTCTCCTGTGGTCCGTTCATCAAAGACACCACAACACTTTTCAATTAGTGCATATCAGATCATAATCATTCACTATATAATTTTGCCCCTCATGTCTCCACTGGCTCTTTTGTCAATTAGCTTAAATCTATGTCCTCTGTTTTGGACGTTTCTGCCAATGGAAACAGTTTCACCTTATGTACTCCATCAAATCTCCCTTTAACCTTCTCTACTGTAAGGAGAAAAAATCCTCCTTCCTTTAGGCTCTCCATGTAAATGAAGTCTTTCAGCCCTGATACCATTCCAGTAAATCTATTTTGAATTTTCTCTAAGGCCTTAGCATCCTTCCTAAAGTGTGATGCTCAGAATTGGCCATAATACTCGAGTTGGAGTTCAACTCGTGTTTAATAAAGGTTTGACATAAATCCTTTGCTTTTGTACTCTTTGGGCTGGATTTTACCGGCCGCTGTATTTCCTGCACCCAACCGAAAAGCCCACCCGAAACCTGGGTCCCCCCAAAGGTAGTGGGCTGGATTAGAAGTCGGGTTCGCCACACACACCAGAACAAGTGCGGAGGCTGCCGGGTGCAGAGGTGGGGCGGGTGGCAGGCCTGCCTCTGTGCTCCGGCACTTTGTTGAATTACATTTAAGAAAATGAAACAAAAAACAGCCCTCCAGCCCTCATTCCTTCCATCCTCACACACTTTCCATGCCCCATTCATACCAACCTATGCAACCTCTTGCCCCCACCTACACCCCCACATGACCCCTCAATCCCCCTATGCCAACCATACACCTTTACCCAGCTCCCATGGTCACTCATACGCCCTATGCCCCCTTATCCGCATGGCTCTTAATAGCCCCTTATTGCCAACTTAGTGCTAATTGCCCCAACCTTTGCCCTTACCCTTACCCTCTCCATGTCAACTCACCTAGTATGCTTTGACAGTTCTTTGACAGTTCCAATGAGTTCATGCACTTTTTATGCACAATCATATTTACTTTTAACAATCCCAAAGCATGACTTAACTCTCCCAAAGGGTGCATTACGTATCCCAAAGGGTGCCTTATCTCTCCCAAAGTTGTCCTGGGACCATATCCATAGAGTACCTTATCTCTTCAAAGGGTTACCCAGGCTATTCAAGTGAATCCATCAAGTTCAGACAGCTCTTGCCTGGTCTAATCTGCACACACCGGGTTTCACGCTCCTGGCCTACCAAAATCCCATTTCAGTGGAGGCAGTTGGTGATTTAAATGGCTAGCTGCCTCTGTAAACTGCGCAGGTGTGAACCCTGACCCGACTCCAATTTCTGGGATCGTCTGCCTTTTTTACCACAACGGAAGATGGAGTGGCTCTCCATTGTGGCAAAAATATGGGCTTAAAAGGAAATACAGATGTTTTAGACCATGAATCAGCAGCTAAGGCCTGTTGCTTGAAGTTCCTGTGCCATGGAAAGTCGATGACACATCACACCCCTCAGGCAGTAAGAGTTCAGCATAATAGATATGTGGCCATCTACAAAAGGTAAAAGAAACAGGAAGCACTCCTGCTTTGGTGTGTGCACCATTCTCAAACTGGTACTCAGCACTGGATACTGCTGGGACTGTCGACAACTTTAAGCAGTGAAGTCCAGACTATGGTATCAATGGCAAGGGACTGTACAGGAGGGAACAGCAAAGAGTAGGAATGCAGTTGCTATTGGAGATTTCATGGTTAGGTGGATGAAAAGATTTTCTGTAGCTAGCATTGTGAGTCTTGCATGGTTTGTTGCCTCCCTTGTGCTATGGTGTAGGACATCATGGAGATGATGCAGAATACTCTGCAGGGGGAAGCGAGTGAGCCACAAGCTATGGTACACACTGGTACCAATAATGTAGAGTTGATAGGTGTTGTGGTCCTAGGATTAGATTTTTAGGAACTAGGGAAGAATTTAAAAAGTAAGATCTCAAAATAAGGTCTGTTTCAACTCTCAATTAATTTTAAATGGATGTCAGATTTGTGATTCATGCCTGTGGGTCACTTCCAGTGCTGCATGCTAGTGACAGTAGAAATAGGAAGATAGGGAGGATTAATGCATGGCCTGAGGCAAGGTGAAAGATAGAGAGCTTAAGATTCTTCAGGCATTGGGGCCAGTTCTGTGGCAGGAGGGAAAAGAACTGCACTTCAACAGGATTGGGACCAATGTCCTAGTGGGGAGGTTCACTAGTGTCATTGTTGCTGGATCAAAATCTTGGAACTCCCTCTTTAACAGTACTGTGGGTGTACCCACACCATATGGGCTGCAACCATTCAAGAAGGTGGCTGACCATCACACTCAAGGACAATTAGAGATGGGCAATAAATACTGGCCTTGCCAGTGACACATCATAAGAATGAATTATTAAAAAAAAGCCCAAATATTGATGATGATGATGCTAGAGTAAAGGGAAAGGTGGGGAGCAATTTTTGAAATGTGTTCAGGACAACTTCCTTGACCAGTATGCTCTTGGTCCAATTAGGTAGGAGACATGGTTAGATCTGGTGTTGGGGAATGAGGAGGGCCAAGTGGACCAATTGTCTTTGGGGGAACGCTTCGTTAAGAGTGATCATTGATTAGTAATGGAAAAGTGCAAGGAACAACCAAGTGTAAAACCTTTAAATTAGAGGAGGGCTAACTTCGAAAGGATTTAACCAGGGTAAAATGGAACTAGAGATTCACTGTATTGGAACAATGGGTGACCTTTAAGGAGAAGATGTTTAGGTACAGGCTAGGTACATTACAATAAGGGTGAAAGACAGGGGAACCAAAGCCAGCGCTCCATAGGTGACAAGGGAGACAGAGAAGATGAAGAAACAAAAAAAAAAATGGGTGTATGATTCCCATCAGGTAAATTCTTCAAGTGAGAATCAAGGCCAAATTCAATAAGTTGAGAGGGGAAGTGAAGAGGAAAATTTGGCTAACAAAGAGAGAATATGAGAAAAAAAAGTTGATATAATAGGGTAGGAAGAGGCAGAGTGGGTCCTATTGCAACAACAATAACAACAACTTATATATGTCATAAAATGTCCGAAGGCTTCACAGTAGAATGATCAAAAAAAAATGACACTGAGGCATATTATAAGATTTTAGGATTGGAGACCAAAGGTTTAGCCAAAGAGGTAGATTTAAACGAAGTAGGTATGGTAGTAAAGAGGTGGAGAGGTGTAGAGACAACATTTCTAGCAACTGAAGATGTGGATCACCAATGGTGGGGTGATTAAAATTGGGGATGCATTAGGAGGCCATAATTAGAGGAGCACAGTTATCTCAGAGCACTGTGGGACTGGAGGAGATTACAGGGATAGGGAGGGACAAGGTCATGAAGGGATCTGAAACCAAGGATGAGAAATTTAAAATCTGGACATTGCTTGACCGGGTCCAATATAGGTCAGTAAGCACCGACCTGATACTAGTTAGGCCATGGGCAGCAGGATTATGGATGACCAAAAGTTTACAGAGCATAGAATGTGGGAGACGAGCCAGGAATGTGTTAGAATAGTCAAGTGTAGAGGTAACAAAGGAATGTGGGAGGGTTTCAACAACAGATGAGTTGAGACGGGGCAGAGTCAAACGATGTTGCACAGGCTCATCTTGGGGTCAAAGATAATGTAGTATAAGGTATCAGGCATAGCAAGGTTTAATGTGGTATTGGGAAACAGTACTGCCCACAGTGTGATGTGAGACACATGATCTGAGACTAGAGAGGACTGGACAGAGACCTGTGCAGAAACAAAGCATGGCAGTAGCTCACAGCTTGGGCTATACCCTGTATATATGTACATAGTTATGTGTTATCAATAAACACTTAATGTTGAACCAACAAGACTCAGAAACTCTTCATAAGATCTTCTGAACATACAATATGGAGGAAGTGAATGGAAAACCCAGAACTTCAGAGAAGCAGCAGCAGAAATTCAAAAGCTGCAAAATTAAAGGAGCAGTGTGCTGATTTGCCTGAAGGCACCTGAAGTGAAGACACAGAGGGATATCGCCTGAAAGAAGCTCCATTGCAGAATTGGAAGCAGAAAGGCAGAAGAAAAATCTCCATTCTACAGTTGAATATCATTGTGAGTGTCCACAGAATACAAAGTCAAAGGGCCTAGCAGGGATGAGCAAAAAATTCAATTCTAAGCCAGGACTAGTTTAAAAAGCTTCAGTGCTGGAAAAAAAGGTCAGGGCAGCTTGTTTCCGAAAGCACCACAGCCAGCCAGGGTTCATAATTGGCACCATACCACGTGGCGGCTGAGCTCAGTGTAAAGGAAAAAAAAGCAGAAAGTTTAAAAACCACAACCAAAGCCGGGAATCAATTGTAAAACGCCCGAAAACCCTCCAACATTGCAGGGAAGACCCAGAATAGTTGATTGAGAAAATTCCTGCAAAAAACTAAAGACAATGAGGACAAGACAGCCAGGAAGACTCGTTGAAAAACGGTTATAGTGGCGCCAACTTTAAAACCTGCACAGCATTTAAAGCTCTACAGACCTGAACTTTAAAGCAACCATGGACAACAAATTAACATTACCAGGCCAATTTGGACTGATCTAAGGGCCAGACCAAACAAAAATTGGGGACTTTGGTGGCAAAGCTTCTTAAGATACATGATAGCTTCAGGATTAATTAAAAAGACAGAAGCTGAACAACTGAATGCATTACTTTATTCAGTAGGTCTGACAGCCAATGGATAATTTTGATGAAGATAAATTTGATGAAGTTCTAAAATCATTCAATACATATTTTAATCTAAGAAGCAGCAACATTTTAGACAGAGTGAAATTCAACAAGTGTGTCCAACAGCCTGGAGAACCGATTGACTCTTGTATGAACAAATCATAAAGATTGGCTGAAGATGCCCTTTCAGATAAAGTACAGGCCAAGGAAGGTTTGACCCTAGAAAAGGTCACCCAGATATGCAGACAGTGTGAAACCTGCCAACAGCACTGATCCATTTTTTGTGGTGAAAGCAAGCCATGGTACACAGCAATCCCAACTGTCCAACTAGTGAAGCAACAAAGGGGCAGAGAGACTCCAGGCCAAGGAAGGCTATACTCAAACCGACCACGAGAGGGTGCATGGCCATGTCAGTTCTCGGGAGCTAAATGATCTCACAGGCGAGATCAACATCCAGCAATTTCAGTGCAGTGTATCAACTGCAAATGCCTTTGGAAACACTTTGGCACACTTCGGAAAGCTATGAAAAGCTAAGAAACCCAGACCGGAGGATTCCAAGTCAGTGCATGAGATTGAGGTACAACACCAAGAAGATACCCAATTGTACTTCTTGGGTGAGGTCAAGGATCCTAGATTCTCATTTTGGAATGTGGACATCTCAGTAAATGGTTATCTCACCAGCTTCAAATTGGACACAGGAGCCAGTGTTACTCTCGGATAAGGAACTGTGGCTGAGAGAGCTCTCGTTACAAATGACAGATGGACATTCCTCCTACAAACCTGGAGGAATCTGGCCACTATGGTATGGTGACAAGCAGATATTCGAAGTCCTGTATATTATTCAAAAGCAATCATTTTCTCTCTTGAGCAGAGACGCCTGTGTTGCCCTTAAACTTCTTAAAATGGCAGAAGACTCTTGACTGGGCCTCCAGCTCGGAATTGTCTTCACAGATAGAGGCCCTTCGGTCCATCGCGTCTGCACCAGCCAAACAAGTATCTAACTATTCTAATCCCATTTTCCAGCACAAGGCCCATAGTCTTGTATGCCATGGCATCGAAGGTGCACATCCAAATACTTCTTAAATGTTATGAGGGTTTCTGCCTCTACCGCCCTTTCAGGCAGTGAGTTCCAGATTCCCACCACCCTCTGGGTGAAAAGATTCTTCCTCACATCCCTACTAAACCTCCTGCACTTTACCTTAAATCTGTGCCCCCTGGTTATTGACCACGGGGAAAAGTTCCTTCCTGTCTAGCCTATCTATGCCCCTCATAATTTTATACATCTCAATCATATCCCCCCTCAATCTCCTCTGCTCCAAGGAAAATAACCCCAGTCTATCCAATCTCTCCTCATAACTAAAACTCTCCAGCCCAGGCAACATCCTGCTAAATCTCCTCTGCACTCTCTCCAGTGCAATCACATTCTTCCTATACTGTGGATTCCAGGACAGCTTGCAATATTGCATGCAATAGTGACCATCAACTCACCAGAGCACACCTCAGTGAGTCAGGGAGACACACGGCAGAACACAGTATCATGATAAAAGTCAAACTGCAAGGTGAGCCCTCTGATAAGGAACATCCAAATAATAGTTAGAGACACCTTCAACTCCCACAAAGATCACAGCTTTTCACATGGAAAGAGAAAAACCAGGTTTGTACCACAAATAATTGGAGAAAACATTCTCTCCAGAAAGAACAGGTCAGGCCAATGGTTCTTGAGCAGAGCAGATGAGGAGTTAACAAAGAGAAGTTCAACTCCAAGGAGCAGAAAAAGCATTCCAGAAGAAGACAATCAAGTGCTAGAAACTTGTGCTAGACTACAGCACAAACTCCGAATCAGCAAAAGCTGCCTAAAACAATGTAACCGGAACAAGGTCTGGCAGAGTTGTCAAGCCTCCAGGCCATCTGAATTTATAGTCAGAGACTTAGTGGGGAGGAGGGTGGAGAGAAGGGGTAATATGATTATAATGTAAATATGTTGGGTAAAGACTTGGTGGAGGTGTAGTATAAGGGTATCTGGCATAGCAAGGATTAATATGGGACTGAGAAACAGTATCGCCCACTGTGTGATATAAAGAGACACATGACCTGACACTAGAGTAAGTTGTGGACTGGATAGTTGAAGCAAAAATTGAGTTAACTGAGCTTGGGCTACACCATGCATATGTACATAGTTATGTGTTATCAATAGACACCTAATGTTCAACCATGCAAGACTTAGAACCTCTTTGTAAGACCCACTGAACATACAAAATACAACTTGTAACACCAAGGTTGCAAATGGACTGGTTTAATCTTCAGATAGTGGCAGGAAGAATGGAGTCAGTAATTGGGCAATGCATTTTGGAGTGGGGGGGGACGGAAAATAATGGCTCCAGTCTTCCTGAGGAAATTTTAGCTCATCCAATCCTGGGCATTGGATGCATATTCTGATAATTTGGCAACAGTGGAGGAGTCGAGAGAGGTGGTGGTGAAGTAGAGCTGGGTGTCATCAGCATGCATGTGAAAACTAATGCTGTGCTTACAGATTATATCACTGAGAAGCAGCACATAGATGAGAAGTAGAAGAAGGCCAAGGTTGGAACCTCGGGGGCCACCAGAGCTAACGGTAGGGGAGCAGGAAGAGAAGCAAGTGGTACTGTGGCTACAATCAGATAGATAAAAATATAACTCAAATCTTGAGTTTGAGCAGAAAGAAGAAAAGTACAGCACAGGAACAGGCCCTTCAGCCCTCCAAGCCTGCACCAATCATATTGCCTGTCAAAATAAAACATTTTGTACTTCTGGGGTCCCTCTATTCCCATCCTATTCATGTATTTGTCAAGCTGCCTCTTAAACACCACTATCGTACCTGCTTCCACCACCTCCTCTGGCAGCGAATTCCAGACACTCACTACCCTCTGCGTAAAAAACTTGCCCTGCACATCTCCTCTAAAGCTTTCTCCTCTCACCTTAAATCTATGTCCCCTAGTAATTGACTCTTCCACCCTGGGAAAAAGCTTCTGACTATCTACTCTGACCATGCCACTCATAATTTTGTAAACTTCTATTAAGTCGCCCCTCAATCTCCGTCGCTCTAGTGAGAACAATCTGAGTTTCTCCAACCTCTCCTCATAGCTAATAACCTCCAGACCAGGCAGCATCTTGGTAAACCTCCTCTGCATCCTCTCCAACGCCTCTATATCCTTCTGGTAATGTGGCAACCAGAATTGCACACAATATTCCAAGTGTGGCCTAACCAAGGTTCTATACAGCTGCAACATGACTTCCCAGCTTTTATACTTAATACCCCTGCCAATGAAGGCAAGCATGCCATATGCACAGCTGAATTTCCTGAACAGATACTTATAAAGCTGTAAAGCCCTAATTCAGAGAGCATTTTTAAGAGTCAACCACATTGTTGTAGTGAGTCCGGTCTGTAGTCACATTTAGGGCAGACCAGGTGAGGACAGCAGATTTCCTTTGCTAAAGGACCAGATGGGTTTTTATAACAATTGTTTCACTGTCATCATCAGATAGATATTTATTGAATTCAAATTCTACTATCTGCTGTGGTGGGGTTTGAACTCAGGTCCCCAGAACGTTACCCTGAATCTTTAGATCACCAGTCTAGTGACAATACCACTACACCACCACCTCAACACAGGAATTGCAGTCTGCAGTCTCAGCTGCCCAATTATTTTATTAAGAGGTCTATCCACTTATGTTTCTTATGTTATATCTAAATTATTTAGTTTAGTATACTCTTAATTTCTACTTATTATTTATGGGTCCCAGATTTTTCTTTAAGATCATATGGATTCCTTTAATGTAGATAACCTCTTCTTAGTTAATTTTAACTTTACTGATGTACAGCTAATTAACTGCTGATTATTTATTGATATATTTACTTATTTACCGTTGCTGCTTGGTTTGAATTGCTTAATACTTCCTTGCCCCTTCACACTCAATTCCTACACTCACCAAATCCCTGTTTTTAAATTCCTCACTCTGTCTGAAATTCAATCTGCTTGGCAGATTCATCAAACTCTTGTGCTCACCACGCTCTGTGTTCAAAGGATGAGATACTATTGAGGTCCTAAAGAACACTATATAAGGAACTGTAGCCCTTTTTCTGATAGGCGGTACATATGCAGTGGGAATGAGGAACAGAATGTCAAAAAATGTCTTAAGGGCAATGTATTCTTTTTTGTAGTGTGTGACCCATTAAATAAGTGTGGAGACCTTCAACGTTTTTGGTGCAATTGTGCCACCATGGGCCAACTTGTGCACGGCCTGCGTGGGAACCTTGAGGTTGCATACCCCGCAACTCTGAGGAAACATTGCTTGAGGGACTGTGCCCACTGTGACAAGCACAAGTTACCCAAAGGTAGATAGATGTCATGTCTGCTCTTTCTTCTTTCCACAATCATGATTGAACAATGTGTCCACAATTCAGGACAAAAGTTAGTTACAGAAACAACTGCCTTTGGTTGAATATAGCATTCAATTAATCCCAATGTATTCAGGGGTAGTTTCAGTAAAAAGCTTAATATACTTTTCATTAACATAACTGCTCATCCACTGTAGTCGTGATGATAATGAGCTCGCAAATTACCTGATAGGTGTTGTTAATGATGGAGGGAAGAATGGTTTGCGTGAATTTCAGCAATTGTTTTTGAGGTTCTTGGTTAACAGTCTCTAGTAGTATTTGTACCTGTTGGAGTGGTTGATGTGTTCTTATCAGCTGGGGTTGAGAAGGAAGCTGGGCTTGAGATGGAGGCTGCAGCTGAGATTCATGTTTTGGCAAAGATACTTGCTTGAGTTCTGTTGGCTGAGCTATGTTATTCTGTAACTGTGGCTGTTGTACATATTGCATAGGAATACTTAAAGCTTGGCCCACTTGAAAATAAGGATATCGTAGTACCTGAAAGTGCACAAACATAAAGTTTAGAATTAATTTTAAAATCATTAGTAACAGAACAAATTAAAGATCATAAAAATAAAGATGGATCAAAAACTCATCTGCCATGCTCCACCATGACAACATAAATTGCCTCTTGAATGAATGCAAGAGTCTGATTATTTAAGCTCTCTTGCGTCAGTTGTTTTAAAACTTTTCTGTCTGAAGCACCCCTGCAAATAGTGGCATAGCTGCGGGTACTACTTGTCCTGACTTCTGGAAGATGGAATCAGCTTCCCAAAGCATAATAGTGCAATCATAGAAAACATTCTTCCATTACCTCTTTCTAATAAACAATGTGTTAATAAAACACAAAAATATTCAGAAATCCCATGTTTTAGACCTCAAATTTACTCATCAGCCAAGATTGTGATCACGAAGAAAAAACATCTGCCATCACAGCAGCTATGGAGTGAACCTGCTGGTGAGTACTTACCATCTTTAAATATATAAACAATTACTTCATTAAAGTAAGTGAGCTATAAGAGTTGATTAGAGCAAGTCAATGGCTGGGATTTTCCGTTTCAGCGGGAGTGTTCTGTGGCGTGAGAGGACGGTATGGTGGTAAGGACAAAAATAGGTTTCATGACGTTGTGAAACCAGTTTGTGATCGTCCGTTGAGTCGATGTTCGTTTCTCGCCATCGGATGTCGGGAACCTCATTGTAATACATCTGCATATCATTATAAGGCCAGCCCACTGGACTCATTGCCCACCCCCACTGGACTGTCCGCCCACATCGGCAGGAAAACACTACGACGTGTTTCACAACAGCATATATAAAGTGTGCACTTGGCAGGCTGCACTTCGCTCAGGACTTCAAGGTTTGTTTGCCTACCTTGCTTCAGTCAGTACTTGCAGTCATCAGCGCCAGGCTTTACAGCCAGCACCGCATCACTTTTAGGGGCACCCAAGGGCAGGTCTCTACCTACCAGATCAACCATATGTGAGTGGCTTTTCAATGGCTGCAGGGCTAGGGCTTGCTTGGGGAAGGGAGAGAAGTGGCCTCAGGGAAGGGAAGAGGCTGCAGGTTGAGGGCTGGGGAAGGAGGATATCCCAAGGTGGGGGCACATGTTGATCTGTGCAAGTGGCCTCAAGATGAGGAAGCAGTCTTCAGAGGAGATGGGGCCAGAAGGTATGTGTGTTGAGAATGGGTGATGATGTCCCTTGAGCTTGGCAGTAAGCGAGATGCTAGTGAATGTGTGTTGGGCTTGAGTGTGTGAGGTTAGAATGATGAGATGGTTTCCATACCCTGGCTGCATGGATGAGATCATTCATCCTCTATCTGCAATGGATAGCCAACCTCTTCTGTGCAGCATCGGCACTGATCACCAATGCCATCGCCTACCAAGCCAGAATGGTAATGATGCTGTCACTCTTGTGGCCAGAACGGGGGTAAAGAACATCACAGTGGGCCTCCACGGCATCCAAAAGGTACTTGAGGGCTGCAGTCTTCTTGCCTTTCGGGGCCATGTCTTTTTTGCTGCAGTCCTGGGCTGGAAGCACTGAGTGCAGCTACACTTTAAATGCAGTGCCTGGCATGATGAAGCAGCGAGGTGATGGTGTGGCAGGCGAATTGGAGCCCGCCCACCATCAAAATGGCATGTATCTAGGGAATAAATAATTAATGTGGCGGGTTTGGGATGATATGGCGTGAAAGGCCACCACTGTGCGTAAAACTTTGTTTTCCCCGCCCACTACCACACTTAGTGCAAATCTAGGATGATTCCGCCCAATATCTACTGTTCAGAAAAATGGGCTTTCGTTAGTAAAATAGAAATGATATACCCTAAATATTGCTTCTGTGTAAATCATGAAAGCAGGACAAGATGATAGAAATATAAATTAGTATGAAGTAAACTTAAATTAGATATTAGGAAGAACATTTATCCCCTTAAAAAGTGATAAGCATATGGGACAAGATAAGGTAGTAGACAGGCAAAATGCGGCTTTATACTAAAAAGGGAGAGTTCCAGAACAGGGATTGTTTCATGTTCCGATTTCTGCATGTTGGCCAGCTATTTCGATGACCTTGGAGTTGGGAGTGCATTCTTGTTTCTCCTGGCTCAAAAGAAAGGGTTTTTAAAAAAAAATTGTAGTTGGCTACCCAGTGCCAGCCTTGTTCATTACTGATAATTTTTTGATGGTGTCCTTCAACAGACATTACATTCTTAATTTACATATTTAAGGAGCCTTATTCTGCTTTTCGCGTCTGCCGTGTATGCCTAAAAAGGACATACAAATTTAGCAGTGGGGTCACCACCTGCACAGATTGAGGAAATATGTCCACTGTTAAATTGGTGAACTTTGTGCCAATTGACAGGTATATTAATTTCCCTCATATAAATATATGTTTTTTCTCACTGTCTTTAGAATTTAATCCACACCACTGTAATGTGCTGCAAAATTTTGGAAATATATAACTTTATGTATGACTGTACTAATCTAATAAAGACTAGAGGTACAAGATCTGTACTATTCGTCAACTTATTCTTTATTCTTTATTCCTGTAAGAAAAGAGCAACAGGTATAATAATGACTTCAGTCTGCTACTTATTCATAGAATATTTGGTTAAGGGAAAAAACAATTATGAAGTTTTCAAATATCAGATGATTTTACAATCAGTGCAGTGCAGATATTGATTTGTACAAGGTCTGCAATCATTATTGTTTAAGAATGTCATGAAAAAGTTCCCTGATCTTGATATTTTCCTTACTAACAGTTCCTTTAAATTGATTCAGTAACAAGTATATGGGATTATACAGTATGGTAGGGAAGCTTGAAAGATGTATAGCTCTAATTTTCCAAATTATGCCTGGTGTGC
Source organism: Carcharodon carcharias (assembly GCF_017639515.1). Taxonomy (NCBI): domain Eukaryota; kingdom Metazoa; phylum Chordata; class Chondrichthyes; order Lamniformes; family Lamnidae; genus Carcharodon; species Carcharodon carcharias. The sequence goes on along the minus strand of NC_054469.1, from coordinate 175,941,653 downwards.
AGATAGAATATTCCCACATCTGTTGACTTACCTGACCAGAATTTGGCCTTTTCTTTGGATCCCAATGAAGTGTACCTTTCATTAGTTGTATTGCTTCATTACTAGCATTAGGAATCAATGTCTTCAGATGTATGGGTACACATTGTGGAAAACGGAAATTCATAGCAGCTGAAAGCTGATAACCTTCTGGCCAATCACTCTGTAGGGCAAAATACAATAGGTAATAGTTATAATGAGAAATTATTATAATGAGAAATTACAATGTTAATATGACATTTACGAGTGACTGTGTCTAAATTACATTCCATAGTGATAGTGTGTCAGTCGACACAGTAGTCGTAATTCCAATGTTTCAACAAAGTTATTTTTTAAACTAAGCTATACTGTGTTATCAACTGTTGATGGGAGATTGCCTTTTCCATTGTGTGAACGTAGTTCAATTTTCACAAACAACTAAGTACTTTGCTGTCATTTACTCCAATTAAATTTGGGGAAGACTGAAGCCATTGTTTTCGGTCTTTCATACCAACTCCGCTCTCTAGCTACCAACTCCCTCTCCCTGGCAACTGTGAGACTAAATCAGTCTGATCACAAGCTTCACAGGATCCCAGAATAATGGAATGGTTACAGCATAGAATGAGACCATTTGGCCTGCCTTGTCTGTGCTGACTCTCTAAAGGAGCCATTTACCTATTGCCACTGCTCTGCCTTTTCCCTGTAGCCCCACAAATTTTTCCTTTTCAGATAATGATCCAATTCCTCTTTATAAACTCAACTGATCCCGCATCTAGTGTATTCCTGATCCTTCCACCAAAGGGAACAGTTTTTCCCTTTCTACTCTGTCCAGACCCCTCATGATTTTGAATACCTCTATCAAATCTCCTCCTAACCTTCTCTTTTCCAAAGATAATAGACCCAACTTTTTCAATCTATCTACGTAGCTGAAGTTCCTCATCTCTGGAAACATTCTTATGAATGTCTTCTGCACTCTCTCCAATGCCTTCACATCCTTCCTAAAGTGTAGTGCTTAGAACTGAGCACAATGCTCCACTTAAGGAGCATTAAGCACTAAAGAATTTTAAGGAACTGTGTGTTATGTAGGTTTAACATAACTTCCTTGTTTTTGGACTCTATGCCCCTATTTATAAAACCGAAGATGCTGTATGCTTTATTAACTGCACTGTCCACCTGCCATGCCACCTTCAATGATTTAAGCACATATTGAAATAAAGAAACATAGGTACACCCAGATCTCTCTATCCCTGCACTCCCTTTAGAATTTTACTCGTTATTTTATATTGTCTGTCTGCATTCTTTCTACAAAAATGAATCACTTCATACTTCTCTGCATTAAATTTCATCTGCCACTTGTCTGCCCATTCAGTCCACGAACCTATGTCTTTTTAAAGTTCTATGCTATCCTCCTAATGGTTCACAATGCTTCCAAGTTTTGTATCATCTGCAAATTTTTAAATTGTGCCTTGTACACCAAGGTCTAGGTCATATATCAGGAAGAGTAGGGTTCCTAACCCTGATCCTTGGACAACTGCACTATAAACCTTCCTCCAGTCTTAAAAACAACCGTACACCAGTACTATTTGTTTTCTGTCACTCAACCAATTTTATATCCATTTCGCTACTGTCCCTTTTATTCCATGAACTCTGACTTTTTCACAAGTCTGTTGTGCAGCTTATTATCAAATGCCTTTTGGAAGTCACCACATCAACAGCATTACCCTCATCACCTCTCTCTATTACTTCATCAAAAACCTCAAGCAAGTTAGTTAAACACGATTTGTCCTGTGTTCTTGTTCAGCGAAAGCTAATATGCAGGTGCAACAGATAATTAGGAAGGCAAATGGTATGTTAGCCTTTATTGCAAGGGATTTGAGTATAGGAGTAAGGAAGTCTTGTTGCAGTTGTATAGACGCTTGGTGAGACCATACCTGGAGTATTGTGTGCAGTTTTGGTATCCTTATCTAAGGAAGGATATACTGGCCATAGAAAGACTGCAACAGAAGTTCACCAGACTAATCCCTGGAATTGCATGGTTGTCCTATAAGGAAAGATTGAGGAGACTGGGCCTGCATTCTCTAGAGTTTAGAAGAATGAGAGCTGATGTCATTGAAGTGTACAAAATTCTTACAGGGCTCGACAGGGAAGATGCAGGAGGGATGGATCTAGACCCTCCCTGGTTTGGGGGTCTAGAACCAGGGGACACAGACTCAGAAAAAGAGGCAGGCCAATTAGCACCAAGATGAAGAGGAACTTCCTCAGTCCGAGGGTGATGAATCTTTGGAATTCTCTATCCCAGAGGGCTGTGCAGTCTCAGTCATTTAGTATGTTCAAAGCAGAGGTTGATAGATCTCTAGATACTAATGAAATCAAGGGATACAGGGATCGTGCAGGAAGATAGCGTTGAGGCAGAAGATCAGCCATGATCTAGTTAAATAGTGGAGTAGGTTCGAGGTGCCAAATGGCCTACTTCTGCTCCTATATTCCTACGTTGGAGTTTTTTGAGGATGTAACTAGCAGAATAGATAAGGGGGACCAGTGGATGTGGTGTATTTGAATTTTCAGATGTCTTTCATTAAGGTCCCACACAAGAGGTTAGTAAACAAAATTAGAGAGTGTGGACTGAGAATTGGTTAACGGACAGAAAACAGAGAGTAAGAATAAACGTGTTACTCTCAGGTTGGCAGGCTGTGATCAGTGGGGTGCCCTGCCCTCAAGGCCTAGTGACCTCTGGACCTCCCTCCCACCTCACCCCCAGCTTATCTCCCTAGACCCCAATCATCCCCTGGTGACCCCCCAGGCCTTCCCTACCTTTCCCACCCTGGGACACCTGACACTTGGGCCTCTGGTTCCCGGGACTTAGTCTTAGGCAGTTCCATGCAAGTTCCTCTTAAGGCCACTGCAGGCCTGTTATTGCAGGGACTGGAGAGCTGCAGACCCTCTCCGTGGTGGGATTCCTCCCCAGTAAGGGGGTAAGCCCCGCCTGCCGCCAATCAACGCTAATTTGAGCGTAAAATGGCTGCAGGGCAGCCGAAGTCGGTGCAGATATGTTCCCTGCCGACTCTTCAGTTGGCCAAGCCCCCGCCATCCTAAAAATTCAGACCACGGACTAGTGAAATGGACAAACACTTAGCAGATAAAGTTTAATGCAGAGAAATGTGGAATGACTTGTTTTGCTAGGAAGAATTTGAAAAGACAATATAAAGGGAAGCGACCACGCATTAGGGAAACCTGTACAAAGTGACCATTCCTCTGTAGCCGAGACAGTTCAGGTGCAGCCATATTGATAAGATTGAAGTCGGGCTTCTAGCTTATCTGCCCACTCAAGCAATGCAGAGACATCAAAGTGCCACCAAGTGCTCCAAAGCTTTTCACCCACAAAGTCTTGAGCGTTTTAGTGGACTGCAGAACAGTTGGATGACTGCACACATTGTAAAATCTCCTCGCTAAAGCTGGCTATGGAGCAGTCACTGGTGGAGGCACTCACAGCCCTTGCAATGTCAGCATACCGATTTGGACCAATCTCCTCCATGATTCAAGCTAACAGTGCAGCTTTGCAGCATGGTTTAGGAGAATGCCTGTGCCTGAGCTGACAGCACAGCATGCAGTCCAATGGACAAAGCTGCTGCCAACTGATTGAGTGGGGTGAGTGGGCGGGTGGGGTTTTAGGCAGCCATGCAGCGCACTAATCTTTGGCCATCCAAGTGGTGGCCAGCACTCTCTGGGGAGCATTAAGAGACCTTCATATTTAACTAGGACAGGTTCTTAGTACACCTATGCTCGCCACTTTCATCCTGTAGGAGGAGTACATCAGGATCATGGAGCCTGGTGAAGTAGCCGTATGCCTGATGGCCCAGAAGAGTGAAGATGACGGAGGAAGAAGGGATGGCTGGGGCTCCCGCACACGCTGACCAAGAGCCACAGTGAGCTGTCGCTGGTTGCTGCATTGCAATGCCCAAGGTCTATAGACACCACCTTTCATTCCTACAGATGACCGAGAACAAGTGCCGCTGAAGACTGCCCATGTTTAGGGAACTGGTTAGTCACATCTGCCAGCTACTGCAAGATTTGGCGCCACAGGGACACGGAGGGCATCCACAACCAGTGGCTCTGAAAATGACCGCGGCGCTCAATTTCTATGCCAGTGGCTCCTTTCAGGGCTCCACAGGTGACCTCTGTGGGATCTCACAAGCCTCCACCCACAAATGCATCCATGAGGTCATGGGTGCCATCTTTGCGAGGGTACGCAACTTTGTGCATTTCGCCCGGACAAGGACAGCCAGGATGCAAAAGCGATTGGATTCACCCAGATCTCAGTTTCCCACAGGTCAAGGGTGCAATCGACTGTGCTCACGTGGCACTCAGATGTCCATCGCAACATGCAGTGAACTACATCAACTGCAAGGGGTTCCACTTGCTGAATGTACAGCTGGTCTGTGAACACCAGAAATGTGTCCTGCAGGTGTGCGCACGCTTTCCAGGGGATGGGCATGATTCCTACATCCTCAGTCAGTCACAGATCCCTGAAGTCTTCCAGGCTCCACAGAAGCTGCAGGGATGGCTCCTCAGGGACAAGGGTTAATGGAAAAGGGTGTGGTTGATGACACCCCTGTGGCGGCCTCAGACTGCAGCAGAGTGACAGTATAATGAGGCTCATGCTGCAACCCGCAACTTGGTGTAGCAGACCATCGGGATGCTAAAGATGAGGTTCCGGTGCCTGGACCGGTCTGGTGGAGCCCTGCAAAACATTCCACTGAGGGTGTCAAGCATTGTTGTCATCTGCTGCGCCCTTTACAACCTGGTGCTGCAAAGAGGAGACAAACTGGCTGAGGAGGAGATGGAGGTCTCCTCTGATGAGAGGAATGCCAACAGGGATAAGGGTGAGGAGGTCCTCGAGGGTGACGATAATGGGGATGAGGCCCTCGCACTGGCTAGATGAGGCAGGCTTGCTCGGGAGGCCTTCATAGCTGCTAGATTTGTGGAGGATGATGACGGCATACAGTGAGGTGACCCCATGGATCCTCGCGTTGCATCTCTGAATGTTTGACTCCAGTCTGGCTTATGGCAGCGCAAATACCATCTGTGTGAGTGCTCCTGTCATGGAGATACAGTGGAGGCCCTAATAGTCACTCGATTGCAGGAGCAATGCAATGAGGGCACTCCATAGATCTTCACATTGCTTCTGTGAATATCTGACTCCTGTCTAGTCAAGGGCAGCTCGCTTGTGCTCTGTAATCAGGGCCATATCAGAGAGATGCAGCCATGAAACTTTAGGAGCATCTGCTCCTTTGTCCGCCTTCAGCACTTGAGCCCTTCAGGAGCACAGCGTCACTGGTCACAGTGGCTGAAGAGATGGGCACCAGCTCTACCTTAAAGTTGCTGAGAGCACACAGAGAGAAGGACATCACTCTGTGGTGCCTGCAACAATGACAAGCACCATCAACGTGCAGGCATCAGTAATGTGTCCGGGCAGTGTGAGGCCAGACCATCACTTTGGTCTGAATGCAGAACAGAGCACGGGGAAGAGGCCCTGGACTGAGACACCTGCATTTTATCTTGTGCAGAAAGGTTTCTATGTGACATGAACACTGCTCATCAGAACAAGGAGCCATAGGCAGGGAGACATTTTTGGGAGTTTATTGACAATGGTGAACAGTATGTACAAGTGACTAACGCCACTGCCCAGGCTGTGCAACTAACTCTTCTTAATTTTCCTAACCCTGCCATTACATCTTGCTGCTCCCTGGACATCCACAGCGGAGGTGGAGGCAGCCTTCTGACCTTGGTGGGCATCCTCTGGAGGGCAGAGACCTGGATGGCCCTGGCCTGCTTTCGGGGTCCTGCTGTGTGGCAGTGGCACCCTCCTCGGCATGTGGAGCTGGAGCTGCTGAGATCATAGGAAGAGGGGATTCAGATGGGCTGGACACTCCATGAGTCACCTGGATGGATGGCCCTGTGGTGTGCACCTGCTGAGCCTCCTCCCCATGGGTGCCCAGGCTGACCCCTTGATGAGAAGGGGTAGCTGGAGTGAGATCGAGCTGCCCAGCACCACTCTCATGTACACATTATTGGAGGCCAACTATGGCATCAGTGATGGATTTGCGCCTACGCAGCTGTGCAGGACCAATGTCCTGGACCATCCTACCAATGTTGACCTCAGTGCATTGGCATGCCAGCGCTATCACCTGAGAATGAAACAGATAGACTCTTGCATTGTGCCTTGCAATCTCAGGAGCGCAGCAGACATACCTTCCTGATATTCCCAACTTTGCCTTTTTGCAGCTCCAGCAACTGTGACATGATCAAGTTCAGAGGCTCATCATCTGACTTGGACTCAGCAAATTTCTGGCTTCCAGCAGTCCTTTGAGTGCTGGACAAAAAGGAAGCTCCTGCCACCATCTGTTGTGGATCAGACAGTGCGATGTGCTCACCAGGTTGTGATCCCGAGGCCATTCTAAAGTTAGGTCCCACTGAGTGTATGTCTCCATGCTGGTGGAGGGTGTGGGTGAGCGCTGTGACAGGACTTCAAGGAGGGTGCCGCCGGATTCATCTTCAGAGGTTTCTTTGAGGCTAATCAAGCCTCATTGCTGGGGCATGGACTCTGTCGGCTGTTTCCCAGGTGTGTCTGCAGAAGCAAGGGGAGATAGTTAGTGCATGGCAGTGGCCTGTGAAACAGGACACATCACTCACAGCATGGTTGTCTGATGGATGTTGCACTGCTGGACCCTCACCTGGTAGAGCACCGCCAGCACAGGACTGGTCCAGATCATCGCCAGCAAGCTGGATTGCTCTGTTTTCAAAGTCCATGAGGGCCTTGATTTTAGGTATTCCTCCACTGGTCTGCAACCTCTCCATCTTGTGTGCCAGCTTGTCCCGCATGAATAGAGATGGAGAAAGTGTAAGCAGTATGTCTGCCAGGCCATATGATAAGTATACCTGGCATGTGTGCATGGTGAGTGATCCCATGGACGGGATGAGGACAATGAAGGTGCACGTGAGAGAGTGAATGGTGATGCTCCTTTAACTGGCAGTGAGTGAGGGCCCTGTGGATGTGTGATGGGTTTGTGAGTGTGTGGTTGAGAGTGATGAGAAGAGTGACTTACCCTGATGGAACGGTGGAGATCATTCATCATCTTGCAGCACTGGGTGGTTGTCCTCTTTTGAAGGGCATTGGCACTGACCACTGTTGCCACTGCCTCCCAAGCCTGGTTGGTGATGCCGCTGCCCATCCTCTGGCCAAAGCGGGGGTAGAGGACATCCCAGTGGGACTCCACGGCATCCAACGGACGTTCCAGTGACATGTCGCTGAACCTGGGGGCTGCAGTCTTTTTGCCTTTCGTGGACATCTTCCCTGCAGCAGTCATGGGCTGGAAGCACTGAGATGTGTGCTTGCGGCTGGACTTTAAATATGGCGCCCGGCACGATGAAGCAGCGAGGTGATGGCAGTTGGGTGGGCGAATGAGTGCGCCCGCCATCGAAATGGCATGTTTCGTGGCAGGATTGGGATGATAAGGCATGAAAACCTGCCATCGTGGCCGGTAGCTAAAATGTTGTTACCCACTTTCTACCGCACTTAGTGCAAATCTGGGATAATTCTTCTCATAGATTAAAAATCATTGACAAAAGACCTACAGGAGACTTGAGGATCTGAACGTGGACTTTCAAAAGGCATCTGATTTGTCAACACTGTCCCAGAAAAGGTGCTAGAAGTCGAATCCAGAAATAATTTTACAAGGGTGTTGGGCAGGTACTTGAGGACAAGGAACTGACAGGATTATGGAAAAAGGATGAGAATGTGGGGCTAAACCTGACTGCGCTTTCAAAGGGTCAAAACAGCCAAGATGTGCTGAATGGCCTGCATGTGTTGTAAGTTTCTATGATCCTGGCCTGTACATGCCAGGCTCCTGGTCTTCAACCTCATTCCACCATGGTCACCCAAACGTCTCCACATTCCTGTTTCCAGACTTTCTCCTTGTTTCAATTTCCTGACCTTCTACCCTTCCAAGCTCATGTCCTTCTCTCTTCCTCTGATTTCCTGACTACCCCCCAAAACTTCTGACCATCTTCCCCATTCTGATCCCCTGACCTTCTAACCCCTCTGATCCCATGACCTTTTCTTACTCTACTCTTTTAACCTTTTCTTAGATCGCCCAACCTTATTCATGTCCAACCTCCTGATCCCATGACCTGCTCCAGCTCCAATCTCTTTACCCTCCTCTTTTGGATTGCATGGCCCTATTCTGGCTCGAAGATCCTAAACTCCTTGCATTTCCAAAATTTTGAATTGAGCTCTCTGATTGCCGGATCTTCTCCCCGACCCATCTGAACTCCTGACCTTCCACCCACTGATCTCCAGACTTTCTCTCCCCAGACTGATCTCCTGACTTTCTGTTACCTCCGATCTCCTGACCATCTTCGACTTCTGACCCACTGAATTTCTCCCATCCCTGATCTCCCCAGCCAATCCTCTGACCTCTCCCTCCCCACCTTTCCCCTTCTGAGAAACCCCTGGCCTTCACACTCCTGATTTTCCCACTTGATACCTGGCCTTCTCCCTGTCCAATCTCCTGGCCTTTCCCCATTCTGAATTTCTGACCTTTCCCTCTGCTCTTCCCAATCCCTGCCCAGATCCTTGATCTTCTACCTGCTCCTGAACATTTCCTCCCCACCCATACCCTCACCTTCTCCATTAACTATTAAATCTGAGATCCTGACCTTCTCCAACCTCTGATCTCCTTACTTTATCCATCCTCAGACTCCTGATTTTCTTCCAGACTTTGTATTCCTCACCTTCTCCTCTTCTATCCACTGCCCTTCTGCTTCTCTAGCCCCCTCGCCTTCTATGCCCTCAATGATTACCTATGAGGTCCTGACCTTATTCTTGTTCAATCTCCTCCCCAACTGTCATCCCCTTGGTTCCCCAGTCCGCAACCCCTTCTAGCTTACTGATCTTCTCCCTCCGATCCCATAACCTCAGGCCTATCCAACTTTCTGACCTGTCACCCCCTCCAATCCACCCACCTTCTACCCTCTGATCTATTCTCCCTCCTCTGATTCTCACAACCTATGGCTCTCCCTGACCCCGATCTTCATCCCATTTAATATCCTGACCTTCCCCATCCCAAGCTCCGGACCTTTTACCCACTCTTGAAGCTCCCACTCAATCTTCTCACCTTCTCCACTGAGGTCCTGACCTTATACCACCTTCCACTTGCTAACTCTGTTCCCTGATTTTCAGCCTCCAGCCTGCCAAGCTCCTCATCATCTCATAACCAAGGCATCACCTTCTCTCCCTACTGAGTTCCTGACCTTCTAACCTCCAAAATCCTGACCTTCTCCAACTTCCAATATCCTTCATTTCCCCACTGCTAATTCTAATCCAATCTCCTATCTTTCCCCAATCCATGCAATGACCTTTTCCCCATCAAACCACCCACCTCCCAAGAGTCCCTGAACTTATCCTTGCCTGACTTCCTGATCTTTCCTCTCTAATCCCTGATCTTATCCCTGTTTGTCTTCCTGACATTCCATCACCCAGGATTTCTGAGCTTCTATGTCACAAGTCACCTGGCATTCCTTCTACCCTCCCCAACCTATTTGTTGGCCCCCTGACACGTTCCATCTCCTGTCCTTCTCAGCTCACAGTCCCCTGACCTTCAGGCACTAGCCCCCTCAGACTCTTGACCTTCTACAAGAAACATGTTTGCACCTTGCAGGAGTTTCATAGGTAAATGGAACTTTATTAACTTAAATGAATACTTTATTGATCTGAAAGCAAAAACAAGATGGAAACATGAAAGATCTTATATTTGAAAGGATTTGAGTTTCAAAAAGGCGTAAAAACAATGGAACCTGAGATGAAAGGGGGAAAAAGGTATTTTAGAGTTACTGTGGAGTGCTTAAGGAAGCTGTTTTGAGCTGTAGCTGTTAAGCTGGAGCTGTTTTGAGCTGTTGAACTAGAGCTGTGAGATGTAGTAGCTGGAGCTATAGCTGGAGCTGTGGCTGAGAGAGGATGCAGTTTGAATCAACCATCCAGTCAAGCCAGAAAAGTCTTGGGCTGCAAAAAGCAGTTTGGATTTTCACAGTAGAGTGGAAGAGTCACAAGTCATGTGGTATGCCTTTAATGAAGCTACAGCAATTCGCCTTGGGTAATATTAATGGACTTTTGATAGTTAAACATGAGAGAATGTTGCTTGAAAGGTGTTTACTTGTGGGTCTGACCAATTAGAGCGTCTTTTTGGGGGAATGTTTTGTAAGACTAAGTTTAACTGCGTATCTGTAATCTTATGTACTTAAGTTTTCTTTTATTCTTGTTAATAAAACTTTTAACTTTTAATTTTCAAAATCCCAAAAGTGTTACTGCTGTGATCAGTACGACTTCTTCTCATTTTCAGAACACAAATAAAAAGGGTATGGCCTGTAAGTCAAGTTTCCCTCAGGGATTTGGTTTGTGCAGCAGTTAACGCCAGCTATGGTCATAACACCTTGGGAAGGTGATGGTGAACTACCTCCTTCAACTTACTGCAGTCCATGTGGTGTAGATATACCTGGGAGGGAAGGAATTCCAAGACTGTGAAGGAATGGCGATATTGTTCCAAATCAGGATGATATTTGGAGGGAGATTTGCAGTTGGTGTTGTTCTCATGTGCCTGCTGCCCTTGCTCTTCTAGGTGGTAGAAGTCACGGGTTTGCAAAATGCTGTCCAAGGAGCCATGGCTGCAGCACTTCTTATAGATGGTACACGCTGCTGCCACTGTGCACTGGTGGTGGAAGGAGCAAACGTTTAAGGTGGTGTATGAAATGCTGATCAAGTGGGCTACTTTGTTTTGGATGGTGTCAGGCTTTTTGAGTGTTGTTGGAATTGCAGTCATGCAGGCAAGTGGAGGATAATCCATCACACACCTGACAGGCTTTGGGAAGTCAAGAGGTGAGTTACTTGCTACAGAATTCCCAGGCTCTGAACTGTTCTTGTAAGCACAGTATCATACAGTTGGTCTAGTTAAGTTTCTGGTCAATGGTAACCCCCAGGATATTGATGGTGGAGGATTTAAGAATTGTAATGGTGTAGAATGTCAAGGGGAGATAAAAACAGAAAATGCTGAAAATACTCAGCTGGTCAGGTAGCATCTCAATAAAGAAAATTTTCTCTTTGTTTAAAAAGATAAAAACAGAAAACTGCGGATGCTGGAAATCCAAAACAAAAACAGAATTACCTGGAAAAACTCAGCAGGTCTGGCAGCATCGGCGGAGAAGAAAAGAGTTGACGTTTCGAGTCCTCATGACCCTTCAACAGAACTGATCTTTCTTTACAAGGAGAGGGAAATATAAGCTGGTTTAAGGTTTGGTGGGGGGGGGGGGTGCGGGGAGAGAGAGAGAGAGAGAAGTGGAGGTGGGGGGATGTTAGGATAGGAGCAGATCATCAAAAGATGTCACAGACAAAAGAACAAAAGAACACAGAGGTGTTGAAGTTGGTGATATTATCTAAATGAATGCGCTAATTAAGAATGGATGGTAGGGCACTCAAGGTATAGTTCTAGTGGGGGGTGGGAGAGCATAAAAGATTTAAAAATAACGGAAATAGGTGGGAAAAGAAAAATCTATATAAATTATTGGAAAAAATAAAAGGAAGGGGGAAGAAACAGAAAGGGGGTGGGGATGGAGGAGGGAGCTCAAGACCTAAAGTTGTTGAGTTCAATATTCAGTCCGGAAGGCTGTAAAGTGCCTAGTCGGAAGATAAGGTGCTGTTCCTCCAGTTTGCGTTGGGCTTCACTGGAACAATGCAGCAGGCCAAGGACAGACATGTGGGCAAGAGAGCAGAGTGGAGTGTTCAAATGGCAAGCGACAGGGTGGTTTGGGTCATTCTTGCGGACAGACCTCAGGTGTTCTACAAAGCGGTCACCCAGTTTACGTTTGGTCTCTCCAATGTAGAGGAGACTGCATTGGGAGCAACGAATACAGTAGACTAAGTTGGGGGAAATGCAAGTGAAATGCTGCTTCACTTGAAAGGAGTGTTTGGGCCCTTGGATGGTGAGGAGAGAGGAAGTGAAGGGGCAGGTGTTACATCTTTTGCGTGGGCATGGGGAGGTGCCATAGGTGGGGGTTGAGGAGTAGGGGGTGATGGAGGAGTGGACCAGGGTGTCCCGGAGGGAACGATCCCTATGGAATGCCGATGGGGGGGGGGAAGGGAAGATGTGTTTGGTGGTGGCATCATGCTGGAGTTGGCGGAAATGGCGGAGGATGATCCTTTGAATGCGGAGGCTGGTGGGGTGATAAGTGAGGACAAGGGGGACCCTATCATGTTTCTGGGAGGGAGCAGAAGGGGTGAGGGTGGATGCGCGGCAGATGGACCGGACACGGTTGAGGGCCCCGTCAACGACCGTGGGTGGAAAACCTCGGTTAAGGAAGAAGGAGGACATGTCAGAGGAACTGTTTTTGAAGGTAGCATCATCGGAACAGATGCGATGGAGACAAAGGAACTGAGAGAATGGGATGGAGTCCTTACAGGAAGTGGGGTGTGAGGAGCTGTAGTCGAGGTAGCTGTGGGAGTCGGTATGCTTCTATCACCAGAGATTGAGACAGAGATGTCAAGGAAGGGAAGGGAAGTGTCAGAGATGGACCACGTGAAAATGATGGAGGGGTGGAGATTGGAAGCAAAATTAATAAATTTTTTCAAGTCCCGACCAGAGCATGAAGCCGCACCGAAATAATCATCGATGTACCGGAGAAAGAGTTGTGGAAGGGGGCCGGAGTAGGACTGGAACAAGGAATGTTCCACATACCCCATAAAGAGACAGGCATAGCTGGGGCCCATTCGGGTACCCATAGCCACACCTTTTATTTGGAGGAAGTGAGAGGAGTTAAAGGAGAAATTGTTCAGTGTGAGAACAAGTTCAGCCAGACGGAGGAGAGTAGTGGTGGATGGGGATTGTTCGGGCCTCTATTTGAGGAAGAAGCTAAGGGCCCTCAGACCATCCTGGTGGGGGATGGAGGTGTAGAGGGATTGGACGTCCATGGTGAAGAGGAATCGGTTGGGGCCAGGAAACTGGAAATTGTTGATGTGACGTAAGGTGTCAGAGGAATCACGGATATAGGTGGGAAGGGACTGGACAAGGGGAGAGAGAAGGGAGTCAAGATAAACTTATTATCTTGACTCCCTTCTCTCTCCCCTTGTCCAGTCCCTTCCCAACTACATCCGTGATTCTTCTGACACCTTACGTCACATCAACAATTTCCAGTTCCCTGGCCCCAATTGCTTCCTCTTCACCATGGACGTCCAATCCCTCTACACCTCCATCCCCCATCAGGATGGTCTGAGGGCCCTTAGCTTCTTCCTCAAATAGAGGTCCGAACAATCCCCATCCACCACTACGCTCCTCCGTCTGGCTGAACTTGTTCTCACACTGAACAATTTCTCCTTCAACTCCTCTCACTTCCTCCAAATAAAAGGTGTGGCTGTGGGTACCCGCATGGGTCCCAGCTATGCCTGCCTCTTTATGGGGTATGTGGAACATTCCTTGTTCCAGTCCTACTCCGGCCCCCTTCCACAACTCTTTCTCCGGTACATCGATGATTATTTCGGTGCTGCTTCATGCTCTCGTCGGGACTTAGAAAAATTTATTAATTTTGCTTCCAATCTTCACCCCTCCATTATTTTCACGTGGTCCATCTCTGACACTTCCCTTCCCTTCCTTGACATCTCTGTCTCAATCTCTGGTGATAGAAGCATACCGACTCCCACGGCTACCTCGACTACAGCTCCTCACACCCCGCTTCCTGTAAGGACTCCATCCCACTCTCTCAGTTCCTTTGTCTCCATCGCATCTGTTCCGATGATGCTACATTCAAAAACAGTCCTCTGACATGTCCTCCTTCTTCCTTAACCGAGGTTTTCCACCCACGGTCGTTGACGGGGCCCTCAACCGTGTCCGGTCCATCTGCCGCGCATCCGCCCTCACTCCTTCTCCTCCCTCCCAGAAACATGATAGGGTCCCCCTTGTCCTCACTTATCACCCCACCAGCCTCCGCATTCAAAGGATCATCCTCCGCCATTTCCGCCAACTCCAGCATGATGCCACCACCAAACACATCTTCCCTTCACCCCCCCATCGGCAATCCATAGGGATCGTTCCCTCCGGGACACCCTGGTCCACTCCTCCATCACCCCCTACTCCTCAACCCCCACCTATGGCACCTCCCCATGCCCACGCAAAAGATGTAACACCTGCCCCTTCACTTCCTCTCTCCTCACCGTCCAAGGGCCCAAACACTCCTTTCAAGTGAAGCAGCATTTCACTTGCATTTCCCCCAACTTAGTCTACTGTATTCGTTGCTCCCAATGCGGTCTCCTTTACATTGGAGAGACCAAACGTAAACTGGGTGACCGCTTTGTAGAACACCTGAGGTCTGTCCGCAAGAATGACCCAAACCACCCTGTCGCTTGCCATTTGAACACTCCACTCTGCTCTCTTGCCCACATGTCTGTCCTTGGCCTGCTGCATTGTTCCAGTGAAGCCCAACGCAAACTGGGGGAACAGCACCTTATCTTCTTACTAGGCACTTTACAGCCTTCTGGACTGAATATTGAATTCAACAACTTTAGGTCATGAGCTCCCTCCTCCATCCCCACCCCCTTTCTGTTCCTTCCCCCTTCCTTTTTTTTTCTTTTCCAATAATTTATATAGATTTTTCTTTTCCCACCTATTTCCATTATTTTTAAATCTTTTATGCTCTCCCACCCCCACTAGAACTATACCTTGCGTGCCCTACCATCCATTCTTAATTAGCACATTCATTTAGATAATATCACCAACTTCAACACCTCTGTGTTCTTTTGTTCTTTTGTCTGTGACATCTTTTGATGATCTGCTCCTATCCTAACACCCCCCCTCCACTTCTCTCTCTCTCTCTCCCCACCGCACCGCGCCCCCCCCCCCCCCCCCCCCCCCCCACCCCACCTCAAACCAGCTTATATTTCCCTCTCCTTGTAAAGAAAGATCCGTTCTGTTGAAGGGTCATAAGGACTCGAAACATCAACTCTTTTCTTCTCCATCGATGCTGCCAGACCTGCTGAGTTTTTACAGGTAATTCTGTTTTTGTTTTCTCTTTTTCTGCCTGATTTATGAGTACTTCCAGCATTTTCTGTTTTTATTTCAGGTTTCAAGCATCCACAGTAGTTTTGTTTTATTAAGGGGAGATGATTAGATTCTCTCGTTGAAGAAGGTCATTGTGTGGCACTGTGTGGCACGAATGTTACTTGCAACCTATCAATCCAAGTCTAAATGTTGTCCACAGGGCTTGTTACATGCAGTAATGATCTGCTTTAGTATCTGATGAATTATGAATGGTACTGAACACTGCAATCATTTGTGAACATCCCCACTTCTGATCTTATGATGGAGGGAAGGTTACTGATTAAGCAACTGAAGATGCTTAGGCCTGCAGAACTCCTGCAGCAGTGACCTGGGGCTGAGATGATTAGCCTCCAGCAATCACACCCATCTTCCTTTGTACTAGGTATGACTCCAAGGAGTCATTGACTTCAATTTTGTTGGGGTTCCATGATGTCGCATTCAGTCAAACGGTGCCTTGATGCCAAGGACAGCCGCTCTCGCCTCACCTCTTTCTTCCATGTTTGGACCAAGGCTGTAATAAG
Organism: Carcharodon carcharias; assembly: GCF_017639515.1. NCBI lineage: Eukaryota > Metazoa > Chordata > Chondrichthyes > Lamniformes > Lamnidae > Carcharodon > Carcharodon carcharias. Next base: position 175,925,986 of record NC_054469.1, on the reverse strand, counting down.
TTCAGGAAAGGAGTCACCCTGCTGGAACCCAAATTGAGCATTAGTGGGCAGGTTATTGCTGAGTAAGTGTTGCTTGATAGCAATGACGACAACACCTTCCATCACATTGCTGATGATTGAGAGTAGACCAATAGGTTGTAATTAGTCAGATTGGATTTGTCCTGTTTCTTGTGGACAGGACATACGTGCACAATTTTCCATATTGTTAGGTAAATGCCAGTGTTGTAGTTGTTCTGGAACAGCTTGGTTGGAGGCATGGCTAGTTCTACAGCAGATGTTTTCAATATACAGCTGGGATGTTATCAGGAGCCATAGCCTTTGCCTTCAGCTTTTTAAATATCCAAACGAATTAAATTGGCTGATGCTGGGTTCCTCAAGAGGAGACCCAGATAGATCATCCATGCAGCATTTCTGGCTGAAGGTGGTTGCAAATACTTCAGCCTTGTCTTTTGTATTGATGTGTTGGGCTCCCCAATCATTGAGCATGGGGATGTTTGTGGAGCCTCCTCAGTTAGTTGTTTTATTGTCCATCACTATTCATTTGGGGTGGCAGAGCTTTCATCTTATCGCAGCTAAATACATGTAAATATTTCTTTCTTTCATGAGCACAGGATATCCTCAAGTGCATTACAGCCAAAGAAATACTTCTGAAAGGTAGTCACTGTTGTAATGTAGAAATGCAGCAACTCATTTTGTGCACAGTTAGCTCTCACATACGGCAATATGATATTGATCAGATAATCTATTTCAGTGTTGTGATAAATATCGGCCGGGACTCCAAGGACAACTTGCCTGGTCTTCAAAATACTGCAGTGGAATCTTTTATGTCCAACTGAGAGACCAGACATATAATGGCTCATCCAGAAGATGGCATCTCCAAAAGTACAGGAATCCTGCTGGAGTGTCAACTTTGAACTTTTTGTGCTCAGGTTCTGGAATGGGACTTGAACTCACAAGCTTATTATTTAGAGGCAAAAGTGCTACCAACTCAGCCGCAACTAACACAGGTGGTTGTGGTGGCTGCAATATCTATTTTTATTGGTTGGGTCTTGCCACATTGATCACTTGATTTGTCTAAAACCTTGAATGTCACACTTTCAATACTTCCAATATTGCAAATATATTCCAAAGTCTACAGTATAGGTTTTCATGGCTAAAGAGTAAAGCAGGTACTATTGCTCCCATTTTAACAAATGTCACTCACTTTCTTTGGCGTACCTAACACTTGGCAAATTTTAAAGATTTCATCCACTTCACTGGTCCCTGGAAAAAGTGGTCTCAGTGTGTATAACTCAGCCATAATGCAGCCCACTGCCCATATATCAATCGGAGAACTATAGGCTGAGGATCGTAATAGAACTTCAGGAGCACGATACCTGGGGAAATATAGAAAAGTTTTTAAGAAACAATTTGCTTTATATTGTTTGTCCCTCAGAATACCTGAAAGGGCTTCACTTATAAGGGTTACTTCAAAATGCAGTCACTTGTTTTATAAATGTAGCAGCCAATTTGCAAACAGCAAGATTCCACAAATAACAATGAGATAAATGGCCACTTAATCAGGATTCTTTTTGGTGGTGTTGAAAGTTATTAGAAAGTTTTCACAAAGAAATGAGGACATCAAGCTAGGTGGCATATTCAATGGAGGTGGGTCTTGCTCGCCGGCTAGAGTGCCAGCGAGAGGCCAGCATCGCCTCTTTTCAGGAAAGCCCACTGAATTAAGTGCCAATCAGGCAGTTAACTGGAAGGTGATGGCCTTCCCCAGGATCAAGGACCCTCGGGGCAGAAATTTTGCCTGCCAAGATTTCATTGCTTGGCAACAATACTGGGGTGGTGGTGACTGCTGGTGTTGCCATACCCACATGAGGCCGTGGATTGCAGGGACTTGGACACAGGTGAGGAATGGCGGGTTGTGTGTTGTGGGGGAGGGGAGTAAGGACAGACAATGGCTCTCAGCGGGCTCCTCCTCCCTGATGCCGGGTCCTTCAATTAAGTACTGAGTGTCTTTGAACGAAGGACCGTCCTGGGAGCTGTCAAGCAACTCTGCCAGGGCTTGTCTTTTGGGCTTCCTGCATGCCTGAATACCAGAGGCAGTGTGATGAAGCCCTTAAGTGGGCATTAATTGCCCACTTAAGAGCCTTAATTGGCAACAGGGCAGGAAGGCTGTCCATGGGCCTTCCACCACAGGCTTAACTGGGGCTGGGGCAAGAGGTCACCACCTGCTACCAAACTCACCATGGGAGAGGGCATTATATTCTGTCCACGTAAATTGTATATATAGATGAAAATTGCACAAGATTGAGTGAGCAAAAGAGTGGCAGATAGAGTTTAATGTGGGAAGATGTGAGGTCATCCACTTTGGACCCAGGATAGATATCACAATATTTTCTAAATGGTGAGAAGGTAAGAACAGTGGAGCTGCAAAGAGATTTAGAGGCCTCAAGTCCAGAAATGATTAAAAGCTAGTGGACAAGTATAAAAATAATTTAAAATGCCTTCCTCGATGGAGGTGGAGTGGAATACAATATGGTGGAGGTTATACTATGGATATATAAATCTCTAGTTAGATCTAATTCAGAGTATGTGTTCTGGACATTGCAACTCAGGAAAGATAGACTAACTCTGGAGTGGATACAATACCGATTCACCAGCTTCATGCCAAGGCTCAAAGATAGCAGGTTGCATAGATTAGGGTTGTATTCCCTTGAGTATAGAGGATTAAGGGATGATCTAATTCAGGTGTTTAAGATGGTCAAAGCAGTTGACATGGTAGAGAGAAACAATTTAATTTGGTGGGATGGTGCAGAACAAGGGTGAGTAGCCTCAACATTAGTATGGGCTGTTGAGGGATGTCAGGAAGCATTTCATACACAGGGGCCTGAATTGTTCAGTCAGCGGGAGTGGTCGCGTGAGTTCAGTGCTATCTGTGAGGGCGGACAGAGGAGGGAGAATTAGGGCATGTGCGCAAAAGAGCACAGAGCTGCCTCAGGGAGATTGAAGCGATTGTTAATAAAATAAATAAATGGATTAAAAATTTAATTAAACATGTCCCCTCTCATGTGACTATGTCACGTGAGATGGGACATGTTTTTATATTCCAGAGAAATTTTTTATTTAACTAATAAAAGCTTTAGGAAACCTCATCCCGCTCGTGGATAAAAAACATGAAGGCCGGTTGGGCTTTTTGCCTGCCCACAAACCTTAAGGTTGGATGGGCAGTGTAAACAATTACATTAATTAATTTGTTAATAGCCTTAATAGGCCTATCAGTTATCGGTAGGCCCCGCTGACTCTGGCGCATGGTTGACAAACAAAACATCGCAAGACAATGAGATGATGTCGGGACACACACCCGACATCATCACGTGTCATTTTACGCATCAGCATGTTGGGCCTGCCCCTGCACGCCGACTGAAAAATTCAGGCCAGGATAATAGAAATCTATAATTCTCTAAAAAAAAACTGCTGAAGTTAGGTCTATCGAAAATTTCAAAAATTAGATTAAGAGGTTTTTGCTTGGCAGGGGTGTTAAGGGTTTCAGAAGCAAGGTAGGTAGATGAAGTTAAGATGAAGATCAACCATCATCTAATTGAATGGGTTGAGGTGCTGATTGGCCTACTCCTGTTCCTACATTCATAAAAGTCAATTTTCTCTTTCAATTCTGATAAATAAACCAAACCTGATATCGAAGTTGGTAATAGCACCTGTTTGGGCTTTTACTTTTCTCAACCCTTGAAGATTTGGTTCAACAATAAAGTATATGGTTATTCAAACAATCCCTTATACACATGAAATGCACTTACCATCGTGTAGATACATAGTCTGTATAGGGTGGGCGTGATCTAATCTCTCTGGCTAATCCAAAATCTCCTATTTTAACAAGTTCTGGACCCATGCAGAGCAAGTTTTCCGGTTTCATATCACGATGAAAAAATCCTAACAGCCACACAGACATCCAGAATTTAATAAAACAGCAAGTACAATCCATGTTGAAGATGTTATGATACAGTATTAATAAATAAAAGATCTATGGATAAAATTCATAGTTGGTACTAATGTTATGACTTAAATTAAGCTTAAAGACTAATGATTTTCAGAAGGACCCTTACCATGTTTGTGTACAAAATCTAAGGCCTGGATTTTTACACCCGGGTTAGGAGCGCAGACTTGGGCTATTTCACAGCTCCACAGACCCAATCTGGGAAAAAGTGCTCTGGAAGTTCATATTTTTGCTCTGATATGGCGGGGTTCTCTGAGCCACTGCTCCTGGAACAAGTGCAGAGACTGGCGGGTGGGGAGGTGGGCAGAGCGGAAGCCTATCGCTGTGCTCCGGCACTGGTGTCCAAGATTTTTAAAAAAGCAAGACAACAAAAAAAAAAAGCCCCTACTCCTCACCACCCCCACACTCTCCCCATGTCCCATCCATACCAAAGCATGATACCTCAGACCCTCTACTCACCTCCCATGGTCCCTCATACCCTCCATGCCAAGCTATGCCCCTCTATCTGCCCCTCACACACCTGAGTCACCAAAATTAGACATGAGTGCAGGCAGCTACTGATTTATATGGGCAACTGCCTCTGCAAAAAATACATGTGCAAATCCCGACCAGGGCCCGATTCAGTCCCCGTGAAAATGGTAGGTGCCATGTTTGGAAAGGGGACTTCCAGTCTTCGGCCTCTCCCGCCACTTTTGCAACAACATAGAGGCCTAAGTCAGAAAGCAGTTGCTTTATTCTCCATAAATGTTTATTTTCTCTTGTAATGACAAAAAGTGGCAGCTGAAAGGATAGAGGGAAAAAAGGGATATTTTTTCTTTTTGATCAGTTTTAACAACATAAAATTTACCTTTTGAACAGGAACTCAGAATACATGCAGCAAATAATATGGGAAAACATTCATGCTCAACAACTCAGTCAAGAACCTCTCTCTATAATCTAATGCGACAATTATAAATTGATGACCCCCCTCATTACTATGTCTCCAACCAGTGGAAATAATTCATTGGCTCACTCTCAAATCTTTCCATAATCTTCAAAATATTTCTATTAAATCATCCATTAGATATTTGGCAGCAGAATTGAGCTTCACTGTGGCTCTAACAGCTGATTTGATGTTGCACTATCAAATAGCATTTGGAATTCAATCCCCCCTTTTCCAAGCCTTATTGCTAAAAGTAATTAAAATGTGTGTTTGGATCTTAAGCCAACATCATACAGTTAACAGAAAAATAAAAACTAATAAAATAAAAGCTAATATGACTTTATGGTTTGTATAAAAGATAAACGGCAGAACTTTCCATTTTCGAAATTAAGTGCCATGGTGTTCCATGGCACATTTCCCACTGGTCGGAGAGGCAGGAAATTGTGCTGGATTTTGCAATCGGAACCTTATTAATTATGCAGAGGCGAATATCTCTTTGAATCATATGGCAGGTCAGGAACTGATTTGTCTGCCTCTCCGTTACCTTCTGGGCGCCATATTTAGATGCCACCCGAGCACACACATTTCACTCTCCAGCCTAGCTATCTTCAGGTGATGTATCGAGATGGCTGCACACAAGGCTGCACCCAGGTTTAGCCACGACTTCTTTGAGGTTTTAATCAGAGGAGTGTGTGAACTCTGGGATGTCCTGTACCCAAGAGATGGCTGCAGGAAGCACACCAGCCTCACCTCCGTGACCTGGGGGGTGATAGCAGAACAGATCAGTGTGGCTGGCAGCTGCCCCAACATTGCAATCCAGTGTAGGAAGAAGATGAATGATTTCATCCCCTCCGCCGGGATAAGATGATCTTTGGCTCCCTCCAATGTCAAATTCTCACCTTGACATCAGGCACTCAAAGGGCCACATGTTCAGGGATCTCACCCAATATTATTGGGGGCACATATCAGCACTGATTGTCTCACAGATACTTTCACATCACCACCATCTCATTTATCATGCTGCACAAATTCCATTCTCAGCCCTTTCTGGGAAGGACCCACTACACACAGGAGGCATGTATGCTTCCCAACTTCTGTTCCATACCTTCTCATATTCCATACCATTGTCCTTATGTAGGCCAAGCTTGCCCACAACAGGAAGGAAAGACCCCAGGTGGAAGCAGGGACAACAGCATCATGGAGCTCATCAGATTTGAGAAGGATGCCGTCGAGCTGGCTGGGGAGGACAGGGATTGCAGTTGTGGGGAAAGCAATATCAGCTTCTCCCAGCAACCTAGTACAGGTGAGACCTCCATGAATTGATCACATCTTGATATTCACAATAAATGGCACGCAAACTTTAATTTTGCCTGCTCATGAATTAAATCTGTCTTCTCTCTCTTACAGGCACCAGCAGGTCCAGGCACCAGCAGGTCCAGGCACACCAGGAGGCCAACATAAGCCTCAGCAAACAAGGATGCTGAAGAACAAAACCAAGAAAATCCACCACTGCGTTCACCCGCAACATCCATCACCACAGACATACACCTTGGTGGGTCATAGCTCTAGATTAGGCTTGGGGTCAACTTCTGGAGAACACTTCACTGACGTATCTCCACAGGAGTCGGAGGCAGTGACGGCCCAGGACTCAGGAACTCTGGAGGACTGCTGGCGATCAGGTATCCACTGAGTCCGAGTCAGATGATGAGCCTCACAGGAGGCCAATAGGCCCATCGTGTCTGCGTCGGTGAACAAAGATCTTACTACATTAATCCCATTTTCCAGCGCTTGGCCCATAGCCCTGGAGGCTATGGCAATGCAAGTGAATATCTAAACACTTTTTAAATGTTACGAGAGTTTCTGACTTAACCACCTTTCAGACAGTGTGTTCCAGACTCCCACCACCCTCTGGGTGAAAAAATTTCTCAACTCCCCTTTTAGTTTTCTACCTCTTACCTTAAATCTATGCCTCCTGGTTATTGACCCCGCTACTAATGGAAAAATTTATACAGTTCCAGCATAATCTCCTGCTCTTGTATTCTATGCCTCAGCTAATAAAGACAAATATCCCATATGCCTTCTTAACTATAGGCATTGGTGGGATCCATCAGTGGCTAGGTGAGAGGGAAGTGGGGCATCTTGACTTCTCTTCAGGTGCCCCTTCTCCTCAAGGAGTCAGGAAGAGGCCCTCAGGCACCAAAAGGGAGGAGAAGCGTCAGCCAGACAATCTGGGGGCCTCCACAAAGGACACTCAAAGGATGTCCAGCTGCTCCAAATCCCCTCTGCCTTTGACCCCATCAACTCTAGCTGGCCAACCTGAGGAGGGTGCATCTGCTCCTGTGCAGGAGACCCTTATCAGGCCTGGGCCCTCCAGGCCTCGGGCCACCAAAGGACATCTGCCAAGGTCATCACAGACAACAGGATGTAGCAGTCATTAGACTGCTTTCACCTCTGTTGTGGATGTCAAGACTGCACCCAGGCAAAATGGTAGGGTTTAGAAAATTATGAAATCACTTCTGGGTCACGGATGTTCAATCACTGTATATGTCTTGCACTTTTGTAAATACATTTGATGTCAACATGAATAGTTTGATCATCTGAAGGCATCGTGCATATTCATATATGTGCCCTCTTAATGCGAGGGTGAGCCACCTTCCCACTCAGTCACCGCATCCCTTTATGAGCATCACGTTTATGTGATGTAAACCTCACTGAAGATAATTACCCGAACCTGCTGTGATGTCTGGGAGATATGTCAGAATCTTTATTGGAAGTGTGGCCTAAATGTGTTTGTAACCTTTATTACTTGCGAGACAACATTGTATGAGAGCTGCTCAGTTCTTGAAGCTGATAGTTGCAGTTGTGTCTCCTCAGTGGTAGTGCCAAAGGCGAGAGGGAAGTGGGGCATCTTATGCACATGAGTTATGACTGCCCTTTGGCCTGTTATCCATGCTAATTGGAGAAAGTACATTACAGGCTTTCATTGATGATTTGGCTTATATGCAGAGCTGTGCCTCCTTAATGCTTGCCTGAATTCCTATTTTTCACATTCCTGCGTGTTAATGCTGACATGGAGTGACTAAATTGTGAAGTCCATGACTCCTGCAGTCTCTTGTTAAAGCATTAAAGATGGCAATTGTCCAATGCAACCTTCTCCAGATCTTCTACTTTTCTCTCATCTCTGACTTCAATTCAATATTTTGAGTGCAAGCAAGTTGAGGTTGCCCCATGAAATGGGGCCCCTAGTGCAACTCTGGGCTCCTCCCACACTGACTCCAACCTCTCCTGTACAGATTTTTTTCTAGTTTCAATTTCTGACTGCACCACAACTTCAATTTCACAAGATGGTAGTGTTCAGATTTTACTTTGAGACCAGCTTTGACCCTCCCTCCATGACTGTTATTTTCCCTCCAATCTTCCACGGAGCGCAGGTTGAGATGCCTCCCGTTATTCTCCAACCTCCCCCAATAATCCTGGATCCCACAGTCATTGTAGTTGATATTTCAACCCTCTAACCTGAACCCATAACTGTAGACCTCACCCCTCCCAATCTCGAGTCTGTGTGCATGGCCATTCACAGAGCAGAGCACCCCTCCAACCCAGGAAAGTTTCACAAACACCCACCCCACACCCCTGGCCTCTGTATTACCTCTTCCCCTTTTACAGGCTGCATTATGCCTCTCCTAACCCTGACCATGTCATCTACAGCCCAGTACCAAGACAGACAAGACCTCATCAAGCCCTGCACACCAAGCTGTGCCTTTTCCCAATTGAGCATACAGCCATTGCCCTCCTTGGAGCAGGACTACGATGTACATGCCATGTATAGCCCTGTAGCATGGCCCACAAAGCCCCAGGACTGATTTTACTCTGGCATCCTGACAATGAGGTACCCTAAGCGCTAGGGACTGACGTCAGTCTGGTAACATGACAATGAGATGCACTAACTCCCAGACTGACTTCAGTCTGGCACCCTGACTACTTGGCCCCAGACCGGGGACTATGGCTGTCTTTCTCTTTGCTCTCCCATTCCTTCCTGACTGCTAACAACACAGTATCCATCCTCCCCCACCCTTCAATGAGTCCCTGTGCAACCCTTCCCTCTTCTCTAATCCTTTCCCCTACCCCATTTCCCTGAGTCTTTGTGCAAGCCTTACCTTCTTGTGCCAAACTAACACAAACCCCCTTTGTATTACTAACTGTGTGTGCTTCCCTCCAGTTCATGCAGTTTTGTTCCCATTCCACCCCCTACTGTGTCTGTGTTCTTGTCTGTCATGCTGACTTCAACTTCCCCACCCTTGGTCTCCTCTCTGCCTGGCATTATTTACCCCCACACTCCCCCATTTGCCCATTGTCCCTTTTGTCTATTTCCCACCCCTCCCACTCACCCTGGTCACAATGCTAGTTTCTGTCTGGGTTGCTACTCTGCCTAAACTCCAGATAACGCCCTCCTGGAGAAAGGAGAAGCCAGTGATGGGAGCAAGACTACATCCCCACCAGTGTAGCATCTCACTGGCTTTGGTGAGAACCCAGAGTGTTGCACTCACCTTAAAGTCAGGAGCAAAGTGAGGGCCGACAGCTGCACGCCACTTATGTGTTTCTGACGTGGCACGCAACTGGGAGGGGCTTCATGATTCTGGCGAGTAGCGTTTTAGTGAATATTGATAACATGGTAGTGCATGTAAATGGGGTTCCCACCATGGATCAGTGGGAAACCCGACCCACCATCTTCACCCCATGAAAGTGGTGAGGGGAAAATTCAAAACTGTTTTCCCACCGACGGGTTTCTGATTTTTGACCTCACTCCAAATTTTCCATTCCCACCCACCATGAAGCCTGCCGTGGGCGGGAGAGGAAAATTCCACCCAAAATGTTTTAAACAGAAGTTCTTGTTTTCGTGAGGTATAAGATCGTAAAAACATGTTGAATAGGTGACTGTTTATGAAAATTCATATGACTCTTTTAGAGTAGTAGCTTGGAAGTTACAAAGAAGATTATAATCCTGGTTGTTGAAGTTGCAGTCTATTATTCTGTTAGAATCCAATTATTTAACACCTGAGGATAACGGAGACTGTCGACTAACTGAAAGCACTAATAAAGCTACCAGTTTTACACATAGAATGAGGTGGGAGAAAGGGAGTTTTGAATACTTTAGCTCCACTTCTAATAGGCAGTATACAATGTTGCAAACACATTATAACATTTCTGAACGGTCAATGGAATATCGGTATTGAAAATATATACTTTTTTTTAGATCTTGAAGGATGGCACATTCTATTGATTTCTGAGTTCCTGTTACAGGAAGGATGGACTACATCAGCCCTTAGAAGAAACCTGGAAAAACTCAGCAGGTCTGGCAGCATCGGCGGAGAAAAAAAGAGTTGACATTTCGAGTCCTCATGAACCTTCGACAGAACTTGAGTTCGAGTCCAAGTAAGAGTTGAAATATAAGCTGGTTTAAGGTGTGTGTGTGGGGGGCGGAGAGATACACACACACCTTAAACCAGCTTATATTTCAACTCTTACTTGGACTCGAACTCAAGTTCTGTCGAAGAGTCATGAGGACTCGAAACGTCAACTCTTTTCTTCTCCGCCGATGCTGCCAGACCTGCTGAGTTTTTCCAGGTAATTCTGTTTTTGTTTTGGATTTCCAGCATCCGCAGTTTTTTTGTTTTTATCTTAGAAGAAACCTACCGTGCTTATGAATAAAAGCTAGCCCTTGTATTATCTGATACATTATGTTCCTAATGACTGATTCAGGAAACATCTTGTTTCTGTGAACAGACAATTAAAACAATACGGTATTATTGCAATATACCAAAGTGAAACAGTAATTGCAGCAAAACTTTTAACATTTGTGGAACCTTCTGAGCAAACCTAGTACTTTACAAAGATTATTCACAAATAATCCAGAGCATTAGCTTACTATAATATACACAGATTTATGTTGAAGAATGGGCATGAAACCCAAAAGTTGGTGTGAAATTTGTGCTGGGGAACTGGGATGTTCACTTTAGCTAAATTGCATCTCAGCTTTTTCCCGTTTGATTCCTGGGGCAGGATTTTTAGCTTGGCGTGCAGGCAGCACCCAATCTGCTCAAGCATGAAATAGCGCATGATGACTTCGGACGAGTGCCCCGACATCATCCTGCGCTTGCACAGTATTTCGGTCGGCAGGTGCGCACGAAAGTCGGAAGCGCACCTGCTGATAATTAAGGGGGCAATTAAGCCTACTAAGGTTCCAATTGTCCCCGATTTTTTGTCCCTGTTTGGCGATTGGGCGAACCTGCATTTTTGATGATACCTCATCCAAGGACGGGATGAAGGGCATTCCTGCCCTTCTCATCCTGCCCTTCCGTTGTTAAATAAAACAAATATATGGATAGAATTTTCATCATCTATATATTCAGGTGACTGATTCTGATGTGTGCACATTTTTTCTGAATTTTAAAATCTTTACTGATGGCTTTTAAATTCTTCAGCTCCCTGAGGCTCTCTGCATTCAGGGAGCTTTCATTCCACACTCACCTGCGCCCGCTTATGTCAGTGCCCACTCCCCTCTTGCCCCCACCCCGGCAGTGCCTTTCACACTAATTCTATCCCAGTTAATGTTAGGGAAGTTGAAATTCTGTATTATTACTGCCCCATTGATTTTATACTTCTCAGATTTGCCTACTGACTCTTTTGTCTCCTTCTGACTGTTGGGGGTCTATAGTACACTCCCAATACTGTGATTGCCCCTTTTCTCCTTCAGCTCAACCTATATTGCCTTTCTTAATGATCCATCCACCATACCATCCTCCCTCATAGCTATTATTGTTTTTATTATTAATATTGCAAACCTACTCTTTTTTTATCCCCCTATCGTCCAAAAACCTGTAACCAGGAATGCTGAGCTGCCATTCCTGCCCTTCTTTGAGCCATGTCTCAGTAATGGGTATAATATCATAATCTCATGTGTTAATCTGCATTCTCAGCTCATCTGCCTTAATTCCCTAGGCTTCTAGGATTAAAGTACATTCAGCACTGTCAAATTCCCTTGTTGTCTATTTCTAGCCTTTGTTTCCTCATTACCGCTGTATAACTAGATGAATAATCCAGGGGCTCAGGCTAATGGTCAGGGGACAGGAGTTAAATTCACACCATGGCAGTTGGTGAATTTAAATTCAATTGATAAGTCTGTAATATAAAGCTACTCTCAGTAATAGTGACCATCAGTGATTGTTGGTAAACCCATTTGGTTCACTAATATTCTTTAGGGAAGGGGCCGTGATTCCAATGAGTTGTGTTTTACATGAGTATTCACGATATTCAAATCCATGCAAATGTTGTTCCTGACATGGCGCAGCGGGCTATCTGATACGCCATGCAAGTTGGGAGCGGAAAATTTCAAACCATTTTTATGCTGGTTAGGAACTGACTTTTGGACGCTCTCTAAATTTTCATGTCTCACCCACCAAGATGCCTGCCACTAGTGGGACCAGGAAATCCTGCCCACAGATTCTAAACAGTTGAGACACCTGTACTGAGCCCCATGGCATTCCGCTAGTTTGCCAACTTGAAAATCAACCATTTATCCCAACTGTCTATTTCCAGTTAATTAGCCAATCCTCTATTCATGCTTACCCCCAATACCATGAGCTGTAGTATCTTGAGTAGAAAACATTTTATATGGCACCTTATTGAATAACTTTTGAATTTCAAATACCCTACATATGCTGGTCCCCCTTTGTCCCCTCTGTTTGTTACATCCTCAAAGAGCTCTAATAAATTTGTCAAACATGATTTCCCTTTCATAAAACCATGTTGAATCTGCTTGATTGTATTTTTATTTTTTTAGGGTGGAACCATCTCAGATTTCCACTAATTGCGGTAATGGACAGGAAAAACTGGCCGCAATGGCTGTTTTTCATGCCGTATCATCCCAACCCAATGCATTATTAATGCGTTCCTGGGATACACGCCATTTCAATGGCGGGAGGGCTCTGATTCGCCTGCCACATCGTCATCTCACTGCTTTATTACGCCAGGCACCACATTTAAAGTACAGCTGCACTCAGTGCTTCCAGCCCAAGACTGCAATAAAGAAGACATGGCCCCAAAAGGCAAGAAGGCTGCAGCCCTCGAGCCATCTTTTGGATGCCGTGGAGGCCCGCTGTGATGTCCTCTATACCCACTTTGGCCACAGGAGGGACAGCAACATTACCACTCCGACTTGGTAGGCGATGGCAGTGGTGATCAGTGTCAATGCTGCACAGCAGAGGTTGGCCATCCAATGCAGATACATGATGAATGATCTCATCCATGCAGCTAGGGAATGGAAACCAGCTCATCATCCAAACTCACACACTCAAGTCCATCACGTAGTCACTGCCAGCTGAAGGGATATCACCACCCATTCTCTCACATATACCTTCACATGTCCATCTGGCCTCAGCTCCTCTGGAGGCTGCCTCCTCAGTCCTCACCATCTTGAGGCTACTTTTATAGATCAACACGTGCCCCCACACACAGCCTGGGATACCCTCCTGCCCCTGTACAGCCCCCGTCCTGCGGCCTCTTCCCTTGCTTGAGGCCACTTCTCCCTCTTCCCCAAGCAAGCCCTAACCCTGCAGCCGTTGCAGCATATGGTTGATCTGGTAGGTAGAGACCTACACATGGGCCCTCCTAAAAGGGATGTGGTGCTGTCTGTGAAGCCAGGCGCTGATGACTGCGAGTGCTGACTGAAGCAAGGTAAGAAAATAAACATTGAAGTCCCGAGCAAAGTACAGCCTGCCAAGTGGACTCCCGATATCTGCTGTTGTGTTTTCCTGTTGATGTGGGCAGACGATCCAGCGGATGGGGAGGGGGGGGGCGGCAAATGAGCCCGGTGGGTTGCCCTTATAATGATATTACATTTAGGTTCCTGACGTCCGATGACAGGGAACATGGCCCACCATTGACTGGCTGAGTGGACGATCGCAAACTGGTTTCATGACGTCTTGAAACCAATTTTTGGCCTTCTCGCCATATTATCTGCTCACGCCATTGAACATGCTTGACGCCAGCGAGCACAGAAAATCCCAGCCTTAATGTCATGCTACTACTTTATTAATAATGGAATCTAGCATTTTCCCAATTACTGATGTTAGGCTAACAGGTCTATGGTTTCCTGCTTTCCATCACCCTCCTTTCTTATAGAGAGGTGTTACATTTGCAGTTTTCCAATCCTGTGCTTTCCAGAATCTAGGGAATTTTGGAAGATCAGAACCAATGCAATCACTATCACTACAACCTGAGATACAGACCATTAGGTGCAGGGGACTTGTTAGCCCTTAGTAGTTTGCCCTTTTCTGTTGTGATATTGATTGTTCTTAGTTCCTCCCTCTCTTTAGCATTTTGGTTTTCTGCTGTTCTTGGGATGCAATTTGTAACTTCCACTGTGAAGACAGATGTAGAATATTTGTTCAAAGTCCATTTCCTTGTTACCAATTATTGATTCCCCAGTCTCATCCTCAAAGGGACCATTGTTTACTTTAGCTACTCTCTTCCTTTTTATGTGCTTGAAGAAGCTCTTACTGTCAGTTTTTATATTTCTTGCTGATTTTCTCTGACATTCTAATTTTTCCCTCTTTATTATTTTGTTAGTCATCCTTTGCTGGTTTCAAACATGTTCCCAATCTTCTGGCCAAGAATTAATCTTTTTAGCATTGCACTTTTTCTTTTAATTTAATATTATCTGTAATTTCCTTAGTTCGCCATCAGTGGGGAATTCTTCTCATAGGCCAGAATTTTACACTCCCCCACCCACACAGGTGGGTTCTGAGGCTGTGGGGAGGAGTGTGAAATTGCACGGTCAAGATTCCCTCCATGCTCCTGCTCGCCCTGACTTCGCAGCGATTTTAGGATGGGGCAGGTAGGGCTTCACGTAGGAAGCCCACCCTTGCCCCAGTTGAGGTCCTAGGGGCAATTTCCCGCCCACCCTCAATTTTTAGGCCGGCAGATGGATGACAGTTTAATGGGGGGGAAGGGGAAAGCCAGAAATTAAGAAAGGTCAATCTCGGGCGGGAATATGGTCGGGGGGTGCCTCCATCAGAAGCCCCCCTTCTGACTGGGGGCGCCCTTCCCTTAAGGCCCGGTGACCTTCAGACTTCCCTCTCCACCCCAGCCTATCGCCCACAACCCCCCAATTCACAACCCCCCCAAGCCTTTCCTACCTTCCCTGCCCTGGGTCATTTGACACTTACCTGGGCCTCCAGTTCCTGGGAGTTAGGCTCTGACAGCTCCGTGCAGTACCTCTTCCTGCCACTGCAGCGTTGTTGATGATGAAGCTGGAGAGCTGCTGGCCAATCTGATTGGCTGGCAGGTTTTCAAGGCAGAACTTCCTCCAACTGAGGGGCAGAGGTCCCACGTTATGCCAATCAATGTTCGTTAGAGCATAAAATTGACAACAGGGCTCTCGGAGTCGACAAGGTTGTGCTTTGGATGGCGGGGGCTTTCATTCTCAATGGAAGATATCTTTGTTGGGAGTTATTAAATATCTCCATAAATGTCTGGCACTGTTTATCTACCATCTTACCTTGTAATCTATTTTCCCAGTCCACTGGAGACAATTCTGCTTTTAACATGAAAAAATGTGATGTTATGCACTTTGGTAGGGCAAAAAGAAATGCAGAGTATTTCTTAAATAGTGAGGGAAGTGTTGGTGTTCAAACGAACCTCGGTGTCCTTGTTCGAAAGTCACTGAAAGCTAACAGGCAGGTGTAGGAAGCAATTATGAAGACAAATGGCATGCTGGCCTTTATTGCAAGGGAATTGGAGTACAGGAGTAAAGAAGTAATCCTACATCTGCATAGAGGCTTGATGAGAATGCACCTGTATTGTGTACAGTTTTGGTTTTCTTATCTAAGAAAAGATATACTTTCCATAAAGGCAGGCAATGAAGGTCACCAGACTGATCCCTGGGTTGGCGAGGTTGTCCTCTGAGGAGAGACTGAGGAAATGGGTTCTAGTGTTTAGAAGAATAACAGGTGAGCTCACTAAAACATACAAAATTCTTACAGGGCAGGAAGGATGTTTCTCCTGACTGTGAGGTCTAGAGCTAGGGGACACAATCTCAGAGTAAGAGGTAGGCCATTTAGGACTTAGATGAGGAGGAATTACTTCACTCAGAGGTTGGTAAATCTTTGGAATTCTCTACTCCAGAGGCATAGCTGCAGAGTGACCAAGGTTGGGAAATGAATATTCAAGGATATTCGACATTTAGGAAGGACAAGCAAAAAGTAAAAGTTGGTAGGTTAGCACCAATAATAAGGGATGACATCAGTATATGAGTGAGAGAGGATCTTAGATTGGAAGAACAAGATGTAGAATCTGTTTGGGTGGAGCTAAGAAACAGCAAGGAGCAGCAAACATTGGTAGGAGTTGTTTCTAGGTCTCCAAACAGTAATGATGATGTAGGACACTGTGCAAGTCAGGAAATTAGAGGTTCATGTAACAAAGGTAATATAGTAATCATAGGTGACTTCAATCTACAAACAGACTGGATAAATCTAATGAGAATTAATGCTGTTGAGAATAAATTCCTAGAATGTGTACAAGATGGTTTTCTAGAGCAGTATGTTGAGGAACAAACTAGGGAACAGGCCGTTTTAGATCTAATATTATGCAATGAGTAAGGACTAATGGATAATCTTGTTGTGAAAGAACCTTTAGGGAGGAGTCACCGTAATATGATAGAACTTTCCATTAAGTTTGACAATGTTCAATCTGAAGGGGTCCTAAATCTAAACAAAGGAAGCCATGAAGGTATAAGAGGCAAGTTGGCTGTGGCGGATTAGGAAAATAAATAAAAAGGCATGACAGTAGACAGACTAGCAGACAGCAGGTAGAGTAGTAGACAATTGATTTAAAGAATCAATAAATGGTTTACAACAAATATTCATTCCTTTAAGGCACAAAAGCCCACAGGAAAAGTGAGTCAAAGGAATGTATCTTTGTTGAGAATTATTAAATATCTCTTAACTGTCAGCAACTGTTTATCTGCCATCTTACCTTTTAATCTATTTTCCCAGTGGCTAAAAAGATGAAGTTAAACATTACATTAGGTGAAAGGAAGTGGCTTATAAAGTTACAAAAATGTAGTAAGCCTGAGGACTGGGAGCATTTTAGAAATCAGCAATGGCAGACCAAGAAACTGATAAAGAAATGAAGAATGGGATATGAATGCAAACTACCAAGAAACATAAACAAGAAGCCTCTATAAGCAAAAAAGGAAAAGATTAGCAAAGACAAATGTGGGCCCATTACAGGCTGAGACAGGGGAATAGGGAAATGACAGAGTGGCTAAATAATTACTTTTTGTCTGTCCTCAGAGGAAGATACCAAAAAGCCTCCTATAAATAATAAGAGACCCAAGGGAGTAGCAGGAATGAGGAAATGAAAGAAATTAGTATTATTGAAAAAGTAGTACAGAGAAATTAATAGGACTGAAAGCTCATAAATCCTCAGGACCCTATGATCTACTTCCCAGAGTACTGAAAGAGGTGGCTGTAGGGATAGTGGATGCATTGGTGGTCATCTTTCAAATTCCATAGATTCTGGAATGGTACCTGCAGATTGGAAGGTTGCAAATGTAACCTCACTATTTAATAAAGGAGGGGGAGAGAAAATGGGGAATTACAGACCTGTTAGCCCGTTGTCAGTAGTAGGGACTATGGGAAAGGGTAGGGTGTGGGACTAGTTGAATTGTTCTTGTAGACAGCCTGCAAGGGCTCGACAGGCCGAATGGTGCTGTAACTATGTTATGATTCTATGGCTGTTTCCAGGGATAAGATTAAAATTACATGGATATAGTTGAGAAGCTGGAATTGTTCTCCTTAGAGCAGAAAAGTAGGTATTTGATAGAGCCTTCAAAAAGGAAATACTTGAAGATAAAATTGTAGGCATAAGGAGAATGGGCAGAGGGGTAGAACTATCTGGATTGCTCTTTGAAAAGGCCTATGTACACTTGATGGGTAGATGGCCTGCTTCTGTGTTGTACTATTCTGAGATTCTAGTCTTGGACAATGCTGGGCAAGGAATCCTGAGATTACCACTCCTCATCTTGCAGGATGCCAGGTCTTTCTTTACCTATGTCATTGACTCCCACACTGATCATAACAACCACTCTCTGTGTAGACAATCTTTTAGTATTCTTTTGATACATCATTTGACTTGGCCCCTGGAGACAATAAAGTATCTGGGACTGTATTATTATAATATGCTGCATGATATAACACTATATTTTACACGATACAGTGTGCTACATAATGCATTTTGTGTTGCATTATATACTTTTTATTATAAATTAGCATATCCTCCAATTCACCATAAGCAGTGTCATTAGAAACTTGCAGGTGGAAATTTTTTAAATGGAGCAAAATAAATCGCAGAATGAAAAACCTACCTGTCTTTCATTAGCTGATACAGGTTTTCTTTCATGTATTCAAAAACGAAGTAAAGATGGTCATTTTCCCTTATAACTTCTTTCAGCTTGATAACATTTGCGTGGTTTAACTTCTTAAGTGACTGCAAAACACAATTTAAAGCCACATTATTAATGTCATATTTATAGCATTCAGACATTTTATATTGAGGGAAAATCTTGCTGAACCAACCTTATTGATTTTTTTGAGGAGGTAACAGAGAGATTATACAAAGGTAATGGTGTATATGTAATTTTTCTGGATTTTCAAAAGGCCTGAACAAGACTAATGAATAAGGTCAGAGAATGTGGAGTCGGGACAAGTAGCAGAATGGATTGCAAGTTGGCTTCAAGACAGAAAGTAGAGGGTGGGTTGTTCAGAGTGACAGAAGAGGTCAGTGCTGGGACCACTGCCATTCACAATTCAACAATTTGGAAAAACACAATTTCTAAATATGAAGATGAAATTTGGAGGGGGTGGGTGTGGAACAGTCAATACTGAGGAGGACCGCAACAAATTACAGCATGATATTAATAAACTTGCAGAATGTGGAAATAATTAGCAAATTAAGTTTAACATAGATAAGTGTGAGGTAGTACACTTTGGTAGGAAGAATAGAGAAGCTGCAAGGATATAAAAGACGCAAATAAAGCACCAGGCTCTATTTCTTGAAGGACAGAATTGAAAAGTAGGGAAGTTATGCTATACCTGTATCAAGCCTTGATTATACCACGCTTAATGTGGAATTCTAGTCGCCATATTGTAAAAAGGGTATAGCGGCACTGGACAGGGCGCAGAGAAGATTTACAAAGATGATACCAGCAATGCATGGGCATATGTATCAGGAAAGAATTGACAGGTTGGATTTTTTTTCTCTTGAAGAAAAGCTCAGGGGTGACCTAATAGAGGTCTTTAAAATTATGAAAGGTTTTGATAGAGTGGATACAGAGAGAGTGTTTCTATCAAAACTAGAGACCATCAATATAAAACAGTCACCAAAAAATCCAATAAGGAATTCAAAATAATGTTGTTTACATAAAGCATGGTGAGAATATGGAACTCGCTACCTCACACTTATCCGGATTAAATTCCATTTGTCACTGATCAGCCCATCTGACCAGCCTGTCTATATCGTCCTGTAATCTAAGGCTATCCTCCTCACTATTTACCACCCCACCAATTTTTGTGTCATCCGCGAACTTAATGGTCAACCCTTCTATATTCAAGTCTAAATCATTTATATATACCACAAACACCAAGGGTCAGGAGGGCTACAAGGGGTCATGAAAAGTCATTGGCAACCAGGATTAAGGAAAATCCCAAGGCCTTTTATACATTTGTAAAAAGCAAGAGGGTAGCCAGGGAAAGGGTAGGCCCACTCAGGGACAAAATGGGAATGTGTGTGTGGAGCCAGAAGAAATGGGAGAGATACTAAATGAATACTTCCCATTAGTATTCACCAAAGAGGACTTAGTGGTCGATTTGTCTAGGAAGAGTGTGTAGATAGCCTGGATCATGTTGAGATCAAAAAAGAGGTGTTAGGTGTCTTGGAGAATATTAAGGTAGACAAGTCCCCAGGGCCAGATGAGATCCATCCCAGAGTACTGAGGGAGGCAAGGGAGGAGATTGCTGGGGCCTTGACAGAAATCTTTGTATCTTCACTGGCTACGGGTGAGGTCCCAGAGGACTGGAGAATGACCAATGTTGTTCCATTGTTTAAGAAGGGTAGCAGGGATAATCCAGGAAATTACAGGCCAGTGAGCCTTACATCCAGTGGTAGGGAAATTATTGGAGAAGATTCTTCGTGACAGGATTTACTACCATTTGGAAGCAAATGAGCCTATTAGTGAGAGGCAGTATGGTTTTGTGAAGGGGAGGTCGTGTCTCACTAACTTGATCGAGTTTTTCGTGGAAGTGACAAAGATGATCGACGATGGAAGGGCAGTGGATGTTATCTGCATGGATTTCTCATAAGGCCTTTGATAAGGTCCCTCATGGCAGACTGGTACAGAAGGTAAAGTTGCATGGGATCAGAGGTGAGCTGGCAAGATGGATACAGAATTGGCTTGGTCATTAGAAGACAGAGGGTAGCAGTGGAAGGGTGCTTTTCTGAATGGAGAGCTGTGACTACTGGAGTTCCGCAGGGATCAGTGCTGGGACCTTTGCTGTTTGGAATATACATAAATGATTTGGAGGAAAATATAACTGGGCTAATTAGTAAGTTTGCAGACGACACTAAGGTCGGAGGAGTTGCAGATAGTGAAGAGGATTGTCAAAGGATACAGTGGGATATAGACCAGTTGGAGACTTGGGCGGAGAAATGGCAGATGGAGCTTAATCTGGACAAATGCGAGATAATGCATTTTGGAAGGTATAATACAGGCAGGAATTATACAGTAAATGGCAGAACCCTTAACTGCATCGATGGGCAGAGGGATCTGGGTGTACAGGTCCACAGCTCACTGAAAGTGGCAACGCAGGTGGATAAGGTAGTCAGGAAGGTATATGGCATGCTTGCCTTCATTGGCAGGGGTATTGAGTATAAAAGCTGGGAAGTCATGCTGCAGCTGTATAGAATCTTGGTTAGGCCACACTTGGAATATTGTGTGCAATTCTGGTCGCCACATTACCAGAAGGATATGGAGGCGTTGGAGAGGGTACAGAGGAGGTTTACCAGGATGCTGCCTGGTCTGGAGGTTATTAGCTATGAGGAGAGGTTGGAGAAACTCAGATTGTTCTCACCAGAGCGACGGAGATTGAGGGGCGACTTGATAGAAGTTTACAAAATTATGAGTGGCATGAACAGAGTAGATAGTCAGAAGCTTTTTCCCAGGGTGGAAGAGTCAATTACTAGGGGACATAGATTTAAGGTGAGAGGAGAAAACTTTAGAGGAGATGTGCGGGGCAAGTTTTTTACGCAGAAGGTAGTGAGTGTCTGGAATTCGCTGCCAGAGGAGGTGGTAGAAGCAGATGCAACAGTGGTATTTAAGAGGCAGCTTGACAAATACATGAATAGGATGGGAATCGAGGGATACGGACCCCAGAAGTGCAAGATGTTTTAGTTTGACAGGCAATATGATCGGCGCAGGCTTGGAGGGCCGAGGGGCCTGTTCCTGTGCTGTACTTTTCTTTGTTCTTTGGTCCCAACACTGATCCCTGTGGAACATAGGCATCCTGTCACAAAAACACCCCTCGATCATCACCCTCTGCCTCTTGCCACTCAGCCAATTCTGGATCCAATTTGCCAAATTTTCTTGGTCCCCATGGGCTCTTACCTTCGTGATCAGTCTCCCATGTAGGACCTTATCAAAAGCCTTGCTGAAGTCTAACTGGACTACGTCAAAAGCATTGTCCTCATCTGCACACCTGGTCACCTCCTCGAAAAATTCAATCAAATTGGTCAAACATTACCTTCCTTTAACAAAACCATGCTGACTGTCCTTGATTAATTCCTGCCTCTCCAAGTGTAGATTAATTCTGTCCCCAGAATTGCTTCCAATAGTTTCCCCACCATGGAGGCTAGACTGACTGGCCTGTCGTTCCCTGGTCTATCCCTTCCTTCCTTCTTGAATAACAGTACCATATTGTCTGCCCTCCAGTCCTCTGGCACCTCTCCTGTGGCCAGAGAGGTATTGAAAATTATTGCCAGAGTCCCTGCTACCTCCTCCCTTGCCTCACTCAACAGCCTGGGTTACATTTCATCCAGGACTAGAGATTCACCTACTTTGAAGCCTGCCAGACTACTTAGAACCTCCTCCCTTTCTATGCTAATTTCTTCAATTATATCACAGTCCTTCTACCTGATATCCACACCCATGTCGTCCCTCTCACTTATTAACACCGACACAAAGTATTCATTTAGAACCTTTTCTATGTCTTCCGGCTCCACACACAAATTACCACTATGGTCCTTAATGGTCCCTGCTCTTTCCTTAGTTATCCTCTTACTCTTAATGTACTTGTAAAATAGCTTTTGATTTTTCTTTATTTTACTTGCCAGTATTTATTCATGCCCCCTTTTTGCTCTCCTAATTTCCTTTTTAAGTTCCCCCTTACACATTCTATACTTCTCAAGGGCTTCTGCTGTTTTATGCCCTTGGTATCTGCCAAAAGCCTCTCTTTTTCTCTTTATCCAATCCTGTTCACCCCTCAGGGTTCTGGGTCTATTGGTCCCACCCTTTGTCTTTACTGGAATATGTTGGCCCTGTACTTCCCTTATTTCCTTCTTGAATAAGTCCCACTGCCCTGACGCAGATTTACCTTAAAGTAGTTGCTCCCAGTCCACTATGGCCATATCATATCTGAGCTTATTAAATTCGGCCTTCCTCCAATTTAGAACTCTGATTTCTGGCCCATCCTTGTCCTTTTCCATAACAACCTTGAATCTAACGGAGTTATGTTCACTATCAGAAAATGCTCCCCCACTGATATCTCTACCAATTGCCCGGCTTCATTCCCTAAAATTAAGTCTAGGGCCGCCCCCTCTCTTGTAGGGCCTTCTACGTACTGGCTTAAAACGCTCTCCTGGATGCATTTTAAGAATTTCGCTCCCTCGAAACCTATCACACTATGACTAACCTAGTTAATGTTGGGGAAGTTGAAATCCCCCATTATTACTACCCTATTATTTTTCCACTTTTCTGGAATTTGTCTACATATCTGCTCTTCTATTTCCCTGTGACTGTTTGGGGGACTATAGTACACTCCCAACAATGTGATTGCTCCTTTTCTGTTTTTAGGTTCTACCCATTTGGCTTCATTTGACAAGCCTTCTAAGGTGTCATCCCTCCTTATTGCTGTAATTGATTCCTTGATCAATATTGTGATACACCCTCCTCTTTTACCTCCTTCCCTATCTCGCCTGAAGCTCCTAATATCCTGGAGTATTGAGCTCCCAATCCTGCCCCTCTCTCAACCATGTCTCTGTGACAGCAATGGCATCATACTTCCATGTGTTACTTTGTGCCCACAACTCATCTGCCTTATTTGTCAGACTCTTTGCATTAAAATAAATGCCATCCAACCTTGCCAAGCTCCCTTGTGCCTTAATTGGCCTATAATTTCTATGCCTTCCAGACTCACTTGTTCTCTCTAATTTTGGCTGTGCATCTCCCCCTGCTGAACCTCCTCGAAGGATCCCACCCCCCTGCCAAGTTAGTTTAAACTCTCCCCAACAGCACTAGCAAACCTCCCTGCAAGGATGTTGGTCCCATTCCGGTTCAGGTGCAACCCGTCCGCCTCGTACAGGTCCCACCGCCCCCAGAAACTGTCCCAATGTCCCAGAAATCTAAAGCCCTCCCTCCTGCACCTTCTCTCTAGTCACGCATTCATCTGGACTAAACTCCTATTTCTAAACTCACTAGCGCGTGGCACTGGAAGTAATCCAGAGATTGCTACCTTTGAGGTCCTGTTTTTTAATCTGTTTCCTAGCTCCCTAAATTCTGCTTGCAGGACTTCATCCCTCTTTCTACCTATGTCATTGGTTCCAATATGCACCATGATCTCTGTCTGTTTGCCCTCCCCCTTTAGAATGCCCTGCAGTCATTCAGTGACATCCTTGACCCTGGCACCAGGGAGGCAACATACCATTCTGGAGTCACGTCTGCGGCCACAGAAACACCTGTCTGTTCCCCTTACTATTGAGTCTCCTGCCACTATTGCTTTTCTCCTCTTTTTCCTCCCCCTGGTGCAGCTGAGCCAATCACAGTGCCATGAGCGTGACTACACTCCCCAGAGGAACTGTCACGCTCACCGATTTCCAACACAGAAAAACAGTTCTCAAGCAAGATGCACCCTGGGATTTCTTGACTACCTTTCTTCTGACTGATGGTCACCCAGTCCCTCTCTGTCTGCACTTCTGTAAGCTGGGGGTGACCACATCTAAAAACGTGCTATCCACAAAACTCTCAAATCTCAGTGTCTCCAGCTGCCACTTAAGCTCCGAAACCTGGAGCTCAAGTAGCTGCAGCTGGTGGCACTTCCTGCACACGTGGTCGGTCAAAGCGCAAGGAGTGTCTAGGACTTCCCACATGTTGCAGGTGGTAAATAACATGGGATTAAGCTGCCTGCCGTGCCTCTAGTTGAAAAAAACCCTTACTTTAAGTTAAATAAATGTAAATAAAGTTAAATTATTTATGTACTTTAAATAAAAACTAGAATCCTTACCTTTCCTTAGTTTAATCTATTTTAAACTGGAGAAAAAAACTGGAGAAAAACACTTACCCATTACTCACCAATCAGCTCTCATCTTTGTGTGTACGTCACTTTTTGAAGCTTCCCCACACTCGCACTGGTTCTGATCTCCCCGCTGTTCTCTTTCGCTGTCTTGTGATGTTACTCTTGTTATTTTCAACAAGAACTGACTGTAGGACACTCTTCTCAGACTACTTCACCACAATGCTGACTGCAGGGCACTCTTCCCAGGCTTCTTCACCACGATGCTGACTGCAGGACACTCTTCCCAGGCTGCTTCACCGTGATGCTGACTGCAGGACTCTCTTCCTAGACTGCTTCACTGTGATGCTGGCTGCAGGACACTCTTCCCAGACTGCGTCACAGCGATGTTGACTGCAGGGCACCCTTCCCAGACTGTACCCCAGGGATGGCTCCAGGAAGCACAGCAGCCTCATGTCTCTGGCCTGGGAGGCCATCACAGAGCAGATCAGCATAGCTGGCAACCACACCCGAAATGTCGAAATGTCATCCAATGCAGGAGGAAGAAGAACAATCTCATCTACTCCACTAGGGTAAGTCATCCTCCAACTCCCTCTAATATCAAACTATCATCGCGGTATCATGCACTCAAAGGGCCACTCTCTTCAGGGATTTCACACAACCATTAGAGGGGGGCACATATCATTACTCTTTCTTTCACAGAGACTTTCACATCACCACCATCCCA
Source organism: Carcharodon carcharias (assembly GCF_017639515.1). Classification (NCBI taxonomy): domain Eukaryota; kingdom Metazoa; phylum Chordata; class Chondrichthyes; order Lamniformes; family Lamnidae; genus Carcharodon; species Carcharodon carcharias. The sequence continues at coordinate 175,900,718 of NC_054469.1, read as the reverse complement.
TCTAGCATGTTGCTCACACTCCATCCTCTGACCCTTCTGGGGAGCGCTCACCACACAGGGGTCATGCATCTTACCCGACCTCTGCTCCATCCCTTCTTATCACATGCCTTTCTTTCTTCTTCACGCAGGCCAAGCTGGCACACAACAGGTCGAAAGATTGCAGACCGGGGGAGTGATGGCTGACATCATTGCCCTCAGTGAGTTTGAGGAGGCTGCAGCCGAGCTGGCTGGGGAGGACGGGATCTCTCCCACCAACCTAGTACGGATCACAGCTCCATCTAATCCTCCTACATGACTCACATGCATTCTTATGTAGCTCATGAAGTGAAACTCTATTTCCTAGGCACAAGCAGATCAAAACCCACATGGCAGCCTAGCACCAGACCAAGCCCCCAGACCACGTCTGAAAAGGAAGCTCTGGAAGGACAATCACAGTACGCACATGCACCTCTGCCACCTATTTAGAGAGACACACATCGGTGGGGCAGAGCTATGAATTAGGCTTGGGCTCAGTTTCTGGAGAATACTTCACTGACATGTCCCCACAGCAGTTGGAAGCAGTGACAGCCCAGGTCTCCAGCACTTGGAGGGCTGCTGGAGACCAGCCACCCACTCGGTCTGACTCAGATGGTGAGCCTCTGTAAGCAGTCACTGACACAGGTGGCAGGCAGAACATCAGGTAGCGATTCGGCAGTCACTCAGCAGACAAGAATGAATGATAGAGGAGTCCATCCACATTGCGTCTGATGTCATGGTTCATGCAGGTGCCTTGATGTCACCGTGGGAAGGCAGGCGACCACCATGGAGACCTTGGTCCAGCCGGTTTTGTGCTCGGCCTATACTCCATGGCCACACATCCTGGTGGCCATCATCAAGATGTAGGCGACAAGGGGACGAGGCACTTTGACCTCTCTCCATCATCTCCTGCAGGAGTCAGGACGGGGCTCTCAGGCACCCACAGGGAGGATAAGTGTCATCTGGACACCCTGAGGACCTCCTCTCAGGACACTCCAAGGATGGGAAGCTGCTCAAAGTCCCCTCTGCCTGTGACCCCATCCACTCCAGCTGCTCTTGCCACCGGGGGCGCTTCTGCCCAAGCAGGTGACCCTTATCAGACCAGGACCCTCCAGCCTCGGGCCACCAGAGGACGTCTGCTAAGGCCATCACAGACATCAGGACATAGCTGTCAGTAGGCTGCCTCAACCTCTGCTGTGGATGTCGGGGCTTCATCTAGGGGTAGGGTTAGGCATATCGGTAGGGTTAGGAAAGCTAAGAAATTTTGATGTCACTTTTGGGTCATGGTGACCCCTGAAAGGTCCATTTGTGTTTGCCCTTCCCCCTCACAGCCCTTCCTCCCCCATTGCCCACTTTGTATTCGTCATCCCCATCCTCGCCTCACACCCTATCCCTGGTCGAAGTGCTAGTTTCTGAAAGTGAAGTTCTGCCTGACTACCACTGCACAGTGGTGTCCTTGTGGATAATGGTCCCCAACCCCGGCTGCAATACTGGTTACTGTCTGAAAATGGAGGTCTGCGTGAGTACCGCAGCACATTGGTATCCTTCCAGACAATGTAGGTAAAGAGCAGGAGCAGACCAACCCTACGCCCCAGCAGTGTGGCGTTCATTTCAACAAGACCAGTGCAGTGCTACAGCGGGTAGGCTATATATGTTGTAGTTACCTTGAGGTTACCAGCAAACTGAGGTCTGACTTGTGCACTTCACTCCTTTTCAAATGGGTTTGAGGCCGACATAATTTCCAGCTGGTGTGATGTAAGATTGGAAGGCATACCAAAATTCAGAATTTTCATGAGCATTCATGAGATGTTAATGAATGCAAGTAGTGTTCATGCCACTAGTCGGCTGGATGACCGATGCGCCATTAACCAACCAGCGAGAGAATTGAAAACTGTTTTTATGCTGGTGGATTTCTGACTCTTTGCTTGCCATTGGATTCTCCGCTCCTGCCCGCCACAAAACTGCAGGCGGGATGGGGAAATTCCGCCCATTAACACTATTTCTCTCTTCTCAAATGCTGTCTGTCCTGCTGAGTATATCCAAAATTTCTGATTTCTAATTCCATTTGCTGCAATATTTTGCTTATGTGAATGATTAATGATCAGCTTTATCACGGTTCTGTTAGACCATTTCCTGCCTGAGTCATCAAGAACATCTGATCAGTTGCCACTGCTGCTTCCCTCCCTCACTGTGCCAATTTCCTCTAATGTTCCCCTTTGCCTTACCTTGATTTTGTACCTTTCTTGGGTTTCTCTCCTATCTCCCCTAATGTACTCTCTGAGCTCACCATGTACATGAAACCCACCTCTTTCTCTCTCAAATCTATTCTTACTAAACCGCTCAGCTTCTCTTCCTATTAGCTGACATTATTACACCTTCTCCTCCAAAGGTACTGTCCCCTTCTCCTAAAAAAAAGCAAATTTTGACCCTTCATTCCCTGCATTCCATACCGCTGCACCTTGGACCTCTCTTTCCTTTCCAAAGTCTTTGAATGTGTGGACGTTTCCCAAATCCTTGCCTATCTTTCTTGTAACTCCTTGTTCAAACTTTTTCAAATAGTTTTCCGCTCCCATAATAGTAGCAAAAAAAAGCTCTTACCAAAGTCATAAATAACATCCTAGTTGAGAGTGAGAAAGGTGAACTATCTCTCCTTGTCTTCCTTAACCTGGCTGCAGCCTTTGACATGGTTGGCCACAAAATTCTGCTCCAATATTGACCACTTGGATGAGACTGCACTTGCTTTGGTTTCATTCATATCTATCCTGTCTTAGCAAGAAAATCACTCACTCCTGCATCATTACCTCTGGTGTCTCTCAAAGATCTATCCTTGGCTTGTTCCTTTTGCTCATCGACATGCTGCCCGCCAGCGACATGATCCAAAATCATGCCGTCAGTTTCTATACTAATCTGATGATATCCAATTCTACATTTCTTACATCTCTCTTGATTTGTCCTCTAACTCCATGCTGATTTGGCTATTTGTTCAACTTCAGGAGAAAGAGAAAATAGGAGCAGGAATAGGTCATTTGGCCCTTCATGCCTGCTTCGCCAGGATCATGGCCGATCCTCTATCTCAATGCTCTACTCCTGCACTCTCCCCATAGCCTTGGCGCCTTTAGAGTCTAGAAATCTATCTATTCCTTTCTTAAATATATTCAGTGACTTGGCCTCCACAGTCTTCTGGGGTAGAGGATGCCATAGGTTCACCACCCTCTGAGTGAAGAAGTTGCTCCTCACCTCAGTCCTAAATGTGTCCCTGTGTCCTGAGACTGTGACTCCCTGTTCTAGACCCCCCCAGCCAGAGGAAATATCATCTCTGCATCCAGTCTGTCCATCCCTGTCAGAATTTTATATGAAAATGTGCTAGAAATGGGGGTGGGACTTGTGAGTTCAAGCGCCATTTTCGATAAGGCACAGAGTTGTTCCTACTCCACGAAAATTTATATCAGCGCAGAAGTGAGAGATTAGAACGATAGCTCTTTTGTGAATAAGCAAGTATTCGGAAGTATAAGCAAGTCCTAAATCTTTACTGACCTCACTGAAACATTAAGGTTCATGGTTCATCTTCAATGCTTTTGATAATTTCCAAAAGACTGCTCGTTTTTATTGGGCTGCAACACTGAATGGTGTAAAGAGATAGTTATAATGTGCAGTACCTTAACTTCCCTGAGATTCATGCATTCTTCCCAGGAGTAGAATTTCCTTTTCATCCTGTACAAGTGAACACATGGATTAAACACATAGCCTTAAAAGATGCCTAAATATTGACACTAAATAAATGCTTAAATGGATATAGGGAAGTTAAATGGAATTATGCTCTAACACGATTGCATGCTCTCTGAAAGTGATGTTTTTGTATTGAGTAAGGCATTCTCTCAGGAGTACATTACACCAGTGCTGAATAATGCAAATGTGGAAATGAATAAGTATTCTGGAAAATTACTTAAATACTTTTGGGGATCAAGGAATACACAACTTTCTATCTGGTCATTAAATACAGAACAAAATCTGTGCTAAACTATTTAGTACAGGGTTGAATGGCTCTCCTTCATTTCATGGTTTCTTAGATTTTATAAAGGTTTTCAATCAGTGTCAAGTCTGTAATTATATGTCCATGTGCTAAATCTTCACAGAGCAAAGAATTCATCCACATTCAATTAGAAAGAAAGACTTGAATTTATATAGCAACTTTCAAAAAGACTTAGGGCTTCCTAAATCTCCAATGAAATAGTTTTGAAATGTAGTTCCTGTTGTAATGTAGGAAATGTAGCAGTCAATTTGTGTGTAGCAAGTCCCACAAACAGCAGTGTCAAAATGGCCAGATAATCTAACATAAGAACATAAGAGATGGGAGCAGGAGGAGACCATTTGGAATCTTAAGCCTGCTCCACCATTCATTAAGATCATGGCTGATCTGATTGTGCCTTCAACTCCACTTTCCTGCCTGCCCTCCATAATCTTTGAATCTCTTGTTGATCAAAAATTTGTCTAATTCAGCCTTGAATGTATTCAATGACTTAGCCTCCACTGCCTTCTGTGGTAGAAAATTCCAAAGACTGACGACCCTGTGAGAGGAAAAAAATTCTCCACGTCTATCTTAAGTGGGAGACTCCTTGGGTGGAATTTTCTGCTTCGGAGACTAAGTGCAGTGGCAGGCGGGATAAATGGCATATTTCATGCCGGCTGTCATGGAGAGTTTCCACGCCAGATTGTATGTTTTCAGCTCATTAATATATGCATGAGCGCGAAGCATGTTGTATTTCGTGGCGGGGCGGGCTGGGATTTGTCTGCCCCCCTCCGCTCCCTCATCAATACATCTTTCCAGGCATCATATTTAAACTGCACCCATGCACACATTCACTCTTTGCAGCCCAGGAATTGTGTTGACCAGTGGAATGGCACCTAAGAAAACAAAGCATGCTGCTCCAAAGTTCAGTGATCATGAACTTTATGCAGTTGAGGAACAGCATTGCATATTTTGTCGCTGTGATGGAAGCCAGAGGTCCACCAACCTCAACACCAGCTAGGGAGCAGGTCCCCAGGGTGATCAGTGCCAATGCTCCTCAGAAGAGGACCACCATCCGTTCCACCAGGTTAAATCAACCTTCTCCTCACTCTCAACTCTCACAAGCCCATCAGGCATTCGCAGGGTTACAGTCCACAGGGATCTCACACACTACAAGTACAAGGGACACCATCACTGACTCTCTCACACAACTTTGGCATCTTCATCTCTTCTCACAGTCTGTGCAGCTCTCGTCCTCAGCCCTTACACAGGTCCACTCAGCACCCAAAGAAGGCAAGCATCCTTATAATCTGTGCTGGCATCCATCCTGCTCACAGTCTGTCCATGTATCTTTATGCAGGGAGAGATCCCAGACCAGAGGGGGCTGCCTGATCTGCGCCAGAACCTGCATACCACAGCCACAGGCATAGGTGGGATCCATCAGTGGCTAGGTGAGATGGAAATGGGGGAGCTTGTCCTCCCTCCAAGTGCTCCTTCCCCTCAAGGAGTCAGACAGGAGTCCCTCAGGCACCCAAAGGGAGGAAGGCCATCAGTTGGTCATCCACCCAGGTGACTCTGAGAGTGCTCAGTCACTCCCAATCTCCTCTGCCTGTGACTGCATCAGTTCCAGTTCCACAGGCCAAGGAAGGTGCACCTGCTCCACAGCAGGACACCCAAAGCAGGCCACAGCCTTCCAGGGGATGCCCGCCAAGGGCTACGTCTTGGTGCATCACCAACATTCACAGCATAGGTGGAGGCAGCTTGCTGACTGATGTCGATACTGTGCAGAGAACTGTCAGGCATTGTTATAAGACAAAACAAAAACAGAATTACCTGGAAAAACTCAGCAGGTCTGGCAGCATTGGCGGAGAAGAAAACAGTTGACATTTCGAGTCCTCATGACCCTTCGACAGAATTTGAGTTCGAGTCCAAGAAAGAGTTGAAATATAAGCTGGTTTAAGATGTGTGAGGGGAGGGGGGGAGCGGAGAGAGAGAGAGAGAGAGAAGTGGAGGGGGGGTGTGGTTGTAGGGACAAACAAGCAGTGATAGAAGCAAACCATCAAAAGATGTCAACAACAATAGAACAAAAGAACACATAGGTGTTAAAGTAGGTGATATTATCTAAACGAATGTGCTAATTAAGAATGGATGGTAGGGCACTCAAGGTATAGCTCTAGTGGGGGTGGAGGGAGCATAAAAGATTTTAAAATATTTAAAAATAATAGAAATAGGTGGGAAAAGAAAAATCTATATAATTTATTGGAAAAAAAAAGGAAGGGGGAAACAGAAAAGGGGTGGAGATGGAGGAGGGAGCTCAAGACCTAAAGTTGTTGAATTCAATATTCAGTTCGGAAGGTTGTAAAGTGCCTAGTCGGAAGATGAGGTGTTGTTCCTCCAGATGGCGTTGGGCTTCACTGGAACAATGCAGCAAGCCAAGGACAGACATGTGGGCAAGAGAGCAGGGTGGAGTGTTAAAATGGCAAGCGACAGGGAGGTTTGGGTCATTCTTGCGGACAGACCGCAGGTGTTCTGCAAAGCGGTCGCCCAGTTTACGTTTGGTCTCTCCAATGTAGAGGAGACCACATTGGGAGCAACGAATGCAGTAGACTAAGTTGGGGGAAATGCAAGTGAAATGCTGCTTCACTTGAAAGGAGTGTTTGGGTCCTTGGACGGTGAGGAGAGAGGAAGTGAAGGGGCAGGTGTTGCATCTTTTGCGTGGGCAAGGGGTTGTGCCATAGGAGGGGGTTGAGGAGTAGGGGGTGATGGAGGAGTGGACCAGGGTGTCCCGGAGGGAGCGATCCCTACGGAATGCCGATAAGGGGGGTGAAGGGAAGATGTGTTTGGTAGTGGCATCATGCTGGAGTTGGCGGAAATGGCGGAGGATGATCCTTTGAATGCGGAGGCTGGTGGGGTGATAAGTGAGGACAAGGGGGACCCTATCATGTTTCTGGGAGGGAGGAGAAGGAGTGAGGGCGGATGCGCGGGAGATGGGCCGGACACGGTTGAGGGCCCTGTCAACGACCGTGGGTGGAAAACCTCGGTTAAGGAAGAAGGAGGACATGTCAGAGGAACTGTTTTTGAATGTAGCATCATCGGAACAGATGCGACGGAGGCGAAGGAACTGAGAGAATGGGATGGAGTCCTTACAGGAAGTGGGGTGTGAGGAGCTGTAGTCGAGATAGCTGTGGGTGTCGGTGGGTTTGTAATGGATATTGGTGGACAGTCTATCACCAGAGATTGAGACAGAGAGGTCAAGGAAGGGAAGGGAAGTGTCAGAGATGGACCACGTGAAAATGATGGAGGGGTGGAGATTGGAAGCAAAATTAATAAATTTTTCCAAGTCCTGACGAGAGCATGAAGCAGCACCGAAATAATCATCGATGTACCGGAGAAAGAGTTGTGGAAGGGGGCCGGAGTAGGACTGCAACAAGGAATGTTCCACATACCCCATAAAGAGACAGGCATAGCTGGGGCCCATGCGGGTACCCATAGCCACACCTTTTATTTGGAGGAAGTGAGAGGAGTTGAAGGAGAAATTGTTCAGCGTGAGAACAAGTTCAGCCAGACGGAGGAGAGTAGTGGTGGATGGGGATTGTTCGGACCTCTGTTCGAGGAAGAAGCTAAGGGCCCTCAGACCATCCTGGTGGGGGATGGAGGTGTAGAGGGATTGGACGTCCATGGTGAAGAGGAAGCGGTAGGGGCCAGGGAACTGGAAATTGTTGATGTGACGTAAGGTGTCAGAGGAATCACGGATGTAGGTGGGAAGGGACTGGACAAGGGGAGAGAGAAGGGAGTCAAGATAACGAGAAATGAGTTCTGTGGGGCAGGAGCAAGCTGAGACGATCGGTCTACCGGGGCAGTTCTGTTTGTGGATTTTGGGTAGGAGATAGAAGCGGGCCGTCCGAGGTTGGGCAACTAACTTTTCACGTGGTCCATCTCTGACACTTCCCTTCCCTTCCTTGACCTCTCTGTCTCAATCTCTGGTGATAGACTGTCCACCAATATCCATTACAAACCCACCGACACCCACAGCTATCTCGACTACAGCTCCTCACACCCCACTTCCTGTAAGGACTCCATCCCATTCTCTCAGTTCCTTCGCCTCCGTCGCATCTGTTCCGATGATGCTACATTCAAAAACAGTTCCTCTGACATGTCCTCCTTCTTCCTTAACCGAGGTTTTCCACCCACGGTCGTTGACAGGGCCCTCAACCGTGTCCGGCCCATCTCCCGCGCATCCGCCCTCACTCCTTCTCCTCCCTCCCAGAAACATGATAGGGTCCCCCTTGTCCTCACTTATCACCCCACCAGCCTCCGCATTCAAAGGATCATCCTCCGCCATTTCCGCCAACTCCAGCATGATGCCACTACCAAACACATCTTCCCTTCACCCCCCTTATCGGCATTCCGTAGGGATCGCTCCCTCCGGGACACCCTGGTCCACTCCTCCATCACCCCCTACTCCTCAACCCCCTCCTATGGCACAACCCCTTGCCCACGCAAAAGATGCAACACCTGCCCCTTCACTTCCTCTCTCCTCACCGTCCAAGGACCCAAACACTCCTTTCAAGTGAAGCAGCATTTCACTTGCATTTCCCCCAACTTAGTCTACTGCATTCGTTGCTCCCAATGTGGTCTCCTCTACATTGGAGAGACCAAACGTAAACTGGGCGACCGCTTTGCAGAACACCTGCGGTCTGTCCGCAAGAATGACCCAAACCTCCCTGTCGCTTGCCATTTTAACACTCCACCCTGCTCTCTTGCCCACATGTCTGTCCTTGGCTTGCTGCATTGTTCCAGTGAAGCCCAACGCAAACTGGAGGAACAACACCTCATCTTCCGACTAGGGACTTTACAGCCTTCCGGACTGAATATTGAATTCAACAACTTTAGGTCGTGAGTCCCCTCCCCCATCCCCACCCCCTTTCTGTTTCCCCCTTCTTTTTTTTCCCAATAAATTATAAAGATTTTCCTTTTCCCACCTATTTCCATTATATAAAATGAAAAAAACCCACTAGAGCTATACCTTGAGTGCCCTACCATCCATTCTTAATTAGCACATTCGTTTAGATAATATCACCAACTTTAACTTTAACACCTATGTGTTCTATTGTACTATTGTTGTTGACATCTTTTGATGATCTGCTTCTATCACTGCTTGTTTGTCGCTACAACCACACCAACCCCCTCCACCTCTCTGTCTCTCTATCTCTCCGCCCCCCACACACACACCTTAAACCAGCTTATATTTCAGCTCTTTCCTGGACTCGAACTCAAGTTCTGTCGAAGGGTCATGAGGACTCGAAACGTCAACTCTTTTCTTCTCCGCCGATGCTGCCAGACCTGCTGAGTTTTTCCAGGTAATTCTGTTTTTGTTTTGGATCATCCACTGAGTGATGACTGTCCTCCTTGAAGCGCCTTGCTACACTGCAGGCATACTGCCATGAGCGTACTGAGAATTGCAGTGCAGCCTCCTGCCTCTTGAAGGCTGCTGAAGGCAGTGGAATGTTGGTCTCTGGCCTTTTGAACAGTTTTAATGATACATCTTTGGGTTTCACAGTTTTAACACTAAACTGGTGAGCCACCAAGAGGCAGGCTCTTCCTAGCAGAACAACAGTCTGCCCACCCAACCTGACTGCTGAGAGATTCTATTCCACTGCCTATAGAACCGACTCAATCTTTGCATACCTTCATCTTGCGATATCAGCCCCAACTGATAAGTCAATCCTCCAATTCCAGCCTTCAGCCAGCTGACCTCAAATGCTTACATGAAAGAATTCCTCATTGGACTCACGTGAGCTAATGCTCATTTTTCCATGGCCCTTAACTGTAAAACTCCTTTTCTCTATCCTCCTCCTTCTTTAGTTTGTGTGCGCCCCTGCTCGCCTTTCCCGGGTTTTGAATGTGGAAAATAAACTAATCTTCTGTGGTAATCATAACTGTGCTGTGGATTATTAGTAAAATTGGATGACAAAAACCGAGCATCTATTTTTAAAAACTAATTCAAAACCCTTTCCACTTATGGGCAGATAAGAGGAAATCAGTGCAGTTTGACTGTCTCTCTCCTGTCTGTAACACTTGCTACAACTTAAACTGTGTCCTCTAATTCTAGAATCCTCCACATGTGGAAACATCCTCTCGGTATTGACCCTATAAAGTCCCCACAAGATCAATCTTCTAAATTCCAATGGATATAGGCCCAACCTGTTCAACCTTTCCCCAATGGATAAGCCCTTTGTCCCAGGAATGGGTTGAGTGAATCTTCTCTGTACTACTTCTAGCAAAATTATATCTTTTTCCAAATAAGATGCCAAAAATGTACAAAATATTCCAGATATGGTTTCACAAATGCCCTGTAAAACTGTAGCAAAACATCCCTTCTTTTATATTCTATCCTTCTTGCAATAGGTACCAACATTCCATTTGCCTTCCTAGCCACTCACTGTACCTGCATACTAACACCCTGATACCCAGGTTCCTCTGTACTTGAGTTCTTCAATTTCTCTACATTTAAATAGTATACTATTTTTCTAACCTTCCTACCAAAGAGGACAAGTTCACATTATACTCCATCTGCCAAATATCTGCCCACTCATTTAAGTTATCTATATCCCTTTAAAGACTCTCTGCCTCTTCTTAACAACTTAATTACCTACCCTATTTGGCATCAATGGCCAATTTAGCTATAAATTGGTCCCTTCACCCAAATCACTGATGTAAACTGTAAATAGTTGAGGCCCCAGCATAGTGGCACTCCACCAGTTAAAGCTTGCCAACCTGAAAAAGGCCTATTTATCCCAAATCTCTGCTTCCGGTTAGCTAACCAATCCTTTATCCATGCTAATATGTTACCCACTACAACATGGGCAGAATCTTGCCCTTGTTGGGTGGGCTCGGTGGGGGTAGTCAGAGAGTCACCCGCCACCTGTGATCTGAAGATGATTTCATGCTAGCAGGCCAATTAAGACTCTGTCACACGAGCAGGGATGTGTTATTAACTAAATTTTTTAAATTTAAATTTTATTTTTATTTGCTTGATGAGGTTTCCTAAAAAGTGCAAAGGCTGTTTGGCCTTTTTGCTGCCTGCCAATTGTAAGGTCCAATGGGCAGCAAAAAATGTCAGTCAATTGTCTTTTTAATGGCCTAATAGACCTTCTAATTGTCAGTGGGCAGATTCCTGCGCGCGCCCACCGACTGAAATATCGAGCGACTGTGCATTGACATCGGGACGCTTGCCCGACATCAACACGCATCATTTTATGCTCCAGTGGGTTTGGCGTGTGCCCACCCACTGAGCAAAAAATTTTGCACGTGTTCTCTTACATATAGCCTCCCCAATAATGCATTCTAGCAATTTCCCTATGACAGATGTTAGGTTAACTGGCCATAATTTCCTGCTTTCTATTTTCCTCCTTTCTTGAATAAAAGTGTTACATTATCCATTTTCCAATCCACTGGAACCCTTTGAGATTCTAAGGAATTTTGGAAGATTCATTCGTCATTAGTGTTTTGAATTCTCTTCCCCAGAAAACAATAGAGGCAGGGTCACAGGATATATTCAAGACTGAGTTAGATAAATTTGTGATCGTCAAGGGTTATGTGGGGCAGGCAGGAAAGTAAAGTTAAGGCCATTATCAGATCAGTAATAGACTTGAGGGGCTGAACAACTTATTCTGGTCCTATGTTCTTTCAGTTAACTTAAAGACAACGTCTGATGTTTGGAAGGTTGAAAGTGAATTCGATCCTTTGATAGCCTGGCATATCAGTGTACTCCAGGACACTTGAGGAATATGCTGGTAAATTTGGGTGAATCTTTTATTGGAAGCTTGGATTCATCAAATATATGAGTGGGTACAGCAACAGCTGATTAAACATACATTTGTCTGCATTAAGATCTTGAACGTTGGAAGGAAAAACAAATGACACTCCAAAATTTAATGTTGAAATAGCTAAGGGAGAAGCTGAAAAAAACCAGGAGCCTGCTATTAGTACAGTCACCATTCAACCTGCCCAGAGCATCCATTAAGAGGGCCGACAGAATGTTCGGCTATGTAGTGAAAACAGTAGAATACACGTCAGACTAACTCTGCTTTAACTATTTCTCATATCTTTAAGTTGGCCCTTTCAAAATTATAGGCCTGACTCCTGGCTCTTAGCCCAGACATCCATTAGAATGTTGGGGTTATTGCACCCCAGGGAAAACCTTGCTTGAAAAATAGTGAATGTGACTCGTCTACTCAAGAAAGGAGAGAGACAGAAAATAGGAAACCACAGGCCAGTTAGCTTAACATTTACCATAGCGAAATTGCTGGAATCTATCATTAAGTTTGCAGCTCAAGCAACTTCGGATCTGAGTTAAGGAGCTGCAGTCTGAGCTGCAGGCATTGCGCCACCTAAGGGAGGGGGAAAGTTACTTGGACACTTTGCTCCAGGAGGCAGTCACACCCTCAGATTAGGTAATTCAAATTTGGTCTGTGATCATGGTCAGAAGGGTGTGACTGCACGGTTTGGGGACCCAGGGGATAGCGTTCAAGGAGCCTCGGTCCCTCCAACTGTCCAACAGTTACAAAGTTCTTGCGAGCTGTGTGGATGAGAGCGGGGACTGCAGGGAGGATGAGCAAACTGATCACAGCACCATGGTACAGGGAGTCATTCAAGTGGGGGGAGGAAATGGGAATGTAGTAGTGGTAGGGGACAGTATAATTAGGGGGATAGATACTGTTCTCTGCAGCCGTGAACTTGAGTCCCAAAGGCTGTGTTGCCTGCCTGGTGCCAGGGTTAAGGAGAGGAACTTGGAGCGGGAGGGGAAGGATCCAGTTGTCGCCGTCCATGTTGGTACCAATAACATTGATAGGACTAGAAAGCAGCTGCTGAATTCTGCTGAAAGAATCTGAATAGTTAGGAGCTAAGTTAAAAAGCAGAACCTCCAAGGTAATAATCTTGGGATTGCTACCTGAGCCAAACTGGCATAGGGTAAATAAAGCCAAGGAGTTAAATGCATGGCTCAGAGTTTGGTGTGGGAGGAATGGGTTTCAGATCATGGGGCACTGGCACCAGTACTTCAGTAGAATGGAGCTGTTCTGATGGGACAGGCTTCACTTGAACCGTGCTGGGACCAGTGTCCAGTGTGAAGTGAATAACTAAGGCTGTAGAAAGGGCTTTAAACTAAATAGAGTGGGGGGAGGGATCTGGAAAGGGGATACGTAAGCTTACAAAGCAAAAGGACATGACAGCATTGTAGGGCAGCTACTTAGGTAATGATACCCAGAATGTGACAGGAAGGGGCAGAGTGTACAAACATAAAAAAGCAGCAGGAAATGGGGTCAAAAGGGGAATAAATGGTAAAAAGGCAAAATTAATGGCTCTTTATTTAAATGCATGTAGTATTTGAAATAAATTAACGGCACAAATAGAGGTTAATGGGTATGATCTTATAACCATTACAGATATGTGGTTACAAGATCAAAGCTGGGAACTAAATTTTCAGGAGTATGTGACTTTTCAAAAGGACAGGCAGGAAGAAAAGGTTGGTGAGATAGCTATGGTGGTACAGGATAGAATAAGTATGATAGCTAGAAAGGATCTTGGATCAGAAGATGTAGAATCCATTTAGGTTGAAGTACGAAATAACATGGGGAGGAAGACACTGGTGGGGTGTAGTCTGCAGGATCCCTGACAGTAGCTATACTGTAGGGCTGAGAATAAATCAGGAGATATTGAAGGCATGTAAAAAATACAGCACATTAATCATGGGTGACTATAATTTTCACGTAGATTGGGAAAATAAAATTGGTAGAGGTAGACACAGGCAAGAATTCAGAGTGTATTCAGGACATTTCTTAAAACAATATGTTGCGAATCCAGCCAGGCTATTTTGGATCTGTTAATCTGTAATGAGGCAGTTTTAATAAATAATCTGAGTAAAGGATCCCCTAGGAAACAGAAACCATAACATGGTAGACTTTAGCTAGAATTCAGTTTGTGAGTGAGAAACGTGGGTTGGAAACAACTGTGCTAAACTTAAATAAGGGTAATTACAATGGAATGAGGGCAGAGTTGGCTGGAGTGGACTGGGAAAGCAGTTTAACAGAAAAAGCGGTTGATGAACAATGGCAGATGTTTAAGAAAATAGTTCATGACTCTCAACAAAGATATATCCCAGGGAGGAAGAAGGATTCAAGGAAGGAGATAAACCAACCAAGTAAGTTAAGGACAGTATCAAATTGAAAGAAAAAACATACAACGTGGCAAAGATTTGTGGTAAGATTGGGAAAGCTTTAAAAACCAACAAAAGATGATCAAAAAAAAGGGAGAAAATAAACTTTTCAGGGTAAACCAGCAAGTAATATAAAAGCGGACAGTAAGAACGTCTTTAAGTATATAAAAAAGCAATTGAGGGCCAAAGTGAACATAGGCCCCTGAGAAAATTAAGCTGGAGAAATAATAACCAGGAAATGGCAGAGGAGTTGAATAAGTATTTTGCTTCAGTCTTCACGGTAGAACATGTTAATAGCTTTCCAAAAATACTAAATAATCGAGGGGCAAAAGTGGGGGTGGGGGTGTGTGTGGGGGTAGGAACGAAGAAATAAATACAGTAACTATCGCTAGAGAAAAAATACTAGGGAAACTAATGAGCTAAAGGCCGATAAGTCCCCTGGGTCTGATGCATTGCATCCTAGGATATTAAAGGAAGTAGCTACAGAGATAGTGGATGCACTAGTAGTAACCTTCCAAGAATCTTTGGGTTCTGGAAAAGTCCCAGAGGATTGGAGAACGGCCAATGTAACACCCTTATTCAAAAAGGGGGGGGGATAAAAAAAATCAGGTAACAATAGGCCATTTAGTTTAACATCTGTCATTGGAAAAATGTTGGAGTCTATTGTAAGGATGGGATAGCAGAACATTTAGAAATACATAATCTACTCAAGCAGAGTCAGCATGGCTTCATGAAGGGGAAATCATGCCTAACAAATTTATTAAAATTCTTTGAGGAGGTAACAAGCAGGATAAAGGGGAACCAGTAGACGTAATTTTTTGGATTTCCAAAAGGCATTCAACAAGGTACCACACATAAGGCTACTTCATAAGATAAGAGTCCATGGTGTTGGGGGTAGTATATTAGCATGGATAGAGGATTGGCTAACTAACAGAAGACAGAGATGAGATAAGGGTGTCATTTTCAGGATAGCAACCTGAAACTAGTGGAATGCCACAGGGATCAGTGCTGGGGCCTCAGTTATTTACATTATATATTAATGGCTTAGATAAAGGAATTGAATCTACTATTGCCAAGTTTGCAGATGACACAAAAATAGATGAGAAGGCATGTGGTGAGGATGACACAAGGAGTCTACAGAGGGATATAGACAGGTTAAGTGAGTGGGCAAAAACTTGGCAGATGGAATATAGGGCAGAATTTTCCCAGAATTGCACTAAGTGTGGTAGCAGGCAGGTAAAATGGAGTCCTACCTGCCGACGAAAATGGTGGATTTTCACACGGCATTATTTATGCATTCCTGGCTTCTATGGCGGGTGGGCTCTCATTTGCCCGCTCGCCATCACCCTGCTGTTGCATCACACCGGCTGTCATCTTTAAAAGACAGTCGCCAGCAAAGCACTCATCGCCACTAGCTCACCGCCGCTGTCCAGGAGACATGGCCAGCAAAGGCAAAAAGACTGCAGCCCTCCCACTTCAACGATGGGTTCCTTGAGTGACTGCTGGATGCTGTGGAGGCTTGACGGGATTTGCTTTACCCCCACTCTGGCTGCAGGATGTCACCAACCCGGCTTGTGAGGTGGTGGCAGCTGTGGTCAGCATGAACGCCCTGCAGAGGAGGGCAGCCACGCTGTGCTGCAAAAGGATGAATGATCTACTCTGTTCCACTTTTCACCTCACGCTTTTCATCACTTCCAACTCACATACTCACAAACCCATTACACATCCACAGGACCCTCATTCACTGCCAGTGCAGGGGACATCACCCTTATTCCCACATTCGCTCATTCACACACACCACCATTGTTCTCATCCCATCCATGGGACCACTCACCACCCACACAGGCCAGGCATACTTGTCATCTGGCTCAATAGGAGTCCTGATACACTCTCTCCATCTCTATCCATGCAGGACAAACTGGCTCACAACAGGAGGAAAAGGTTGCAGACAGGTGGAGGGATGCCAGAAATCAAAGTTCTGACAGAATTCGAAAACAGAGCCGTCCAGCTGACTGGCAATAACTGGGACCGGTCCTGTGCTGACGGTGAGGTTGGTGCTGTTCTACCAAGTGAGAATCCAGCAGTGCAACATCCATCAGGCAACCATGCTGTAAGTGATGTACCCTCTTTCACAGGTCACTGCCATACACTAATTATCTCCCCTTACTTTTGCAGGCAGAGAGAGTACATGACCCAGGGCCTCCAATCAAACTCCGAGAAACTCCTGAAAAAGAATCTGAAGGCACCCTCTCTGAAGTCCCGTCACAGCGCTCATCCACACCCTCCATCAGCGCAGAGGCACACCTCAGTTGGGCCTTGCTTTACAGTAGCCTCAGGGTTACAATTTGGTGAGCATGTCGCACTTTCTGATCTGCAGCAGGCGGAGGCAGGAATTTCCCAGGTCCCCAGCACTCGGAGGATTGCAGGAAGCCAGAACATTGCTAGTCTGAGTCAGATGATGAGCCTCTGGACTCGGTCATGTCACAGTTGCTGGAGCTGCAGTGGCAAGCTCGGAAACAACAGGAAGGGATGTCTCCACAGATTGCAAGGCACGATGGAGGAGTCCGTCTGTCTTCAGGCTGAGTTGATAGCGCCGGTATTGCAACACACCAACACTGGCAGGATGGCGGCCGCCATGGAGACCTTGGTCCAGAACGTCACTCCTGCACTGCTGCGTGGGCTTAACTCCATACCTGATGCCATAGTTGGTCTCTAACAGCGTGTACACAAGAGGAGTGCTGGGCAGCTCAATCTCACTCTAGCTACCTCTTCCGCTCAGAGTCAGCAACGGGCCCTCGGGCATCCATCGGGAGGAGGATCAGCAGATGTATGCTCCGAAGCCATCCACCCAGGTGTAGTGGGAGTGTCAGGCCGATCCAAATCCTATCTGCCTGTGACCTCAACAGATCCAGTTTCATAGGCCGAGGAAGGTGCCGTTGCCACACAGCAGGACCCCGAAAGCAGGCCAGGGCCCTCCAAGTCTCGGCCCTCCATAGGACGCCTGCCAAAGCCATCACAGACGGCAGGCTGCCTCCACCTCTTCTGTGGATGTCTGGGGAGCACCAAGGCGTGGCGGCAGGGTTAGGGAAGTTAGGTAAAAGTAGCTCTTTTGAGTTAACCAAATAAACTAAATTAACAAAATCAGGGACAATGTAAAAAGCAGTCCCTTAAGGGGAAACTGCAAAAACAAAGACAAACTTTAAAGGACACTTGCAAACATTAAACCAAAATGTTATTAACAGCGGAAATAAAACAATCCAGTCCCCACCGTGCCCACCGAGCATGGAAGGCTCGACAGCGCTGGCAGACACCGTGTGTTCCCTATACAGGGGCACCCTGTATAGCTGGGGAAGACAGTTGGATTGGACGACCCCCTCGACTGCCCACTCCCTGGACCTGTTAGTGGCCAACTTGGCCAGGTCCAACAGCAGGTTCACAAGGAGGTCCTCCTCCCTCCCCTCCGGCCCCCATCCACACCGGGTGCCCGTAGATCAGCAGCATGCAAACAAAACAACAGTAAAAACAGCAACTCAGATTGCGGGGTGCTGGCTCCCAAGGGATGGTTCAGGGCTTGGGGCCAATGTGGAAATCCGGCCGAACAGGAGTACACTCAGATGGAAGACCACTGCGTACCTGCACCACCTCAAGACCCATAATGACGTCGGGGCTTAGCACAACTGTCCTAAGGTCTAGGATGGCATTGGCCGTGATCTGGACGTACACGGATGCGTGATGTGTCAACTCCTGTGGTAGCATTCAGCCCATTCCTCCGCCACCTAGCACGTCCCCGATCCTGGTCACCCTGTCAGCCATAGCCCTCCTCACTGCCAACCATTGAAAAGGGCAGAGGGGCGGATTCCTGAGCAGTGGCTCTCTGACAATAGCCACTACTCCTGACGGTGGACAGTTGCGCTGTGAGGTGATCATGTTCCAGTCTTTGATCAGGTCCTGTTAAAAGACAGGCAACGCCTGCAAGGAGCCACGAAGGCCCCTCCGGTCTACAAACAGGAGCTGTATGTCATAGTTCAGGCTGTGCAAATACGTCACCAAGGCACATCATCTCGGAGGGGGGCTCGACCTAAGGGTATTGCTGCAGGGCCTGCAGATGGAAAGTTGCTACCTGGGTGCAGTGCCTGACCGTCCTCCCTAAGGGTGGGAGACTCAGAACCTCTGCAGCGACCCAATGCAGCCTTTTGTCCCAGAAGAAGTCGACAAGCATTCTATGGATTTTTGTGACAAAATCCAGGGGAGGGCTCAAAGTGTCCAGCCGGTACCACAATATGGCACAATCAGCTGGTTTATGACCAGAACTCAACCCCACACTCGGAGCAGTCCTGTCCAGCGCTGCGAGTGGTGACTTTGGTCTCCAGCTCCTGCCAGTTTGCCAGCCAGGATTTCTCAGCAGGTAGAAGAGGCTGGTTCTGCTCCAGGTGAAAGACCTGAGCTCCTCGGGTAGGGGATCCATCTGCCACTGACCAACCAGGAGTCCAGAACACTTGCCCCAATTGATCCTGGCAGAGGACGCGGCAGAGTAGACCCCCTGGCACTCACGCATCCTCCGCAGGTCAGCGGGGTCAGTGAACATGAGGAGCACGTCAACGGCATAAGCCGAGAACACCAGCCCGATGCCCAGCCTGTGTGGAACCAATCCCGACAACCTCCTCCGTAAGAGGCACAGGAAAGGCTCCAAGCAGATAGAATGCTATTGGCCAGACAGGGGGAAGCCCTGAAGCAGTCCTCTCCCAAAGCGAAGGGGCACCAGCAGAGACCCATTAACTTTAACTAGACACTCTGTGGCAGTGTACAGAAGTCGGATCTGGGCGACGAAATGCATCCCAAACGCGAATGCACACAAAGTCCCGAATAAAGATTCATGATCCACCCTGTCAAACGCCTTCTCCTGGTCAAGAGATAGAAAGGTGCTCAACAGACCAGTCCTCTGGGAAAACTGGATGACACCCCGGACCAGATGGATATTATCAAAGATGATCCGGCCTGGGATCATGTAGTTTTCAAGGAATATTGGCGATCTAGTTAAGAAGAAGAGAGAGGTATATAGCAGGTATAGGCAACAAGGAGCAAATGAGGTACTTGTAGAGTATAGAAAATGTAAGAAAATACAATAAAAGGAAATCAGGAAGGCAAAAAGAAGACATGAGGTTGCTTTGGCAGATAATGTGAAGGTAAACCCGAAGGGTTTCTACAAGTATATTAAGAGTAAAAGGATAGTAAGGGACACAATTGGTCCCCTTGAAGATCAGAGTGGTCATCTATGTGTGGAGCCTCACGAGATGGGGGAGATCTTAAACAGTTTTTTTGCATCAGTATTTACTCAGGAAACTGGCATAGTGTATAAGGAAGGAAGGGAAACAAGCAGTAGTGTCATGGAACATATAGAGATTAAAGAGGAGGAGGTGCTTGCTGCCGTACAGCGAATAAAGGTAGATAAATCCCCCAGGCCTGACATGATATTCCCTCGGACCTTGAGGGAGACTAGAGTAGAAATTGCAGAAATATTTAAAATGTCCTTAGCCACGGGTGAGGTGCCGGAGGATTGGAGGTTAGCTCATGTTGTTCCATTGTTTAAAAAAGACTCCAAAAGCAAACCAGGTAATTATAGGCCAGTGAGCCTGACGTCAGTAGTAGGTAAATTATTGGAAGTTGTCCTGAGAGATCGGATATATAATTATTTGGACAGCCAAGGGCTGATTAAGGATAGCCAGCATGGCTTTGTGTGTTTAATGAACCTTGTAGAGTTTTTTGAGGAGGTTACCAAGAAAGTAGATGAAGGAAAGGCTGTGGATGTTGTCTACATGGACTTTAATAAGGCCTTTGACAAGGTCCCACATGGGAGGTTAGTTCAGACACTTGCTATCCATGGAGAGGTTGTAAACTGGATTCGAAATTGGCTGTGTGGGAGAAGACAGAGAATGGTAGTGGTTGATTGCTTCTCAGACTGGTCTGTGACTAGTGGTGTGCCTCAGGGATCTGTGCTGGGACCATTGTTGTTTGTTTTCTATATCAATGATTTGGATGATAATGTGGTGAATTGGATCAGCAAGTTTGCTGATGACACTAAGATTGGAGGCATTGTGGACAGCGAGGAAGGCTTTCAAAGCTTGCAGAGAGATCTGGACCAACTGGAAAAATGGGCCAGAAAATGGCAGATGGAATTTAATGCGGAAAAGTGTGAGGTGTTGCATTTTGGAAGGTCAAACCAATGTAGGACATACACAGCAAATGGTAGGGCACTGAGGAGTGCGGAGGAACAAAGGGATCTGGGAGTTCAGATACATAATTCCCTGAAAGTGGCATCACAGGTAGACAGGGTTGTAAAGAAAGCTTTTGGCATACTGGCCTTCATAAATCAAAGTATTGAGTATAGGAGTTGGTATGTTATGGTGAGGTTGTATAGGACATTGGTGAGGCCAACTTTGGAGTATTGTGTGCAGTTCTGGTCCCCTAACTACAGGAAGGATATCAGTAAGATTGAGAGAGTGCAGACAAGATTTACTAGGATGTTGCCGGGTCTTAAGGAGTTGAGTTACAGGGAAAGATTAAACAGGTTAGGACTTTATTCCTTGGAGCGTAGAAGAATGAGGGGAGATTTGATAGAAATTTACAAAATTATGAGGGGTATAGACAAAGTAAATGCGAGTAGGTTCTTTCCACTTAGATTAGGAGAGATAAACATGAGAGGACATGGCTTTAGGGTGAAAGGGGAAAGATTTAGGGGGAACATTAGGGGGAACTTCTTCACTCAGAGAGTGGTGAGAGTGTGGAACGAGCTACTATCTGACGTGGTAAATGCGGGCTCACTCTTAAGTTTTAAGAATAAATTGGATAGATACATGGATGGGAGAGGTCTGGAGGATTATGGGCTAGATGCAGGTCAATGGGACTAGCGGAATAATATTTCGGCACGGACTGGAAGGGCTGAATGGCCTGTTTTCTGTGCTTTAGTGTTCTATGGTTCTAGGACTGGTCATGGTGGATCATGTGATCCAGCATGGTGTCGAAGCGAAAAAACATTGCCCTGGCAAAGATTTTGTGAAACATGCCAAGGAGGGAGACTGGGCCCCAGTTCTTAAGATGGCGGAGATCCCCCTTCTTTGGCAGCAAGGCAATCACAGCCCTGCGCCATGAGGGGCATCTACCCAGTCGTGATACTATCCCCTAGGACCCCTGTGTAGTCATTCCGCTGGGCATCTCAGAAAACCCTGCAGAACGCCACTGTCAGCCCGTCCAGCCCCAGGGACTCGCACCTGGAGAGGCTGTCGAGGGCACCGGTCAGCTCCCCCAGACTTATAGGGGAGTCAAGCTTTCTGGCACCCTCCGGGCCAACCTGCAGCAGGTCCTCCCACAAAACTCTGCGAGCATCCTCGCTGGACGGATCTGGAGAGAACAGGGCAGATTAGTAGTCTTGGGCAATGGATCTGAGACAAGGGACCCGTTGTCGGCCAGCAGCATAAGGAGCTGCTGACCGTGCCTTTTTTCCAGTGATTAGAAGAAGGGGGAGCCGTGGTTCAGGTCCCGGAGGAACTGGATACGTGACCTCACATATGCGCCACAGGACCTGATGAATTGCAGTGGCCTTTCTTCTCTTCGTACACCAGCCTCAGGGCCAGGTCCGCATCGGGCTGACAGAGACATGCCTCCTTCTCCAACTTCTCGGCCCTGGATTTTTGCCTCTTTGTCGACCCTCTTGCATACTCCTGACTGAAGAGCTTTGCCCATGTCCCACCATAGCCTCAAGGAGGGGAAGCCTCCCCGCTTACTTCTTCAGTCAGCCCAGAAATGACGGAACGAGCCCAGGAGCCGTCCATCCTCCAGCAGCAAGTTGTTAAAGTGCCAGTATGTGGACCCCGTCTGAGCACAGAATGGAACGAGTTCTGCCCACAGCAGATGGAGCTCCATGCATGGCACTTGCTGCACAGGAGCCGACTGAACGCAGGACACCAACGCCTTGGAAACGTAAAGGCGGTCGAGTCTGGAGGCTCCAACTCCAGGTGATACAAAAGTGAAATCGCTGAAGTCAGGATGGATGTGTCGCCAGGTCCCTTAACTTACTCACAGCTAGCTAGCGAGCGGTGCTGGGCACTGTGATGGTCCCTGGCCCCGAGGGTACAGTTGAAATCTCCCTGAGGATGATGCGCGTGCCCACGTGAATGGAGCAGATATGAGTGGACACTTCCTCAAAGAAACCTGCTTGCTGCTGCATGTCCAGTGGAGCGCATACATTCACAAAGTGAAGTGCCACACCCCTTAGGCGCACAGTAAGGTGCAACAACCGGCCTGGCACCGGCTCCTCCACCCCTAAGATCTTCGGCTAAAAATGTGGGATCAACAAGATAGCCACCCTGCCAGAACTAGAGGCTAGGTGTCTCATGTAGGCCCCCCCTCGCCACTCCAGGAGCCATGTAACTTTGTCTCCCAGAACAGTATGGGCTTTCTGCAGGAAGCACACCGCATACTTCCCGCCCTTGCAAAAAGCAAGACGGTAGCCAGGGAAAGGGTAGGCCCACTCAGGGACAGAGGTGGGAATCTGTGTGGAGCCAGAAGAAATGGGAGAGATACTAAATGAGTACTTCTCATCAGTATTCACCAAAGAGAAGGACTTAGCGGTCGATTTGTCTAGGGAAGAGTGTGTAGATAGCCTGGATCATGTTGAGATCAAAAAAGAGGTGTTAGGCGCCTTGAAGAATATTAAGGTGGAAAAGTCCCCAGAACCAGATGGGATCTACCCCAGCGTACTGAGGGAGGCAAGGGAGGAGATTGCTGCGACTTTGACCAGGAAATTACAGGCCAGTGAGCCTTACGTCAGTGGTAGGGAAATTATTGGAGAAGATTCTTCGTGACAGGATTTACTACCATTTGGAAGCAAATGGGCATATTAGTGAGAGGCAGCATGGTTTTGTGAAGGGGAGGTTGTGTCTCACTAACTTGATCGAGTTTTTCGAGCAAGTGACAAAGATGATCGACGATGGAAGGGCATTGGATGTTATCTACATGGATTTCAGTAAGGCCTTTGACAAGGTCTCTCATGGCAGACTGGTACAGAAGGTAAAGTCGCACAGGATCAGAGGTGAGCTGGCAAGATGGATACAGAATTGGCTTGGTCATAGGAGGCAGAAGGTAGCAGTGGAAGGGTGCTTTTCTGAATGGAGAGCTGTGACTAGTGGAGTTCCGCAGGGGTCAGTGCTGGGACCTTTGCTGTTTGTAGTATACATAAATGATTTGGAGAAAAATGTAACTGGGCTAATTAGTAAGTTTGCAGATGACACTAAGGTTGGAGGAGTTGCAGATAGTGAAGAGGATTGTCAAAGGATACAACAGGATATAGATCGGTTGGAGACTTGAGCGGAGAAATGGCAGTTTAATCTGGACAAATGCGAGGTAATGCATTTTGGAAGGTCTAATACAGGTAGGAATTATACAGTAAATGGCAGAACCCTTAAGTGCATTGACGGGCAGAGGGATCTGGTTGTAGAGGTCCACAGGTCACTGAAAGTGGTAACGCAGGTGGATAAGGTAGTCAGGAAGGCATATAGCATGCTTGCCTTCATCGGTAGGGGTACTGAGTATAAAAGCTGGGAAGTCATGCTGCAGCTTATAGAACCTTGGTTAGGCCACATTTGGAATATTGCATGCAATTCTGGTCGCCACATTAGCAGAAGGATATGGAGGCGTTGGAGAGGGTGCAGAGGAGGTTTACCAGGATGCTGCATGGTCTGGAGGTTATTAGCTATGAGGAGAGGTTGGAGAAACTCGGATTGTTCTCACTAGAGCGATGGAGATTGAGGGGCGACTTGATAGAAGTTCACAAAATTATGAGTGGCATGGACAGAGTAGATAGTCAGAAGCTTTTTCCCAGGGTGGAAGAGTGAATTACTAGGGGATATAGATTTAAGTTGAGGGGAGAAAACTTTAGAGGAGATGTGCAGAGCAAGTTTTTTACTCAGAGGGTAGTGAGTGTCTGGAATTCGCTGCCAGAGGAGGTGGTGGAAGCAGGTACAATAATGGTGTTTAAGAGGCAGCTTGACAAATAAATGAATAGGATGGGAATAGAGGGATACGGACCCCGGAAGTGCAAAATGTTTTAGTTTGACAGGCAATATGATCGGCGCAGGCTTGGAGGGCCAAAGGCTCTGCCCCTGTGTTGTACTTTTCTTTGCTCTTTGTTCTGGAACCTTTGCTGTGTGTCCGTGCTGCCATTGATGATGAGGCTTGCTAAGTCAGAAGTATGTGCTATCATCAACTAGTGCAAAGTGCAAGAGGGAGGGGACTATTTTAATCCTTCATCTCCTTCAGGAACCCAGTGAGAAATGTGTGGACCATCCTCTTAGTGTTCTGGTCCAGCGCAGGGGCCTTCAGGGCCTCGCTGGCAGACCAGAACAAGAGGAAAAGAATGCCACCAGTCCAGGGCTGATTGGGCCCTGACTTGGTGACCATGCTTACTTGCTAAAAAATCCTGGAGTAAAGGGATGAGGGGAGAATCGGTGGGGGGCACCAGGGAATCCACCACCTCACCCGATAACAACTCTAAGTCGCCCCCCGCTTGTTAACCACAAAACCCTGTCCTCCTCCAGGTCATCGCCTCCTGCTTCCAACCCTTTCCCCATATTGAGTACAGGGGCTGGTTTGGAGCTGCCAGTTAGCTCCACCTCCACCTCGATCCCAACCCCAGGATCAAGGCCAGAGGGGTCCTCTCTTGTTTCCTCTTGGGGATATGGGCTAAAGGGCAGCGGCGGCTCAGAGCCCCGCTCCCCCCCAGGCACCGGGTCGCCCAGTAAAAGCTCTGGACCTAGGACGGAGACACTCAGTGCTGAAGGTTAGGAGGGAGCAGGGAGGCCTACCTCGTCACTGCTGCCCGGTGACCCAGTTGTCGGGGCCACGAAAGGACCCATGCAGTCCCATGGCAGGCCAGATAGCATCTCAGGGGTACAAGGTGGGTCACCACTGCAAGGGTGATACCCTCCTGACCCCCAAAGAGCCCTGCTCAGAGGACTGCAGCAAAGGAACGGGGGTTTGGGCTCCCCCCAGAGGGCAAGGCAAGGAGGTATAGGGCAGAGACGCCACCACCACTTCACTGGGGGAGCGAACACATTCAACCTCGTGGATCCTGAGGTCCTCCCCCTCTGAGGGGTAGCACCTCTACCGGGGTAGACTGGGGGCTGGGGAGACCTTCATTTGCGAAGCCCCCGCCACCTTGTCCAGAACCTCCGGATGCTCCGCCCATGGAGATAACACTGGGCCCAGCACATGGTGCTGAGGTGCACACAGGCCAGGGAGCACATGCGAACATGACACCGGGGCCCGATGATGTTTTTACCCGAGCCAGTGTTTTCAGGGGTCTGGGGATCAGGGCAGGTTTGGGGGATCTGGGGGGAGTCGCCTCCAGGTGGCAAGTCTTGCTCTGCTCCTTAGTACGGCACAGGGTCTCTCCTCTCACCTTGCCGGCAGCCAAGATGGCGGTGGCTGATGGTGGCACCTCCCCAGTGGCGGGGGGGGGAGGAGCAACAATGCCAGCTGCAGCTGCCTGGATGGTGCTGGTGGTCCTGGAGGTGGGGCAGTTCTTACAGACATGCCCCACCTCATTGTATGCATAGCACCACATGCCATCAGCAGTCCAGAAGACCCTGTAGGCGCCCCCTCGAACTCCACAGTAAAACACCCCTCAGTGCATTCCTCCAGGGACAGGCGGAAAAAAACCTGGCACCGGAAGGAGTACAGGTGTCAGAGGGCAGCAACCTTGAGGCAGAGTGGGCTCGGCGCAACCCCTGACCTAACCTTCCCCAGTTGATGGAGGTGGGGGAGGAGGAGGCCACTGGGGCCAAAGTGGGACGTTGAAAAGTATGATCCTCTGAATGTTGGCCTCCAAGGGGTCCACCGCCAGAAACGTCCCATCCACAGTGAGCCCCTTTTCTAGGGCCAGGTGCACTGTCTGCTCTGACTTCAAGAAAATTACGGCTTTGCCATACATTTTCGAGGCGGCAACTACGGCTGAGATATCGACAACTGCAGCCAAAGCCTTTATGTAGCCTTTATGATCGTCATGTCGGGGTGGATGCAGCTCTTCCCCTCCAGGGCCTTGGTGAGGAGGTGAAAAGGTGACGGGGCTGTGGGAGCAGCAGGGGCCATATAAATAGCTGCATCTGCATGTTTTCTTAGGGGACCCCATCGCTGACTCCACTTACCTGGGCAGGCCCGGCTACAGGCGACCCTGTCGCAGCCATAGGGGCTGAGCCACATCCATCCCGAGCTCCATATTCCACAATATCTCACCCCGAGGAGAGGGGGAAAGGATGGTGTAACCACGACCTCGGGTGACAAAAACAGAGAGGAGAGGAGGGAGAGGGGGAACGGACAGGGAGACACAGGAGGGAAAAGTTAAAGGGTAGGTGGGTGTCTCTCGTTGCAGTGGAATGTGGGTGGGGGCCTCGATGTTCTTCCCATAGGGGGAGGGCAATGAGGGCAATGTCTTCACCAGGCAGCCGGTATTGCCTGGCACATAGGAGACAGCCCTGTCCCTCTTTACCAGTTACCTAGCTTCAGACACATTTGGGGGCGGGGGGGAGGCAGGCAAGATCTTAAACAATACACACACACACCCTTTCTCCCCCAAGTCTCTCCAGCGGACTTCTCTCCTCCTTCTACTAAACACACAGCTGATTTCAGCCCCCACCGAACAAAAGTCCAGACACCCACCTCAGATGTTAAACCAAATAGTCCTTGCCTCCTGGCCTCCCTGTCCTGCAGTAGCAGCACCTCCTCTCCTTCTCTCTCTCTCTCTGCTCCAGGTCCCCAGCAACACAGAGGATGGAAGAAAGCTTGAGGGAAGAGAGCAACATAATAATAGGAACAGCCACAGGAAAACAGCAGCAGGAACAGCCACTGGAAATCCCACAGCAGGAGGAACAGCCAGCACCAAGCTCAAGCACAGCAACAGCACGCAGCTCAGCTGTAATGAGTTGCAGCTAAGACCAATCAGGAAGCACAGCCTGGGTACAGGTGTTGATCAGTTGTACATAATGTTCGCTATTGTCAATAAACTCTCAAGAATGTCTTCCTGCCTGTGGCTCCTTGTTCGGATGAGCAGTGTTCTTGTCACTCAGATGTGAAACCTTTCCGCACAAGATAAAAGGCAAGTGTTTTAGTCCAGGGCCTCTTCCCTGTGCAGCCTTCAGACCACAGTGATGGAAACATTCCCTGGAAACATTATTGATGCCTGCACCTTGGCACTGTTGGTCATTGCTGCCAGAATGTAATGGGCAGGTGCCACAGAGTATTCTCATACTCTGTGTGCTCTCAGCACCTTTAAGGTGGGGCTGACGCCATCACACCAGCATGTATGACCAGTGATACTGTGCACCAGCTCCAGACGGGCTGAGGTGCTGAAGGTGGACACGGCATCAGATGTGTCTAAAGTTTCATGGCTCCATTTCTGAGATGGCCCTGATCATGGAGCGCCATTGAGCTACCCTCGGCCAGACAGGAGTCAGACGTTCTTGGAGACAATATGAAGATCCACGGTGTGTCCTCACTGCATGTTGTCATCATCCTTCTGCAATTGAGTGACTATTAGGGCCTCCACTGCATCTCCATGCCAGGAGCATTCTCACAGAGGATATGGGTGCTGCCACAAGTCAGACTGGAGTCAAACGCTCACAACTGCGATGTGGAGATCTACGGGGACAGCTCACTGTATGTCGTCATCATCGTCCACAAATCTGGCAGCTATGAGGGCCTCCCCAGTGCACCTGCTTCATCTAGCCATGGCGAGAGCCTCATCCCGGTCGTTAGCACAATCGAGGGCCCGCTCACCCTCATCCCTGTCGGTGTCCTCCTCATCAGAGGAGACGTGCAGCTCCACTATCTCCTCATTAGCCAGCTCCTCTCCCCGTTGCAGCACCAGATTGTAAAGGGTGCAGCAGATGACGACGACTGTATTACAAGGCTCCACCAGACCGGTCCAGGCATTGGAACTGCAGGTTCACCATCCCGATGGTCTGCCCCACCAAGTTGCGAGCTGCTGCATGAGCCTCATTATAGCGTTGCTCTGCTGCAGTCTGAGGCCATGACACAGGTGTCATCAGCCATGGCCTCCTTGTCCCCAAGGAGCCAACCCTGCAGCCCCTGTGGACCCTGGAAGACTGCAGGGATCTGCAAGCGACTCAGGCTGTAGGTTCGTGCACACTCCCTGGAAACCATGCACACTCCCTGCAGGATGCGTTTCTGGTGGTTGCAAACCAGCTGCATGTTCAGCCGAGCTCTTGCAGTTGATGAAGTCCACTGAGTATAGCAATAGAGACCTGGCGCCACATGAGTGCACTTGTGGGAATCCTGAGATCAGGGCAAATCCAAAAGCCCTTGTATCCTGGCTGTCCTGGTCCATGGTGAAATGCACAAAGTTGTGTGCCGTGGAGAAGATGGCATCCATGACCTCATGGATTCATTTGTGGGTGACGGATTGTGAAATCCCACAAAGGTCACCTGTGGATCCCTGAGAGGAGCCACTGGCATAGAAATTGAACAACAGATGCCCTCCATGTCCCCTTGACGCCAAGTCCTGCAGTAAGTGGAAACGTCAGCCACTAGTTCTCTGGATATGTGCAGTTATAGGTGACACTGGTTCTCAGTCACCTGCAGGAATGGCAGGCGGTGTCTATAGACCCTGGGTGTCGCTAGGTGCCGACCAGCCACGGCTCGCTGTTGCTCCTGGGCAGCCTGTGCAGGAGCCCCTGCTACCCCTTCTTCATGAGGTTGCTGCTCCTGCCTTTGCACGACCAGGTGCCTCAGTTGCGCTCTCCTCCATCTTCTACAGTCTTTGTAGGCCATCAGGCATACAGCTAGGACACCAGGATCCATGATCTTGACATGGTCCTCTTGCAGCATGAAAGAGAGAGAGACATGGTTATCATGGCTATACTTAGCACCTTTCCTGGCCCTGTGTGACTGCCCCTTAATGTTTCCCAGAGAGTGCTGGTCACCCCTCAGATGGCCAAAAATGAGTGTGCTGCACGGCTGCCTTGTGAACCTGTGACAAGGGGGATACCATGTTGAGATTGCAAGGGACTGTGAGCACCTCCAGCAGTGGCTGCTACATGGCCAGCATTGGCGAGGAGATTGCACAACATGTGCAGTCCAACTTCTCTGTGGTCCAATAAAGCTCCTACCGCGCCCACCCCAGCAGCACTGAGTGCCGCATTACACGTTTTACCATCCTGCCAGCGTGAAATCCATGTCAGGGCCTGATCGCAGGCAGCAGTTGGCTTTGTAACCACTCCTGGGCCTGCCGACGTGTTGTGTGTGCGCGTGTGTGTGTGTGTGTGTGCGCGTGCTTGTGCGCGCGTGCATAGGGATTTAAGGGGGTAGAGTTTAAATTATGGTGGGAGAAGTTAGCAGTTCATATTTCTTACTTCTGCCACTGGTTAAAGACAATTTGTTCAATAAACAGTTATTAACTTATTAAGTTTACAAACCCAGTGCTCATATTCCGTTAGCCTAATTAAACAGCTAGGTAGAATTGTGACAATCTGGTAGTTTGGTCAAACTTTTCACATTTGTTGTGGTTCGGGGAAGAGTGGAGCTTGATATTACAGTGCACTATCCCCAGTGAGTTGTGACAAATGCAAATAGAAAGCTACATGATGTTAGATCACATCTGGA
Source organism: Carcharodon carcharias (assembly GCF_017639515.1). Lineage (NCBI taxonomy): Eukaryota > Metazoa > Chordata > Chondrichthyes > Lamniformes > Lamnidae > Carcharodon > Carcharodon carcharias. The sequence continues at coordinate 175,870,812 of NC_054469.1, read as the reverse complement.
GTACTGTGTATGGTTATGGTCTTCTTACTTAAGAAAGGATATAAATGTGTTAGAAGCCTTTGAAAGAAGGTTCACTAGACTCATGCCTGGGATAGTGGGGTTACCTTATGAGGAAAGGTTAGACAGGCTGGGCCTGTACTCATTAAAGCTTAGAAGAATGAGAGGTGATTTTATTGAAAGATATAAGATCTTGAGGGTACTTGACAGGGATGGATGCTGAAAGTTTCCCATTGTGGGAGAGACTAGAACTAGGGTTTACAGTTTAAAAATAAAGGGTCTCCCATTTAAGATAGAGATGAGAAGAGATTTTTTCTCACAGAAGGTAATGAGTCTTTGGAACTCTCCTCCCCAGAGAGGCATTGACTATTTTTAAGGCAGAGGTAGATAGATTCTTGACTTACAAGGGAGTCAAAGGTTATCAGGGGTAGGCAGAATGTGGAGTTGAGGCCACAATCTGATCAGCCATGATCTCATTGAATGGCAGAGCAGGCTCAATCTGTATGTTTGTATGCATTGGCACCTCTGGTTCTCTGATCTATTCTGCTAATTTCACAATGATTATTTACTCAAGATAGAGGGTTCAAGTGCTTGCACTTTCTGTTATTGATACTTCAAAGTGTTTGGATAATTGATTTTTTTTTAGGTCTGTAGTAAAAGCAACTTTTATGAATGAATTATTTTTTAAAAATTTTTTCTAACCCTACCTATTGTCACTATAGATTTCATTTATTCTACACTGAGTGTATAATGGTTGAATGGGCATGGGAGTGCCATAACTTTCCAAGGAAGGTGTGACATGCCAGGGGTGTGGCTAAGGGGCATGGCTTGGCATGGAGGGTATGAGGGGCTATGGGGGGTATGGGTAGGGGTCATGAGGTAGCATGGATGGGGCAAGGGGAATGTGTGGGGTTGAGGGGGTGTGAGGAGTTAGGGCTCAAGGGCCTTACTGTTTTTATTATAACTGGGATGAAGACCCATTGCACCGTGGCAGGCCTTTTAAACAGCCCAACTTGGCACAAGGCAGCTCCTGTGGCTGCCTTTGAGCTCTTTCTGGGAGCGGCGCAGGGTCAGACCCTTGTTAGCAGCTGGCCCCTCCTCCCCCACAACGAAAGTTCCATCTTTCTCCCAAGGTAGGTACACCAGGCTGGGAAATTTCCCGACTCCCGCTACTTGCCTCGAAGATGAAAATTCTGCCCATGGTCTCTGAAGTTCAATGAGCTTTTAAATTTGATGTACATAACTGTTCCAACCTGCAATTTCCAGATGGAAAGAGAGTTTTGTTGTCCAAGGCAGCCATTTGTTCCCCTGGTTATGCATAGTATGGAATGTCTTGTTTTTTTACAGTTAAATTCTAGCTAGTGCATAGTCATCAGCAAACAAGAAATTGCAAAATATGTCCTTGGAGACCTTTGCAAATGGTCAGGTCCACCTAGGTGCACCCAGGGCACGAAGGTCCAGAAGCATTTCAATGTCTCAAGGATCAAGCAGGCAGTCATGAAGGAATCTCCCTCAGAGAAAATTGAGAATCGCTTGTGTACAGGGAAAACGGTTCCTCACTGCATTGAGCATGACGGGCTGACCAGCGGGGATATATTGTACTTCGCTGCCTTACAGGCCTTTGGCCCTATCTCTCGTAAGCATTGTGAAAGGTTTCATGAAAACACTGAAGTAATCCAGAAACTACAGGAGGAGAAACATTGCCTCTGCAGGTTTAACCTCAATGACAAGTCATCCCCTATTATTTGTCATTTATATAAACGACATAGATGACTATGTGGGGGTTAGGATTAGTAAGTTTGCGTATGACACAAAGATTGGTCGGGTGGTTAACAGTGCGGTTGAGTGTCTTGGGCTACAGGAAGATATAGACGGGATGGTCAGATGGGCAGATAAGTGGTAGTTGGAATTTACCCTGAAAAGTGTGAATTATACACTTTGGAAGGTGTAATTTGATAAGGAAATATTCAATGAATGGCATGACACTAGGAAGTTCTGAGGAACAAAGGGACCTTGGCGTGTGTGTGTCCATAGATCTCTGAAGGCAGAAGGGCATGATAGTGGGTGGTGAAAAAGGCATAAGGGGCACTTGCCTTTATCAATTGAGGCATAGATTACAAAAGTAGGGAGGTCATGCTGGAGTTGTATAGAACCTTAGTGAGGCCACAGCTGGAGTACCGTATGCAGTTCTGGTCGCCACATTACAGGAAGGATGTGATTGCACTGGAGAGGGTGCAGAGGAGATTCACCAGGATGTTGACTGGGATGAAACATTTAAGTTATGACGAGAGGCTGGATAGACTTGGGTTGTTTTTGTTGGAGCAGAGAAGACTGAGGGGCAACCTGATCGAGTTGTACAAGATTATGAGGGGCATGGACAGGGTGGATGGGGAGCAGCTGTTCCCCTTAGTTGAAGGGTCAGTCTCAAGGGGGCATAAGTTCAAGGTGAGGGGCAGGAGGTTTAGAGGGGGATGTGAGGAAAAACTTTTTTACCCAGAGGGTGGTGATGGTCTGGAATGCAATGCCTGGGAGAGTGGTGGAGGCGGGTTGCCTCACATCCTTTAAAAAGTGCCTCGATGAGCATTTGGCTAAGGGCCAAGCGTTGGCAAATGGGATTAGGTAGGTCAGGTATTTCTCAAGTGTCGGTGCAGACTCAATGGGCCAAAGGGCTTCTTCTGCACTGTGATTACTATCCAAGCTCGATGCCTACTGAAACATTTGCAGGACTGTCCAATGCAACCTCAGAGATGCAAGATGCTTGGTTGAATCAGAAAGCAGACAAACTTCAGTCATATGCAGACCACAAACACTGGAAGAGATTCTACGATGCTCTGAAATCTATCCACAGGTCCCAGTCTACAAGTTTATCAACAATCCTTGGTGCTGATAGTTGAATATTGCTCATAAAAAAATCACAAAATTTAGAAAAATGGGCAAAGCACTTCAACCACATCCTCAATTGGCCTTCATCTATCAATGAAGAAGCAATCAAAGGGCTGGCACAGGTTGCCATCAACAGCTCTAGAGGACCCGCCCACACTGTTCGAAACGACGAGTGGAATCAAACTCCTGTCCAGAAGCTGATGTTACTCCAGATGAGGTCTACAAGGCAGGATGCCAATGCCTGCTCAAGAAGCTGATTGAACACTTTCAGTCTGTGTGTGAGCAAGGGAACATCCTGCAAGTGTACAAGGATGTCCCAATTGTCTATCTGTACAAGTTAAAAGGAACTCGCCAACAGAAACATAGAAAATAGAAGCAGGAGTAGGTTATTTGGCTCTTTGAGCCTGCTCTGCCATTCAATATCATGGCTAGTCCTCTACCTCAACACGATAATCCCACTCTCTCCCCACACCCCTTGACACCTTTAGGGTCTAGAAATCTATTTCCTTCTTAAATATATTCAGTGACTTGGCCACGACTGTCCTCTGTGGTAGAGAATTCCACAGATTCACTACCCGCTGAGTGAAGAAGTTTCTCATCTCAGTCCTAAATGTCCTATCCAGTATCCTGAGATTGTGACCCCTTGTTCTAGACCCCCAGTCAGAGGAAACATTATTCCTGCAACCAGATTGTCCCGCCCTGTCAGAACTTTATATGTTTCAATGAGATCCCCTCTCTTTTTTTTATTCATTCACAGGATGTGGGCTTCGCTGGCTGGGCCAGCATTTATTGCCAATTCCTCGTTGCCCTTGAGAACGTGGTAATGAGCTGCCTTCTTGAACTGTTGCAGTCCATGTGGTGTAGGTACACCCACAGTGCTATTAGGAAGGGAGTTCCAGAATTTTGATCCAGCGACAGTGAAGGGACAGCGGTATATTTCCACGTTAGGATGGTGAGTGACTCGGAGGGGAACTTCCAGGTTGTGCTGTCCTTGACCTTCTTGATGGTGATGGTTGTGGGTTTGGCAGGTACTGTCGAAGGAGCCTTGGTAAATTCCTGCAGAGGATCTTAGAGGTGGTACACACTGCTGCAACTGTGCGTCGGTGGTGGGGGTAGTGAATGATTGTGGATGTGGTGTGCCAGTCAAGTGGGCTGCTTTGTCCTGGACGGTGTCAAGCTTCTTGAGTGTTGTACAAGCTGCACTCCTCCAGGCAAGTGTGGAGTATTCCATCACACTCCTGACTTGTGCCTTGTAGATGCTGGACAGGCTTTGGGGAGTCAGAAGTGAGTTACTCCTCGCACGATTCCTAGCCTCTGACCTGCTCTTATAGCCACAGTATTTATATGGCTAGTCCAGTTCAGATTCTGATCAATAGTAACCCCCAGGATGTTGATTATGGGGGATTCAGTGATGGTAATGCCATTGAACATCAAGGGGCTACGGTTGGATTCTCTTATGTTGGAGATGGTCATTGCCTGACACTTTTGTGGCACAAATGTTACTTGCCACTTCTCAGCCCAAGCCTGGATATTGTCAAGGTCTTGCTGCAATTGAAAATGGACTGCTTCAGAAGGAGTCGCAAATCGTGCTGAACATTGTGCAATCATCAGCGCACATCCCCACTTCTGACCTTATGATGTAAGGAAGGTCATTGATGAAGCAGCTGAAAATTCTTCTAAACTCCAGAGAACACAGGCCTAGTCGGCCCAACCTCTCTTCATAAGAAAATCCTGCCATCTCAGGAACCAGTCTGGTGAAACGTTACTGCACTCCCTCAATAGCAAATATATCCTTTCTTAGGTAAGGAGACCAAAACTGCACACAATACTTCAGGTGTGGTCTCACCAAGGACATGTATAGCTGCAGTAAGACATCCTTGCTCCTGTACTCAAGTCCTCTTGTAATGAAGGCCAATATAACATTTGCCTTCTTAACTGCTTGCCGCACCTGCATGCTTGCTTTCAGTGATTAGTGGTCCCTTTGTACATCAACATTTCCCAATCTATCACCATTTAAATAATACTCTGACATTCTGTTCTTCCTACCAAAGTGGATAACTTTACACTTATCCACATTATATTGCATTGGACATGTATTTGCCCACTCATTTAACTTGTCTAAATCGCCTTGAAGACGCTTATCATCCTCCTCACCACTCACATAGTTGGGACCCAAGCTCTGATCCCTGCAGTACCCTACTAGTCACTCCAAAAAAGATCCATTTATTTCTACTCTGTTTCCTGTCTGCTAACCAATTCTCAATCCATGCAATATATTAGCCCTAATCCCATAAGCTTTAATTTAATTAATCTATTATGTGGGACTTTATCAAAAGCTTTCTGAAAATCCAAATGTACCACATCCACTGGTTATCCCTTATCTATTCTGCTCATTACGTCTTCAAAAAACTCCAGTAGGTTTGTCAAACATGATTTCCCTTTCATAAATCCATGTTGACTTTGTCTAATCCCGCTGATATTTTCTAAGTATCCTGTTATCACTTCCTTTATAAGAGACTCTAGCATTTTCCCTACCACTGATGTTAGGCTAACCAGTCTGTAACTCTGTTTTTCCCCTCCCTCCTTTTTTAAACAGTAGGGGTTACATTTGCCACCCTCCAATCTGCCAGGACTGTTCCAGAATCTACAGAATTTTGGAAGATGACAACCAACGTATCCACTATTTCCATTTCTTTTAGTATCCTGGGATGTAGATTATCAGGCCCTGGGGATTTATCAGCTTTCAGTTCCATTAATTTCTTCTGCATTGTTTTTTTAGTAATACTAATTTCCTTCAATTCGTCCTTCTCACCAAACCCTCGGTTCCCTGGCACTTCTGGGAAGTTATTTGTGTCTTCCTCCATGAAGACAGAACTAAAGTAGTTGTTTAAATGTTCTGCCATTTCCTTGTTCTCTATTATAAATTCTCCTGTCTAGGATTAAGGGCCCTACATTTGTCTTCACTAATCCTTTTCTTTTTACATAAAGAAGCTTTTACAGTTTTCATTTATGTTCCTTGCAAGTTTACTCTCACACTTTATTCTTCCCCTCTTAATCAATCTCTTGGCCCTCTTTTGCTTAAGTCTAAACTGCTCCCAATCCTCAGGCTTGCTACTTTTTCTAGCAACTTTATATGACTCCACTTTGGATCTAATACCAGCCTTAATTTCTTTTGTTAGCCATGGTTGGGCCACTTTTCCTGTTGTGTTTTTGTGCCAGAAAGGAATGTATTACTGTTGCAATGCATACATTAGTTCCTTAAATATTAACCATTGCCTATCCACCTTTAATACTTTTTAATGAAGTTCCCCAATCTGTCTTAGCCAACGCATGCCTCATACCTTCGTAGGTTCCTTTGTTTAGCTTTAGGACCCTAGTTTTGGTTTAGACTTCTTCACTTTCCAACCTAAGGAAGAATTCTATCATGTTATGGTCACTGTTCCCTAAAGGACCCCACACAACAAGATTATTAATTAATCCCTTCTCACTGCACAAAACCAAATCTATGATAGCCTGTTCCCTAGTTGGTTCCTCGACATACTGGTCTAAAAAGCCATCTCGTACACATTCCAGGAAATCATCCACCACAGTATTACTGCTAATTTGGTTTGCCCAGTCTATCTGTAGAGTAAAGTCATCTATGATTACTGTCACACCTTTGTTACATGCATCCCTCATTTCCTTTTCAATACCATCCCCTACCTTACCAGTACTGTTTGGAGGCCTATAGATAACTCCCACTAATGTTTTTGGCCTCTTGTTGCTTCTTAGCTCCATCCAGACTGATACTACATCAAGATTTTCTGAGCCAAAATCCTCTCTCAATATTGTACTGATTTCCATCTTAATTAACAACGCCACGCCACCTCCTTTTCCTTTTTGTCTGTCCTTCATAAATATTGAATACCCTTGGATAGTTAGTTCCCAGCCTTGGTCACCCTGCAGCCATGTCTCTGTAATCGCAATCATATTGTACCCGTCTACATCTATTTGTGCTGTTAATTCATCTACCTAATTGTGAATGCTCCCTGCGTTCAGATACAGTGCCTTTAGACTTGTCTTTTTAACATTTTTGCACATTTTTTATACTATGGCCCTAATTGCTGCTAACCCCTGTTTCCTCTGCCTTCCACTTTTGCTTTTTACTTTTCTGTCTTTCATTTCTATCTTTGTTTCCCTCTCCTGTGTCTTCACTCAGGTTCCCATTCCCCTGCCATTCTAGTTTAAACCTTTCCCCACAGTACTAGTGAACACCCCTGCAAGCATATTGGTCCCGGTCCTGTTTAGATAAACATTGATTGTTGTTTGGAAAACATTTTAGAGCATTTTTCTCTGCTCTGCTTATACAGTTTTAGAATTCACAAATTTACGTCTGATCCCTATCTTCACTAATATGAACAGCATATTTCAAAGTGAACTTTAGGGAACGATGGAGGAAACCCAGAAATTATCAGGTCCATCTACTGGATTTTTTTCGATATATTTTTCAGTACTTTTTAATTTGTTAGAATTTAATACTCTACTAATCAAAATGTTTTCTGCAAAGATAGTGCTATATCCCTTTGAATAGGGGTACAGTCCTCATTTAGAGAGCTCTTAAAACATTAAACTATTACTCTGTTTCTCAATAATTTTGAGCTGCACTGAATCAGTTCCAGTTTGCTTTTCATGTTGAATGCTTTTGAGTTTCATTTTAACAAATAGGTATTGCATTGATTCCTGGTGCAAAATCTAATTGGTAGGTATGGGAACGACAGTGCACACTACCTAACTTCAATATCCTTGGCAGTCTGTGGGACCACCACATTATGAGTTAAACATTTTTCTGATGAGCAGGAGACTAGGCTATAGTGTTAAGGGATTTAAGACAAATGTTTTCGACCGATGTAAAGGACAATATAATAATGGTAATAAAACAAATGGAAGAGATCAGGACTGCCACATGCATTCTTGCTGGTTCTACGTTTGTTATCATACTGTCACTTTTATGTATCTTTGTTTCACTATGATTTATTAGTGTGCATGGATTGCAGTGATCAAAGATAAAAATGATATAGAAACGTAAGTAAATCACTGTATAGTAGCAGTCATATGGAAACAGTGAGCATGGTGTCTCAATAAAGACATGATCTATACATGTGTGTGAGAATCATCAGTTGGTTAAGGTGTCAAGATGAATTCCGATGTGAAAGAAGTGGAAAATCACGCAAGTTGTGAATTGGGTGTGTTGACCTAAATTTGTGGTTAATGCTCCAATCACAAAGCTCTCTGTTACAAGTGAAAATTTGTAAAATCTACCCTTATCCTTTGTTCATACTGATAGTTGTGGTGGGACTGGAGGCCAGGGATGGATACGTTGGGTGGTGAGGAGATGGCAGAATATTGGGTGGCAAGTAGTGAGGGACAGAAGCGATTGGATCTTCAAATGTTTGAGAGGCATTGGAGTTGGTTTGGGAGTGATGGAAATGGGGAAGGCAATTCTGGTAAATATTTAACTTACTTCGTGTAGGCAATTACATACTCCTTTATATTTAATGCTATCAACATATTTTTCTATTTCTTTCTGATTCATGTGTTAATCTAGCTTCCCTTCAAATGCATCCATGCTATTCGCTTCAATTACTCCCTGTGAGAGCGAGTACCACATCCTTACTACTCCTTGGATAAAAAAGCTTCCCCTTAATTCCTTATTAGATTTATTTGCGACTATCTTATATTTATGACACCTAGTTTTGGTCTCCCCCACAAGTATGGATACGTTTGCTCTGTCCACCTATTTTAAATACTTCTTTTAGATCATCCCCAGCCCTCTCTTTTCTAAGAGCCCCAGGATACTCATGGTTAATCATCTAAGAAGCAGCCAGTGGTGCCAATGACACAGCACCGACCTGAACAGGCATGTAGGACCCTTATATGCGTATGCAAAGAGGTTAACACCTGTTGACACCTCTTGTTTGTCTTTATCCCACATGGTAGGCAGCACAGTTCTAGGTGGAAAATAGCATGCGCTTACTGCCCGCCATTTTGGGGCTTGATGAAGCCGGATAGTGCTTGAAAAATAGGTACCATATGTCCCAATTTACTCCCCACTATATTTTCAGTTCTTGATTTTTCCAATTATTTATTCTTAATGCAATGAAATTAAACAACAAACCAGTATTTTTCCTCCATGAACAACACTGCAATGTTTTGTTGTGATATTACTTTAAGAGAGAATATGCTAATGTGTAAGTAGCCAGAAGGTTCTTGTTCAATCTTAGCTTATGTTGTTATATAAAAGCAAAATTTAACAGATGCTGGATATCTGAAATAAAAACAGAAAGTGCTGGAAAAACTCAGGTCTGGCAGCCTCTGTGGTGGGAGAAACAGAGTTAACTTTTCTATTCCATTGGACTCTTTGTCGGAACTGGACTGAGGTGGAAAGGTGATGCATTTTATGCTGTTGAAAAAGGGGGCAAGGTCAGGGTTAGAGGATGGGGGAGATTAAATACCAGAGTTGTCAAGGAACAAAAGGCAAAGGGAGTGGTAATGGCTGTAGTAAAGAAACAAAAATAGGTCCAGAATAGATGTTAATGACAGAATAAAGGTCAGCTTAGCCTGCAAGCAGAAGCAAGACACTGACTGGCAATTAATTGTCAAAAAATTTCAAAGTATAAGACTGAGTTCAACAACTGCAAGCCACGAACTCTATGTTGAGTCCATAAGGCTGTAAAGTGCCTAATCAGAAGATGAGGTGCTGCTCCTCCAGCTTGTGTTGGGCTTCACTGGAACTTTGTAGCAAGGACAGGACAGATAATGTGAACATGAGAGCAAGATGGTAAATTGAAATGCTGGTGACTGGGACATTGGGGTCATGCTTGGGGTCTGAACGGAGGTGTTCCATTAAAATGTTCATCCAGTCTGCATTTGGTCTCCCCGATATGAGGAGGTCGCATTGTGAGAGGCAAACACTATAGACTAAATTGAAAAAAGCTCAAGTAAATCACTGCTTCACCTGGAAGGAATGTTTGGAGCCTTGGACACTGAGGAGAGGGGAGGTAAAGAGGCAGGTGTTACAGCTCTTGTGATTTCATGGGAAGGTGTAGTCAGAAGGGGTTGGGGTGAGAAAGGAGTGGACCAGGGAGTCATGGAAGGAGCGGTCCCTTCAGAATGCTTACTGGGGAAGGGAGGGGAAGATGTATTTGGTGGTGGCAGCATGCTGGGGGTGGTGGAAATGGTGGAAGATGGTCCTTTGAATATGGAGGCTGGTGGGGTGGAAAGTGAGTACAGGGGAAACCCTTGGCCAGAATCTTCCATTCAGTGTGCGGGGGCGGGCCCGCACACTGATGGCTAAAATGACACGCAGTGATGTCAGGCGTGCGTTCCAATGTCACCATGCGCCATTCCGACCTTCAGTTCGGCAGGGGTGCACCGGAGTCGGCTGTGCACCACCAAACTGTCAAAAGCTTGTTAAGGCCATTAATTACCTAAGTAAAGTGAGTGTCAGGGTTGCCCGTCGAACCTTAAGGTTGGCAGGCAGGCGAAGAGCCCAGGTGGCCTTCGTATTTCTCATGAAACCTCATCCACGGGTGGAATGAGGTTTCATGAGGGTTTATAAATTAAATAAAACATTTTCTTTAAATTCATAAACATGTCCTAGCTCATGTGACAATGTCACATGAGGGGACATGTCTGAATAATTTTATTTTTTTTACTTCAAACATCTTTTGTACTGAACTTAATCTCTCTGAGGCAGCTTCATGTCTCAGGGAGGTTTCTGTGTTCTTTTGCATGCGTGCATGAAAGAGCGCAGGCCTCGACTCTCCCTCCGACCCCTGCCCGCACAGGTAGCACTGAGTGCTTCCAGGTGCGCATCACGCTGGGCAGGCCTTAATTGGCCCGTCCACATAATTGGCTCTACGTCCACCTGTGCCCGCTCCCGTCCGGTCCGCCCAACGGGGAGAAAATTCTCCCTCTTGTTTCTGGGAGGGAGGGGAAGGGGTGAGGGCAGAAGTGTGGGCAAGGGATTTGACATGGTTAAGGGCCCTGTCAAAAACAGTTGGAGGAGAAATCCTCAGTTGTGGAAAAAGGAAGGCATATTGGAAACACCATAGGGAAAGGTAGCATTATCAGAATAGATGCAACAGAGATGGAGAAACTGGGTGAATGGAATGGAGACCTTTGAGGAAGCAGGATGTGAGGAAACGTAGTTGAGATAACTGTGGGAGTTGTTGGGCTTGTAATGAATATTAGTAGTCAGTCTATCCCCTGAAAAGGCGACAGAGAAGACAAGGAAGGGAAGGGAAGTGTCGGAGATGGACAATGTGAAGGTGAGAGAAGGGTAGAAATTGGAAGCAAAATTGATTAATTTTTCCAATTCTAAGCGAGAGCAGGAAACAGCACTGATACAGTCATCAATGTACTGGAAAAACAAGTTGTTGGAATGGACTGAAGCAAGGAATGTTTCACATACCCTATGAAAAGACAGGCATAACTATGGCCAAATATAAAAACAAAAAACTGCAGATGCTGGAAATCCAAAACAAAAACAGAAATACCTGGAAAAACTCAGCAGGTCTGGCAGCATCGGCGGAGAAGAGCAAAGTTGACGTTTCGAGTCCTCAGAAAGGTAGAGTCAAGATAGGCAGAAATAAGTTTAGTGGGGCAGTTGCAGACTAAAATGAGGGTTCTACTAGGTCAAAAGCAAAATATTGCGAATGCTGGAAATCTGAAATGAAAACAGAAAATGTTGGAAAAATTCAGTAGGTCTGACAGCATCTGTTGAGAGAGAAACAGAGTTGATGTTCCGAGTCTGACGAGCTCTGAAGAAGAGTCATACAGATGCGAAACATCAACTATGTTTCTCTCTCCACAGATGCTGTCAGACCTGCTCAGATTTTCCAGCTTTTTCTGTTTTTGTTTTACCAGGACAGCCAATGGATTTTATGGATTTTGGGAAGGAGGTAGAAATAGGCTGTGCGGGGTTGAGGGACTATAAGGTGGGAAGCTGTGGAGAGATGATTTCCAGAGCAGATGATATCAGTGACAGCCCTGGAAACAATGGCTTGATGCTCAGTGATGGGGTCATGGTTCAGGGGAGATAGGAAGAAGTGTCTGGAGTTGGTGCTCAGCCTCTGCATGGTAGAGGTCAACACAGCAGACAACAGCATCACCCTTGTCAGCAGGTTTGATAACAAAGTCAGGGTTAGACCTGAGAGAACAGAGTGCAGCAAATTCAGGGGGAGACAGTTAGAGTGGATGAGGGTAGCAGAGAAATTAAGACAGCCAATGTCACTACTAGTGTGTTTGAAAGGAGGCCTGACCTATTTCCCATACTTCTGCCTTCACCTCTTCCCTTCCAAAACTACAGTACTTGTCCTCACTTTCACCCCACCAGGCTCTGTATTCAAAGAATCATCCTCCGCCACCTCCAGCAATATGCCACAACCAAACACATCTTTCTTTCCCCTCCCCCGTTAGCATTTCTGAGGGGACCGTTCCCTCCTGGTCCACTCCGCTATCACCACCAATACTTCATCCCCTTCCCATGCAATTGTAGGAGGTGTAACACCTGTCCCTTTGCCTCCTCTTTCCTCACTGTACAAGGCCCCAAACACTCCTTCCAGGTGAAGCAATGATTTGCCTGTGCTTCTTTTAATTAGAAACAAAAACAGAATTACCTGGAAAAACTCAGCAGGTCTGGCAGCATCGGCAGAGAAGAAAAGAGTTGATATTTCGAGTCCTCATGACCCTTAGGGTCATGAGGACTCGAAACGTCAACTCTTTTCTTCTCCGCCGATGCTGCCAGACCTGCTGAGTTTTTCCAGGTAATTCTGTTTTTGTTTTGGATTTCCAGCATCCGCAGTCTTTTTGTTTTTACTTCTTTTAATTAGTCTGTTTTCGACTCACAATGTGGTTTCCTTTACACTGTGTAGACTAAACACGACTGGATGACCACTTTGCAGAACAGCTTCATTCAGTCTGCAAGCATGACCCCGACCTTCTGGTCGCTTGCCATTTCATTTTACCATCTTGCTCACATTTCTATCCTGGGTCTGCTACATTGTGCTAGTGAAGTCCAATGCAAGCTGGAAGAATAGCAACTCGTCTTCCAATTAGACACTTTACTGCTTTCTGGACTCAACATTGAGTTCAACAACTTCAGACCATGAGCTTTGTTCTCTATTTTGAATTTATTTTTTGTCAATTACGTGCCCATCTGTATCTTGTTTTTTTTTCTTTTAATGGAGAGACTATGGCGTAATAATAATGTCACAAGACTAGTAATCCAGTGGCCCATACTAATGCTCTGGGGATGTGGGTTCAAATCCCACCATTGCAGTTGGTGAAATTTAAATTAAATTAATAAAAATCTGGAATGGTGGGCCATGAAACCATCATTGATTGTTGTCAATACCCATCTGGTTCACTAGTGTCCCTTTAAGGAAGGAAATCTGTTCTTCTTACCTGGTCTGGCTTACCTGTGACTCCAGGTCCACATCAATGTGGTTGACTTTTAAGTGCCCTCTGAAATGACCGAGCAAACCAATCAATTCAAGGGAAATTAGGGATGGATAATAAATGCTGGCCTTGCCAGCGATGCCCACATCCCTTGACAGAATTGAAAAAATGCAGACTGAGCTGACCTTTATTCTGCTATTAACACTACACTGTACGATGCTTTGTTTCTTTCTTACAACCATTACCACTCCATTTGCGTTCTGCTCCATGATATCTTTGGTATTTAATTTCCCACACCCTCCAGCCCATCCCTGGTCTTCCCTTTTGTTCCATTAGATCCTTCTTCCATTTTCAACAGCATAAATCCCATTACATTTCTACCTCTCTTCAGTTCAGTTGTCATATTGGACTCGAAAAGTTAACTCTGTTTCTCTCTCCACAGATGCTGTCAGACCTGCTGAGATTTTCCTGCACTTTCTGTTTTCATTATGGAGTTATATATGTCATCTTGCAATACTGTGGTACCTATTTTGCAGAAATTTTGTATTCCACATCTGAGCATTTCCTTAAAAATTAAATGTACATACCTTTTGATGGCCACCAATTCTCCAGACTCATTGCTCTTTCCCATAAGCACACTGCCATATGTGCCATCTCCCAACCGTTTCAGAGTTGTGTAACGATTCATATTTTAAAAAAAACTATACACAGAACAGCATTTAAAAATCATGTAAAATATGCCTTCATCTGTTTGATTCACCTTGTTTCAAAAAAAAGTATAACTCCAAGACTGATTTAAACAGGTGTCAGACATTGTTCGTAGTTGTGAAAGAAATCATCTTCCAATGCATGTTGGTTGATTTATATTTCCTCAGTGTGTAGTCATAATACAGTGGGAGGCTGTCAGTTGTAACTGATCCTCTGCCACTCTGTTATGGAAAAAAAATAAAATGAGCCGCAATAGATTTCATTTTGTACAAATTATATTCCATTAAGAAAGTTTGCAATAATTCCTAAAATGAATTATATTCAATCATGTACAAACAGGCTTAAACTTTCTGCACACCCCCTGATTTTTTGATTGATTGAGGTGGATGGACAGGTAAGTGTTTGAGAATAAGGTCTACCTCATTTCCACCTTACTGCAACTCCGCCCCTCAACTTCCTCGTGGTTCAGCCAGCCAGAGGTAGGTATGTCTCCAATTACATGAGGTGAAAATCAGGGAACAATGACCTGAAATATATCTTGTGCAATGTAATGATTAAATACTGGACAACAGAGACCCAGGCATCTAATAGCCTCCTGGTGGCCGTGGAGTCCAGGATGCCAGTATTTTCCTGACAGAAGTGGGATCCTGAAATTGTTTTCAGCACCAGGACCTGTACAAGGACTTACAGTAGCTGGCCGTGCATGCATGAATAAATAAATAAACACAAGACTTTCATACTTTTAGAGGCAAAACTCCATGGTGGTTGGCATTCCAGAGGGCATTTGCTTAATTCCCATTACATGGTCAATTCATATCTGCCTCAGCAATGTAATCTTCAACTGCATGTAAACTTGTCAGTTCTATGTGGTTCTGGGTTCTGGGACCATCATGGGTGGAGTGAATGGGGTCAAACTCATGCACTTAGTAGAGTTTTACTATAATTACATAAAATTCTGAACAAAATTTATCATTGGAATTCGAGAACAAAACTGGTCATCCATTTGTTACTGTGATTGAAATTAGCCCAATTATTATCATTTTCAAATGCACTGAACTTTTCAAAAACAAGATTACAAAACTACAACAGGCGTAAACAACAAACTTACTGTACAAACAGCAATATTGTTCAACTGGTAAATTGGGATTTGGTTACAAGAAAGGAGAAAGGTCTCCAAATTTTAAAATCAGACATGTGCATCAGCCAGAGTCAGTCAATACCATTATTAAGCAAAGATGTAACATGAAAATTAGTTAGAAAACTAGAAGTCAACGCTGATGAATATGCACAAATATGAAAACTTACATTTTATAAGATTTGTAGAAGGAAGGCAAACTACAAAAGTCACAAATTTGCCACAAAAGAAACAATTTAGACAGTATTGAAAGAACTTTTTCCTACACGTCATCAAAAATTCTTGTTCAGAAAGGATTCAGGTTTGATACTAGAATGATCCCATACATGCACAGGTCCAGGGATCCGTCACTATTGTAGAAACATGAGGGGCAAAATTTTCTCTAATATTGAGCTACACATTGCAGACACGGGCTCACCCCGAATACCTGCTTAGATTCTCTAAACTAAAAAGGAATGCGAACGTACGAAATAGGAGCAGAAGTAGGCCATTCGGCCCCTCAAGTGTGCGCCACTATTCAATAAGATCATGGTTGATCTGTTTGTGTTTCGAACTCCACATTACCATCTACCCCCGATAACCTTTGATTCCCTTGTCTGGTGAAATTTGAATTCAATAAAAATCTGGAAAATAAAAATCAATGGAAGTCTAATGACGACCATGAAGCCATTGCCGATTGGTGTAAAAATCTATCTCATTCACTAGTGTCCTTTAGGGAAGGAAGTCTGCTGTCCTTACCTGGTCTAGCCTACATGTGACTCCAGACCCACAGCAATGTGGTTGACTGTTTAAACAAAAAAGCCCTCTGAATGAGGGCAATTAGGGATGGGCAATAAATGCTGGCCTAGCCAGCCCCACCCACATCTCATGAACAAATAAAAAATTAAAATAAAAAATTCTGCAGTCTGAGTTCATTGAAAGTTGGCAATCTCATTTATTGAAATTTCTTGACTATATATCGGCATCATTCACTGTATTGTCAGAAGCATGTTTACAGAGGGAACAAATGATAAATTATAGTAAAGTGGATACAAGAATTTTGCAATTGGTTAAGGAATGTGCCGTTTGTTAGCCTGTGTGAACCCAACTCATTTGTTTTAGCGCAGCAGGTGACACTTGACATTGAGACTGATACAGCACAGGTACAGAAAATGCTCCTCCCTAGTGTTGTGGCACAAATAAGTACAGCCTTCTAAAATAAAAGCAAAATACTGCAAATGCTAGGTAGTTGAACCTGACCCACCACTGATGGTAAGAGGCGTGTGAGGAAACAGGCGACTAGGCCTGAGTGAGACAGAGACCCAGTGACTAGCCAATTATATTCACGTGGTAAATTCTGGTAAGTCTTTTTCAGGTTTAAATATAGGTTAAAAGTCAAGCACTGAAATAGAACAAACAACCTTCAAGTAGACTGCTCGAGACAGACACCAGAAATTTACAAATAAAATTTAAGTGATGTCACAGGAGTCCGTAAGTTGACTGGTTGGAAAGTGTAGGCCTTTCCGAACTTGGAACAGAGGAGGCGATTAGTGAGTTATTATATTATGCTATACTTTACCTCTACTTTACATAAAGTTTAAGGCACGCGCGGTCATGTGGAATGTGCATCCTGCAGCATGTGGGAAGTCATGCAGGCATAAAGTGCCCTCAATGACCATATCTGCAGTCAGTGTCATCAGCTGCAGAAACTTGAACTCCAGGTTGCAAAGCACAAGCAGCAGCTGGAGTCACTATGCTGCAGCAGCTGATATTACTGTGCTGCATCCGCAAGGCTGAGAATTACATGAATAACACGTTTAGAGAGGTAATCACACCACAGCTAAGAAGTACACAGGCAAAGAGGAAATGGGTGATCACCAAAATATCTAAGAGAAACAGGCAGGTAGTGCAGGAAATCCTTGAGGCTAACTCACTCTCTAACCGCTTTTCCAGTTTGGATACTGGCGAGCAAGATGGTTCCTCGGAGGGCTATAGCAACAGCCAATTTTGTGGCACCCCACTGGTGGCTTAGCTGCACAGGAGGGGAGGAGGAAAAGTGGAAGTGCTACAGTGGTGGGGGATTCCATAGTAAGGGGAGCAGACTGATGTTTCTGCAGCTGTAGATATGACTCCAGGATAGTATCTTGCCTCTCTGGTGTCAGGGTCAAGGATGTCACAGAGCAGCTGCAGGACATTCTTTTTGAGGAAGGGGAACAGCCAGAGGTCATGGTCAACATTGGGACCAATGACACATTTAGGAAAAGGGATGAAGTCCTGAAAGCAGATTTTAGGGAGTTGGCAAGGGAATTATAAAGCAGGACCTCAAGAGCAGTAATCTCAGGATTACTCCCAGTGTCACGTGCTCGTGAGCATAAGAATAGGAAGATTGTGCAGTTCAACATTTGGCTGAAGAAATGGAATAGGAGGGACGACTTTAGGTTTCCGAAGTATTGAGACCATTGCTGGGGCAGGTGGGACCTGTACCCGGAGGACGGGTTACACTATAACAGGACGGGACTAACGTCCTTGCTAGTGCTTTTGGGGAGGGTTTAAACCAGATTGACAGGGGGATGGGAGCCTATGGGGAAATTCAGAGTGCAGAGGAGGGAAACTGGCAGTGGGAAGTAGAGGAGTATTAACTGATAAGGAGGATACAGCAGAGAGTAGTTTCAAGACAGACAGAATACTTGGAGAGTTTGATGGAATTAAAGTAGCAATAGTCTAATGAGATGGAATCAGAGTAAGGCAGGAAATAAAAAAACTAATGTGCATGTATGTGAATGCACAGAGTGTGGTTAACAAGATTGATGAACTACAGGCACAAATGGAATGATGATATAATTACTATAACAGAGACCTGGCTCAAAGAAGGGCAGGACTGGGTGTTAAATTTTCCTGGATGCAAAGTTTTCAGGAGAGACAGGAAAAGGAAAGTGGGGGGATGAATTGACATTATTGATTAAAGATGGTAATACAGTGCTGGAGAGAGAGGATGTTCCAGAGGGGTCAAAGGCAGAATCTCTCTGGCTAGAGGTAGGAATGAAAAAGGTGCAATAATATTGATTGGTGTAGTATATAGACCGTCAATTAGCGGAAGAGGTGTAGAAAAACAAATTTGCAAAGGAATGACAGAGAAGTGCAAGAATGAGTAATTTTAATGGAGGACTTCAATTATGCAAATATAGACTGGGATAGGAATAGTGCCAAGGGGGAGAGTTTCTGGAGTATGTTCAAGACAATTTTCTGCTGCAGTATGTTTCAGGTCCAACAAGAGGGTGGGCACTGTTGGACCAAGTGGATCAAATAACAGTGGGAGAGCAGCAGGGGTAATTAATTGGGGGAAAGCCAATTTCGAGGGGATAAGAATGCATCTGAGGTTTGAGCAAATTGATATAGGGAGTGACAAGGTATTGGAGGTGTTGGCAGGCTTAAAAGTGGGCAAATCTCCAGGTCTGGATGTTTTGTGTTCCAGGCTGCAGAGGGAGGAAAGGGGGAAGATCGCAGAGGCTCTGAGCCAAATTTTTAATTCCCCTCTGGCCACGGGGGAGGTGCCAGAGGACTGGAGGATAGCTAATGTGGTTCCGTTATTTAAGAAGGGTTGTAGAGATAAACCAGGGAACTACAGACCAGTGAGTCTCATGTTAGTGGTAGGGAAGCTATTGGAGAAAATTCTGAAGGAGAGAATCTACTTCCACTTGGAGAGGCAAGGTTTGATCGGGGATAGTCAGCATGGCTTTGTCAGAGGGAGGTCATGCCTAACAAATTTGATTGAATTTTTTGAGATGGTTACCAGGTGTGTAGATGAGGGCAGTGCAGTTGATGTGCTTTATATGGATTTCAGTAAAGCCTTTGACAAGCTCCCACAATGGGAGACTTATAAAAAAGGCAAATGCACATGGGATACAGGGTAATTTGATAAGGTGGATTCAAAATTGGCTTAGTTGTGGGATATAGAGGGTGATGACAGAAGGATGCTTTAGTGACTAGAAGCCAGTGTCGTACCACAGGGATCTGTGCTGGGTCCCCTATTATTTGTCATTTATATAAATGACATAGATGACTATGTGGGGGTTAGGATTAGTAAGTTTGCAGATGACACAAAGATTGGCCGGGTGGTTAACAGTGAGGTTGAGTGTCTTGGGCTACAGGAAGATATAGACGGGATGGTCAAATGGGCAGAGAAGTGGCAGATGGAAAATTAACCCTGAAAAGTGAGAGGCGATACACTTTGGAAGGAGCAATTTGACAAGGAAATATTCAATGAATGGCATGACACTAGGAAGTTCTGAGGATCAAAGGGACCTTGGCGTGTGTGTCCATAGATCTCTGAAGGCAGAGGGGCATGTTAGTGGGGTGGTGATAAATTGCCTTTATCAATCGAGGCACAGATTACAAAGGTAGAGATGTCATGTTGGAGTTGTATAGAACCTTGGTGAGGCCACAGCTGGAGTACTTTGTACAGTTCTGGTCACCACATGTGATTGGAATTGGACATGCGATGGAAGAATGAGATTGCACTGGAGGGGTTGCAGAGAGATTCAGGATGTTGCCTGGACTGAAACATTTAAGTTATGAAGAGAGGTTGGATAGACTTGGGTTGTTTTTGTTGGACCAGAGAAGACCGAGGGGCGTCCTGATCAGGGTTAACAAGATTACGAGGGGCGTGGACAGGGTGGTTAGGGGGCAGCTGTTCCCCTTAGTTGAAGGGTCAGTCACAAGAGGACATAAGTTCAAGGTGAGGGGCAGGAGGTTTAGGGGGGGGATGTGAGGAAAAACCTTTTTATCCAGAGGGTGGTGACAGTCTGGAATACACTGCCTGGGAGGGTGGTGGAGGCGGGTTGCCTCACATCCTTTAAAAATTACCTGGATGAGCACTTGGCATGTCATAACATTCAAAGCTATGGGCCAAGTGCTGGTAAATGGGATTAGGTAGGTAAGTCAGGTGTTTCTCACCTGTCGGTGCAGACTCGATGGGCCGAAGGGCCTCTTCTGCACTGTGTGATTCTGCGGTTCTGAGTCGAGCGAGTTGGAATCAAATGTTGACAGAAAAGATGGTGGCTGAACAATGGGCCACCTTCAAAGAAACAGTATTGCAGCCAATGGAAAGGTATATTCCCTTGAATGGGAAAGGCAGGACAAATAAATCCAGTGGCGCTAAGGATGATGAGAGGGGAGGTGAAGACGAAAAAGAAATGCATGTACAACAGATGCCAGGTAAAAAATTATAATGGAGAATCAGGCTGAATATAGAAGGATCAGAGAGGAAGTGAAAAAACTAAGAAGAACTGATAAGGTACCAGACCGGATGAGATGCATTCAAGAATATTGAGGGAAGTGAGAGTGGAAATTACAGAGGCACTAGTCTTCCAGTCTTCCTTCGACAAAGGGGTGGTGCCAAGGGGCTGGAGAATTGTGAATGTTACTCCCTTATTCAAAAAGGGGTACAAGGATAATGCCGGCAACTACAGACCAGTCATTTTGACTTCAGTGATAGGAAAACTTCTGGCAACTATAGTTCGGGACAAAATCAATAGTTACTTAGGACCAGTGCAGGATAATTAAGGAAAGCCAACATGGATTCATTAAGGGAAAATCTTAACTAACTTGCTGGAGTTTTTTGAGGAGGTAACAGAGAAGGTTGATAAGGATAATGCTGTTGATGTGGTGTAAATGGATTTTCAAAAGGCATTTGAAACTGTGCCACACAACAGACTTATGAGCAAATTTCTAGCTCATGGCATAATAGGGAAAGTAGGCTCTTGGATAAGAAATTGGCTGAGTGACAGGAAACAAAGGTGAGTGCTTAATGGGTGTGTTTCAGATTGGAGGAAGATTTGTAGTGGAGTCAGTCTTGCTCTTCCTAATATATATAAATGACTTGGACTGTGGTGTTCAGAGCATGATTTCGAAATTTGCAGATGATACAAAGATTGGAAGCGTGATGAGGATAGTCTTGAACCAGAAAAGGACATAGACATGTTGGTGGATTGGGCAAATAAGTGGCAGATGAAGTTCAATATAGAGAAGTGTCAGGTGATTCATTTTGGCAGGAAAGATATGGAGAGACAGCATAAAATAAAGGGAGAAACTCTAAAGGAGGTGCGGGAACAGAGGGACCTCAGTGTATATGTACATAAACCATTGGAGATGGCACTGCGTATTGAGAGAGCAGTTAATATAGTATCTTAAGCTTTATTAATAGGGGCATTGAGTACAAGAGTAAAAAGGTCATGTTGAACTTGTATAAAATGCTGGTTATACTGCAGGCAGTTCAGGGCACCATACTTGAAGGATGTGAAGGCATTGGAGAGAGTACAGAGGAGATTCATAAGAATGATTCCGGAGGTGAAGAACTGTAGCTATGAGGATAGATTGGAGAGGTTGGAACTGTTTTCCTTGGAAAAATGAAGGCTGAGAGGAAGCCTAATAGAAGTGTTCAAGATCCTGAGGGGTATAGACAGACTAAATAGTGAGAAACTGTTCCCAATCAAGGGAACATAAAGAACTAGAAGGCACAGATTTTAATAATTGGCAAAAGGAGTAAAATGATGTGAGGAAAATTTTTTCACCCAGAAGGTGGTTGGAGTCAGGAATGAACTTCCTGAGGGTGGTGGAGGCAAGTTTGATCGAGGTATTCAAAAGGAAATTGGATCGCTATCTGAAAAGAATGAAGGTGCAAGATTAAAGGAATAAGGCATGAGTGGAACTAGGTAGAATGCTCTTTCAGAGAGCCAGTCAATGGGCCGAATGGCCTCCTTCTGCACTGTAAAGATTCTGTGATGTTATCCTGACTGGCCTATGGTTACTCAGAATTTCCTTACACCCTTTCTTCAATAACTGAGTCACATTTGCTACTCCAATCTTCTTGCACCTCCGTCCTATCTAGGGTAGATGGAAAGATTAGGCAAGTTCTTCCGCTATCTCCACTCTCACTTCCCTTAGAAATCTGGGATGCAAGCAATCTTGACCAGGCGACTTATCCATTGAAGGCATAGCCTGCCTTTCCAGTACATTCTTCTGATCAATTTTCACACCATCTATCACATCTATCTCAGTTTCTACTAAAATATTGTATCTTCTTCCTCCATAAACACCCATGCAAAATATGCATCAAATATTCTCGACTTGCCCTGTGCCTCTAAGCATATATTACCCTCTTTTTCCTAATAGGCCCCACTCCATGTCTTACTATCCATTTACTACTTACAAGCTGGTGGAAGATTTTTCGATTCTCTTTTTTGTTAACTGCCATTCTATTCTCATATTTGTTCTTTGCCAGTTATATTTTACCTCTTCCCCTCTCAATTTACTGCATTTGGTCAGGTTCTTGTTTGAAGAATTCACCCGACATGCATCATACACTTTTTGTTTTTGTTTTATCATATTCTCTATCTTCCCTGTCATCCATGGAGCCCTGGCTTTGATTCCCTTATATTTTATCCCTTTTTGGAATGTACCCAGCTTTACCTGAAACATCTCCTCTTTAAAGCTCACTCCTTATTCTGCCACAGCTTTTCCCATCGATGCTTGGTTCCATTTTATCACAGCTAGTTCTATTCTCCTCCCACTGAAGTTAGCCCTTCCTTCCAATTTAGAATTCTATTTTAGATTTTTTCTTCGTCTTCTGTGTGGCTGGTCTAGATAAGTTTCTGGTCAATGGTGACATCCAGGATCTTGATGAAGGGAAACTCAACAATGGCAATGCCTTTGAATGTCAAAGGGGGGTTGTTAGATCCTCTCTTGTTTGAGGTGATCATTGCTTGGCACTTGTATGAAATTAATGTTACTTGCCACTTATCAGCCCAAGACTGAATGTTATCCTGCGAGCATGATCTCCTTCATTATCTGAGGAGTTGAGAATGGAACTGAACGTGGTGCAATGCACTTCTGGCCACATGATGAAGGATAGGTCATTGGTAAAGCAGCTGAAGATGGTTGGTTGGCCCTTGGACAGTGCACTGAAGAACTCCTGTGGTGATGTTCTCAGGCTGAGATAATCCAACAATCACAACCATTTTGTTTTGTGATAGATATTGTTGTGATGGGTTTTTGTGAGATTAAGCTAATGATCAAGAAGCCAGGATGTAAACCATGTGACCTGCAGACATTATTCAAAGTAGCTTTCAGTTTAGCTAATAGCATGTGGTGTGAAGCAGCTGCAGCTGTACTTTCCTGTTAACAATAGCTGTTGAATCTTTATAGTAAATCTGTCTGCTCAGCAATTCTGTACTGCATCTACAAATAAACCAAACCTATGGTTCTGCAGCTGGTGACGCCTTCTGCACATGTGGTGGCGTAGGACACTAGTAGAATCCACAACTTCCCACATAATACATGATACACATTCCACTCTACCGAGCCGTCCTGCCATGGCTTCAATTTACTTTGAGAGATTGGTAGTTTGTATTAAGCAAACATAGAAATACAATATGGTGAGCAGAAGCAGTGATTCTTCTTAGACAAAACAATGATGATTTAAGGATCACAGGAAAAGCCACAGACAAGGTTTTGTGCTTTACAAAGGCTGAGTATGCATTGAAGACACTGGAAGGCAAAGCCTGTCCACAGACCATGCCCTTCTACAGACAGTGTTTCAACAATGCATTGAGTGCCTGATTTGTGGGGTAGCTGAATTAGCAGTGAATCAGTCCATTTTGAATCAGGTAGTCGATCTTGAGTTGGACAATACAAGTTTCAGGGCCATCGGTACCATTCCCGCACAAAAGAAAGCAAGCATGCAAAACAGAAAAACCTGGGCTTCAGCCAAAAAAAAGGGGAAGAGAAAAAGAAAAACATGCAGTTGCTGCATTGCTGAATCTCCCCACAGAGTAGAGAAACTACAATTCTCCAGCACATCATTCGTAAAAGGCAGGAAGATCAAGAAGATGACCACTAAATTACCCAGTGTTAATTTGAAGACCACAATCTGGATTTAGGCTTTTTAAACAAATTTCAAATCTATCTATCACAGAACAGATTAACAAGCGGTGAAAATAAAGCTAGCCATTGGAAATGAGGTGTTGCACTTTGTGCTGGTCTGAGGAGGATCAGAAGGATCCAGCCAAGCTGTGGAACATACTGGAAGATCAGCTTTGTGCAAAGGTTAGTATACTTTAGTATACATAGTTTAGAACTGATGGATTACAGCCAACAGCTACAAGAAAGTAAAATAAATTTAACGCATGAGAAGTAAATTGAAGCCATGGCAGGACAGCTTGGTGATGTGGAATGAGTGTCTTGTAATATGTGGGAAGCTGTGGATGCTACCAGTGTCCTAGATGACCACGTGTGCAGGAAGCTGCAGAACTTTGAGCTCTGGGTTTCGGAATTCGAGCGGCAGCTGGAGTCACCGTGGCATATTCGCAAGGCTGAGAGCTACGTGGATAGCATATTCAGAGAGGTGGTCACACACCGCAGCTCAGGAGCCTGGAGATAGAAAGGGAAAGGGTGACTGCCAGGCAGTCTAAGAAAATTAGGCAGGTGGTGCAGGAGTCCCCTGGGACTCACCAATGGGTTTTCTGTTTTGGATACCAGTTTTGGTTCCACGGAAGAGTGCAGTCAGAACCAAGTCTGTGGCATCACAGGCAGCTCTGCTGTACAGGAGGGGAGAAAGAAGAAGGGAAGAGCTATAGTGATAGGAGACTCATTAGTTCAGGGAATAGGCAGGTGTTTCTGTGGCCATAGACATGACTCCAAAATGGTATGTTGCCTCCCTGATGCCAGGGTCAAGGATGTCACAGAGCAGCTACAGGACATTCTTCTGGGGAGAGTGGTCAGCCAGAGATCATGGTCCACGCTCGTACCAATGACTTAGATAGGGAAGGGGGTGAAGTCCTAAAAGCAGACTTTAGGGAGCTAGGAGGGAGATTGAAAAGCAGGACCACTAAAGCAGTAATCTCAGGATTACTCCCAGTCCCATATGCAAGCAAGTATAGAAATAGGAGAATTGAGCAAATAAACATGTGGCTGGAAAGCTGGAAAGGAGGGAGGGCATCAGATTTCTGAGGAAGGGAAGGTGGGACCTGTACAAGCTAGACAAGCTGAACAGGATTGGGATGGAGATCCTTGCAGGGACGTTTGCTAGTGCTGTTGGGGTGGGGGGGGGCATAATTTAAACTAGATTGGCAAGGGGATGGGAACCTGAGGGCAAATTCAGAGCAG
The DNA here is from genome assembly GCF_017639515.1 of Carcharodon carcharias. Taxonomy (NCBI): domain Eukaryota; kingdom Metazoa; phylum Chordata; class Chondrichthyes; order Lamniformes; family Lamnidae; genus Carcharodon; species Carcharodon carcharias. Next base: position 175,845,509 of record NC_054469.1, on the reverse strand, counting down.
GGGACGGGAGATGGAGAATTACTGAGTGACTCTGAAAGACAGAAGAAGCACAGGTTAAAAAGTGTTCAGCATATGAACTTGGCAGTGTTAAAAGGTATATATGTAAACACAAGGAGCATAGTAAATAAAGACAATGAGCTGAGGGTACAGATAGACACATGGCAGCATGATATCATTGTGAAAACGTAAACTTGGCTTAAGAAGGGGCAAAATGGCAGCTCAATACATGGATATCGAGTTTTCAGGCAGGATACAGAGGGGGATAAAAAAGGTGGGGGTGTAGCATTATTGGTTAAAGAATCAATTACAGTGGTGAGTGGGGGGAATGATATACTAAATGAAGCATCAAACGAGGCCATATGGGTTGAGCTCAGGAATAAAAAAGGGGCAACCATACTGCTAGGAGAGTACCATGGACCCCCAAATGGTGGAAGGGAGTTAGAAGAGCAAATATATAGATAGGTTTCAGAGTGCAAAAACAGTAAGGCAGTAATCGTTGGGGACTTAAAGTATTCTAATATCAACTGGGATACGAACAGTGTGAAGGGCACAGAGGGTGCAAAATTCTTGAACTCTACTCAAGAGAATTCTTTTAGCTAGCACATAAGCCCAATGAGAGGTGGCATAATTCGAAATTTAGTCTTAGGAAATGAAGCTGGGCAAGTGGATGAAATCGCAGTGGAAGGCCATTTTGGAGATAGTGACCATAATATTTAGCATCATTATGGAAAAGGACAAAGATAGAACAGGAGTAAAAGTTCTAAATTGGGGGAAGACAAATTTTACGAAGCTGAGGTGAGTAGGCAAGAGTGGACTGGATATAGCTATTAGAAAGAAAAACTGTGTCAAATCAGTGGGAAGCATTCAAAGACAAGATTCTACAGGCACAGTGTAGACATGTCCCCACAAAGAAAAAGGGTGGTACTGCCATATCTAGAGCCCCCTGGTTATCCTGAAGCGTACAGTCCAAGATAAAGCAGAAAAAGCAAGCTTATGACAGTCACAAAAGACTTAATACTGTAGAAAGCCTAGAGGAGTATAGAAAGTAGAGGGGGTGAAGTAAAAATGGAAATTGGCAGGTCAAATCAAAGAAAATCCTAAGATGTTTTACCAGTATATTAAGAGCAACAGAATAACTAAGGAAAAGGTGAGGCCTATCAGAGATGTACATGGTAACTTGTGGGTTGATGCAGAAGATGTGGACAGAGTTCTTAATGAGTACTTTGTCTCTGTCTTCACTAAGGAGGGGGATGATGCAAACATTCTAGTTAAAGAGAAGGAATGTGAAATATTAGATACAACAAGGACTGGCATCCTTGAAGGTGGATAAGGCACTAGGGCCAGATGGATTGTATCCCACACTGTTGAAGGAGCCAGGGAGGAAATAGCAGATGCTCTGAGGGTAATTTTCCAATCCTCATGAGATACAGGCGAGGTTCTAGAGCATTGGAGATCTGCGAATGTTGCACCATTATTTAAAGAAGGTGCAAAGGATAGGCCAGGAAATTATAGGCTTTGGTGGTGGGCAAATTATTGGAAACAATTCTGAGAGACAGGATAAACTGTCACTTAGAAAGGCATAGGTTGATGAGGGATCTCTTTAACATGGTTTTGTTAGGGGAAGATCGTGTCTTCCTAACTTAATAAGATTTTTTGAGGAAGTAACAAGGAGGATTGATGAGGGTAGTTGATGTGAATGTTGTCTACCTGGATTTCAGTAATGCATTTGACAAAGTCCCACATGGCAAATTGGTCAGGAAAATGTCATCTCATATGATACAGGTGAACGTGGCAGGTTGGATCCAAAATTGGGTCAGTGACAGGAAATAAAGGGTAATATTCAATGGATATTTTTGCAAATGGAAAACTGTTTTCAGTGGTATTCCATAGGTCTCAGTTTTGGGACCCTTGCTGTTTGTTGTATATATTTATGCTTTAGAATTAAATGTGGGAGGCATGATTGGGAAATTTGCAGATGACACAAAAATTGGCTGTGGAGTTGATAGTAAAGAGGATAGCTGTTGACTCCAGAATGATATTAATGGTTTGGTCGAGTGGGCGGAGAAGTGGCAAATGGAATTCAATCCAGAACAGTGTGAGGTAATGCATTTGGGGAGGGAAAACAAAGCAATTCAATAAACGGGAAGTTATTGAGGGGAATTGAAGAAGTGAGAGGCCTTGGAGTGCATGGCCACATATCTTTGAAGGTGGCAGGACAGCTGGACAAGGTGGTCAAAAAAGCGTATGGAATACTTTCCTTTATTGTGCGTGGTATTGAATACAAAAGCAGGGATGTAATGATGGAACTGTATAAAACGCTGGTTAGGCCACAGCTAGAATGTTGCGTACAATTCTGGTCACCACATTATAGGAATGACATAATTGCTCTGGAGAGATTGGAGAGGAGATTTACAAGAACGTTGCCAGAGCTTGAATATTGCAGCTATGAGGAGAGATTGGATAGGCTAGGGTTATTTTGCTTACAGCAGAGGAGGCTAACGGGTGACCGAATTGAGGCGTACAAAATTACGAGGGGCCTTGATAGAGTAGAGAGCAAAGACTTGTTTCCACCAGCTGAGGGGTTAATTGCCAGGGGGCATAGATTTAATGTGATTGGTAGAAGGATTAGAGGGGACATGAGGAAAAACGTTTTCACCTAGAGGGTGGTGTGCGTCTGGAATTAATTGCCTAAGTTGTTGGTTGAGGCTGAAATGTTCAGCTCATTTAAAAAGGTACCTGGGTCTGCACCTGAAGTGCTGTAACCTGCAAGGCTATGGACCAAATGCTGGAAAGTGGGATTAAAATGAGCTAGTTTCTTTTTTCTCTTTTTGGCTGGTGCAGACATGATGGGCTGAATGGCTCTTTCTGCACTGTAACTTTTCTATGGTGCTATGGTTCTAATCAATTAATCAGTTGATCTGCAGGTGTTGTGATAAGGACTGTGATTTCTCAAAAGCTGCTGTGTTGTCTAAATGAATAATGAAGCTGGCTATAATTTCATTGTCAATTGAAGCTTTCCAAAAATATCCTTTGGAGAAAAAGGGTCACAATACTGACACACTGCTAAAAGATGGCAGAAAACATGAAGCCATTGTAGCTGTACAGCAACATATGCAAGCATTAGGTGCAACTACCAGTATTGGTGCATTAGCCAGGATGCATAAAGCAAGCACTTTGTGTGGGAAATGCAGTCTGCTGCACCCATTACGAAGCTGTCTACGTTCCAAGATCTTTGTAAGTTATATGGTGTAAAGGACATTGGGCTCATGTATGCAGGGAATCTGGTTCCAGAGGTGTGACCAGCTCAAGGTGCAATCAAACAAAAGGTATGTGCATAGTACTGGCAGCAACAACAGGGAGTGTATCAGAGACCCACATAAATGCAAGCACGTACATGAGATTAGCGGCATACAGACCAGGGTGAAGACAGAGAGCGGAAAGATCCTCAAATACAAAAGGAACAAGCTTTCCACATTGTAAATGTGACAAAATGTGCAGACGAAGTCAAATGGTTAGAAGTTACTATCAACATCATATGCCAAAGAAAAGCAGCAAACGCACTCATAGCCAAGAGCAACATGGGAGTGAATGCAAACACCTGACCGGTCAGAATCCTGAAGGACATACATCCGGATCGTTGGAAGACAATAATACAACCTACGACAGAAACATAGAAAATAGAAACAGGAGTAGGTCCTTCGGCCTTTCAAGCCTGCTCGCCATTCAAAATGATCATGGCTGATCCTCTATCTCACCGCCACACTCCTGCACTCTCCCCATACCCCTTGATGCCTTTAGAGTTAGAAATCTATTTACTTCCTTCTTAAATATATTCAGTGACTTGGCCTCCACAGCCCTCTGTGGTAGAGAATTCCACAGGTTCACAAACCTCTGAGTGAAGAAGTTTCTCCTCATCTCAGTCCTAAATATTCTACCCCCTATCCTGAGACTGTGAGCCCTTGGTCTAGGCCCTCCAGCCAGAGGAAATATTGTCCCTGCATCCAGACTGCCCATCCCTGTCAGATATTGGTTGGTTCATTGGCAGCGGGATCTCAAGAAATCACTATTTTCAGGACAACATGCAGAAGATTCTTCCAGAAATTACCTTTTGTTTATCCATCAGTCAGGATTTGTTCCAGCAGCATATGGACAAAATTAAAGAAAGTTTCCCTGGATGCATATGCTTCACCAATGAAATTGCAGTGATGGGCAAAGCCAAAGGAGAACATGACCAAAATCTACACTCACTGTTGGGAACAGCTCATCATGAAGGACTCATTTTCAACAGCAAGAAATGCTAGGTGAAAATAGGTGAGATTAAATTTTTCAGTTCTAACAATTCAAGTTCTGGGATCTATCCTGACCCAGGCAAACTCAAAGATGTATGAGACATGCTTACTTCCCAGGATAAAGAGGGCTTGCAGAGGAGCCTTGGATTTTAAAATTTCTTAGTACCATACAAACCCAACTTTGCCAATAGCAGCTCTCTAAGTGATGATGCTCTAAGGAAGGATGTTCCATATGCATGGCAGTATCATCAACACATTTTTGAGTCACTTAAACAGGCATTGCCAAGAGAGACACGTGTACTACAATATCACAACTCAAGAAAGGAGACAGTCTTAGGGGTTGACACATCTCAAAAAGGATTAAGAGCATGCGTTATGCAAGATGGCAAACCAATTACATTTGGTTCCAAAAGTCTATCCAAGCACAATCCAATTATTCAAACATAGAACGTGAGACACTCACTCTGGTATTTGGTGTCGCAAGGTTCCACACATACCTATTTAGTAAAATAAGCTGACCACAAACTATTGGAAATGATCTGGTGCAAACCACTGACGAGTGCGCTACGCAGGCAACAACTTCTGATAAAAACACAGTGCTATTATTTCAAAGTCCATTACAAACCTGGTTGCAAAATGGTTATTTCAGACACATTGAACAGGTTACAAACAAAAAACTGTGGATGCTGGAAATCCAAAACAGAAACAGAATTACCTGGAAAAACTCAGCAGGTCCGGCAGCATCGGCGGAGAAGAAAAGAGTTGACATTTCGAGTCCTCATGACCCTTCGACAGAACTAAGTAGAAATAGGAAAGGGCTGAAATATAAGCTGGTTTAAGGTGTGTGTGTGTGGGCGGGGTGGGGGGTGGGTTGGGTGGGGGGAGAGAAGTGGAGTGGGGGGGTGTGGTTGTAGGGACAAGCAAGCAGTGATAGAAGCAGATCAAAAGGTGTCACAGACAACAGAACAAAAGAACACATAGGTGTTGAAGTTGGTGATATATATCTAAATGAACGTGCTAATTAAGAATGGATGGTAGGGCACTCAAGGTATAGTTCTAGTGGGGGTGGGGGGAGCATAAAAGATTTAAAAATAATGGAAATAGGTGGGAAAAAGAAAAATCTATATAATTTATTGGAAAAAAACAAAAGGAAGGGGGAAGAAACAGAAAGGGGGTGGGGATGGAGGAGGGAGGTCAAGACCTAAAGTTGTTGAATTCAATATTCAGTCCAGAAGGCTGTCAAGTGCCTAGTCGAAAGATGAGGCGTTGTTCCTCCAGTTTGGGTTGGGCTTCACTGGAACAATGCAGCAAGCCAAGGACAGACATGTGGGCAAGAGAGCAGGGTGGAGTGTTGAAATGGCAAGCGACAGGGAGGTTTAGGCCATTCTTGCGGACAGACCGCAGGTGTTCTGCAAGCGGTCGCCCAGTTTACGTTTGGTCTCTCCAATGTAGAGGAGACCGCATTGGGAGCAATGAATGCAGTAGACTAAGTTGGGGGAAATGCAAGTGAAATGTTGCTTCACTTGAAAGGAGTGCTTGGGCCCTTCGATGGTAAGGAGAGAGGGAGTGAAGGGGCAGGTGTTACATCTTTTACGTGGGCATGGGGTGGTGCCATAGGTGGGGGTTGAGGAGTAGGGGGTGATGGAGGAGTGGACCAGGGTGTCCCGGAGGGAAAGATCCCTATGGAATGCCGACAGGGGGGGGTGAAGGGTGTTTGGTGGTGGCATCATGCTGGAGTTGGCAGAAATGGCGGAGGATGATCCTTTGAAAGCGGAGGCTGGTGGGGTGATAAGTGAGGACAAGGGGGACCCTATCATGTTCTGGGAGGGAGGAGAAGGCGTGAGGGCGGATGCGCGGGAGATGGGCCGGACACGGTTGAGGGTCCTGTCAATGACCGTGGGTGGAAAATCTCGGTTAAGGAAGAAGGAGGACATGTCAGAGGAACTGTTTTTGAAGGTAGCATCATCGGAACAGATGCGACGGAGGCGAAGGAACTGAGAGAATGGGATGGAGTCCTTACAGGAAGCGTGAGGAGCTGTAGTCAAGGTAGCTGTGGGAGTCGGTAGGCTTGTAATGGATATTGGTGGACAGTCTATCACCAGAGATTGAGACAACGAGGTCAAGGAAGGGAAGGGAAGTGCCAGAGATGGACCACATGAAAATGATGGAGGGGTGGAGATTGGAAGCAAAATTAATACATTTTTCCAAGTCCCGACGAGAGCATGAAGCAGCACCGAAGTAATCATCGATGTACTGCAGAAAGAGTTGTGGAAGGGGGCCGGAGTAGGACTGGAACAAGGAATGTTCCACATACCCCACAAAGAGACAGGCGTAGCAGGAGCCCATGCGGGTACCCATAGCCACACCTTTTATTTGGAGGAAGTGAGAGGAGTTGAAGGAGAATTTGTTCAGTGTGAGAACAAGTTCAGCCAGACGGAGGAGAGTAGTGGTGGATGGGGATTGTTTGCGCCTCTGTTCGAGGAAGAAGCTAAGGGCCCTCAGACCATCCTGGTGGGGGATGGAGGTGTAGAGGGATTGGACGTCCATGGTGAAGAGGAAGCGGTTGGGGCCAGGGAACTGGAAATTGTTGATGTGACCTAAGGTGTCAGAGGAATCATGGATGTAGGTGGGAAGGGACTGGACAAGGGGAGAGAGAAGGGAGTCAAGATAACGAGAAATGAGTTCTGTGGGGCAGGAGCAAGCTGAGACGATCGGTCTACCGGGACAGTTCTGTTTGTGGATTTTGGGTAGGAGGTAGAAGCGGGCCGTCCGAGGTTGGGTGACTATCAGGTTGGAGGCTGTGGGAGGAAGATCCCCAGAGGAGATGAGGTCAGTGACAGTCCTGGAAACAATGGCTTGATGTTCAGTGGTGGGGTCATGGTCCAGGGAGAGGTAGGAGGAAGTGTCTGCGAGTTGACACTCAGCCTCCGCGAGCTAGAGGTCAATGCGCCAGACAACAACAGCACCACCCTTGTCAGTGGGTTTGATGACGATTTCAGGGTTGGATGTGAGAGAATGGAGCGCAGTAAGTTCAGAGAGAGAGAGATTAGAATGGGTGAGAGGAGCAGAGAAATTGAGACGACTAATGTCGCGCCGACAGTTCTCAATGAAAAGATCAAGAGAAGGTAAGAATCCAGAGGGAGGGGTCCAGGTGGAGGGAGAATATTGGAGGTGGGTGAAAGGATCCGTTGAACGGGGAGAGGACGCCTGCCCAAAGAAGTGAGCCCGGAGATGAAGACGGCAGAAGAAGAGTTCAGCATCGTGCTGAGCCCGAAATTCATTAAGGTGAGGGCGTAAGGGTATGAAACTAATTCCTTTGCTGAGCACTGAATGTTCAGCGTCGGAGAGGGGAAGGTCAGGGGGTATAGTGAATACACGGCTGGGGCTGGGATTGGAAGATGGGGTGGGGACGGAGGGACAGCCAGGGGTGGAGGGTCCTAGATGGGTGTTGGTGTCGATGAGTTGTTGGAGCTTGCGTTCCTTAGCACTTGAGAGAAAGAGAAAAAGTTTCTTGTTGAGGCGTCGGATGAGACGAAGAATAAAATGAAACTGGGGGCACACGCAGCTTTGAAAAAGGGTACGGCGGTGCTGCTGGAGGGAGAAGTCGAGTGTGTTCATATGGCGGCGCATGGCACTGAGTGTGGATCTCAGGATGCGACGGGAACAGCAGTCCGAGAAACGTTTTATGTCCCAGAAATACCTGTAATCCTGGGTGGGTTCGAAACATGAGGGGTGGAATTTCAGTTGAAATCCAGGTGGGGTAATTCGGAGACGGAGACAGTCACTGAGAAAGGAGATTCACAGCCATTTGTACAAGCTCTTCCAAGGTTTGAAGAAAAAGATATTCAAGTATTCTTTATTTCATTTGAGAAGCTAGCTAAACAGATGAAATGGTCACAGGAAATCTGAATGTTATTATTTCAAGTCTAAGTTGTTAGGTAGAGCACATGAGGTATATGCTATGCTATCAGAAGGAATGTCAGTGAATTACAAGGTTACTTTGAGTGCATATGAGTTGGTTCCTAAAGCATACAGGCAGAAAGTTAGGAATATGAGAAAACAGCCTGGGCAAACTTAGACTGAGTTTGAAAGAGTAAAACAAAGCAATTTTCACTGGTGGACATGGGTGTTAAAAATAGAAACAACAATAGCTCTTGGAGAAGTAATTTTTTTGGAATAATTTAAACATTCGATCCCTTCGGTGGTGAGAACTCAATTGGAGGAACAGAGGGTTGATTCTGTAAGACAAGCAGCAGAGATAGCTGATGATTACGAGTTAGTTCATACAACTAAACATTTTTTCCATCACCATTTCAAATTGGAAAAGGATAAAAAGTGGGAAAGTGAAAGGAAGGCAGATAGTCAGGGAACAGGAGTAACTGAAAGTTCCCAGGAAGTTTTTTCTCAGAATAAAAAAAGAAAGGTGCTGAAGGTGGAAGGGACATTTGAAAATTGAGGTGTTTTCATTGTAATAAAGCAGGGCACATGAAGTCAGTGTGTTGGAGATTGCAGGAAAAATCTGTTAGAATTGTTGGGGTACAGAAAAGCTCGAGAAGTAAAAGTACTGTGGGTTCTGAAGTTCAGGCACAGGAGAAACCAGTGGTTTGAGTACAGTCAAAACGGAGAATCAGTGAAAGGTTAAAGAAGTGGGAATATGTTCACAGTTTACTCAAGAGAATTCTGAGGAGCAGGTTTCAGAAATGTTTAAAGATTTTGTATGTGAAAGGAAATTCTTTCCATGTGTATAGGGCGGAGTAGGTAAAGGTGTTAACAGTTTAAGAGATGGGGGGGCTAGTCAATCCTTAATGTTGTGGGATAGTGACATTTGTTGTTCAGAGGGAGTATTGCAGAAGGTAATAATAAGTGCAGTTCATGGAAATGCTAAATCTATTCTGTTGTGCAAGGTAAATTTTAAGAGCAAATGGATGACTGGTGAAGTTATAGTTAGAAAAGTTGCCCATTGCAGGGGTTCAATTCATTCTGGTTAATGATATAGCTGGATCGCAAATGTGGGTGATGCCTATGGTAATTGAGCAGCCTGTAGAAGTGTTTTCAAAAGAAGTGTTACAGAAGGAACATCCGAGATTGTTTCCTGATTGTTGTAACAAGATCAAAGGCTCATAGGGAAGCACAAAGCAAACGAGATAAGCAGGCAGTTCAAAGGCAAGAAGGTGATCTGGAAATCCAATTAGCTGGCACTGTATTTAATAACATAGTTCAAGAGGAAGGAATACAGGACAATTCAGCTGAAATGTTTAACTGAAAGAGGTTAGTGGAATTACAGAAAAATGATTTGCAATTAAAAGTTATATCAGAAAGCTTATTCAGAAACCAAAGCAAAATGTATTCCAGCATGGTATTATCTTTGGTAAGGAATATTGATTAGAAACTGGCAGCCAGATCATGTCTCAGCAAATCAAAGTTATCCCACAGGGTATAGAGATGAGATTCTGAGGATTGCTCCTGAAGTTCCAATGGGGGGATATTTAGGAATTAAGAAAACACAGGAAAAGACACAGGGGTATTTTTTTTGTGGCCAGGATTGCGTAGGGATGTAGTTAAATTCTGTAGAACCTGTCATACATGTCAAGTAACAGGGAGACCACAAGCAGTGATTAAGCTGGCGCCTTTAATCCCAATAGCAACATCTGAAGAACCTTTTACCAGGTGTGACAGATGTGAAAGCCAAGGTTATCATGGATTTCCCAGCGACTACAATAAAACAAGAAGTTTTGACATTTCTGGGCATGAGTGAGCTTTACTGGAAATTTGTACCAAATTTCAGCCAAGTGGTTGCTCCACTGACTGAACTATTAAAAAAGAACAAGGAGTTTCAATGGATTGATTGTGTAGGATCTCCCTGCCTCCCAATACTAAAAGTGGAAATCAGTATTTATTGACAATAATGGATTTGTCTACCAAGTTTCCTGAAGCGATACCTTTAGGAAATATTACAACTAAGGAGATTGTGGAGGAGTTAATTACATTTTTTACAAGATATGGCTTACCTAAGGAAATACAATCAGATCAGGGTCAAATTTCATGTCACAGCTGTTTAAGGAAGTAATGAACAGTTTGGGGATGAAACAGTTTAAGTTAACAGCTTATCATCCGGAGTCACAAGGAGCTTTGGAAAGAGGGCATCAAACTTTAAAAACTATGATAAGAGCATTTTAAGAGGATTATGCACAGATTGAGATACAGGAATTCCATTTTTGTTATTTGCTATTAGAGGCACTCCTAATGCACTGACTGGTTTTAGTGCTTTTGAACTAGTTTATGGTCTTGAAGTAAGAGGACCAATGAAACTGATTCATGAGAAATTAGTGGGTCAAAATTCAGAAACTACTCTCCTGGGTTACGTGTCAAATTTCAGGGAAAGATTGAACAGAGCACGTGAGTTAGCTTTAAATACATCACAGCAAATTATGAAAGTGAAAGCAGGTAAGAATGCTAAAACTCACAGTTTGATACTAGGTTTGTTACCAGTATTAGGTGATTCATTAAATGCAAGATTTAGTGGGCCTGATGGGATTGAAAAGAAATTGAGTTAAGTAAATTTAATAAATACTTCAGATAGAAGAAAGGAGTAGAGGGTGTGTCATGTAAGTACACTTAAAATGTACTTCGACAGAGAAGAGGAACAAAAAGAGGTTAGTGATGGTGGATGAAGAGAAAGAGGTAGAAGTGCAGGACTCTGAAATTGATTTCCCTCTAATCAAATTGGATAATGAGAGAGTATTTGAAAATTTAAATGAAATATTGAGTTACCTTCGAAGCAAGTGTCAAAGTGATTTGGAAAAGCTATTGCTGTCACAGAAACCTGTACTGAGAAGCAAACGTTTAGCTATACATGATATATGTATAGGAATATCATCTTCAATAAGGCAACAACATTTTAGATTAAATCCAGCAAAGTTATCACAAGTAGAAAAACAAATTGAGTTCATGCTTCAAAATATAATTGAGTCTAGTTGCAGTAATTGGAGTTTGCCCATTGTACTGGTACAATGGAACACAAACAGTGTGTGTGGACTAGCGAAAAGTGAATGCGGTCACAAAAGCCAATTCATGTCCATACCACAGTTGAAAGATTGCATTGAGAAAGTGGGACAATCGAAATTTATCACAAAGATTGACTTGCTAAAAAGGATATTGGCAGGTACCGTTGTCGGAGAGAGCAAAGGAGATAATCAGCTTTTGTAACGCCAAGTGGACTATATCAGTTAAAGTCATGCCATTTGGTATGAAGAATGTACCTGCGACATTTCAAAGACTGACAAACAAAGTAATTGCAGGTCTAAACAATTGTGCTGTTTATATTGATGATCTAATCTTTCTCGGTCAGATGTGGGAGGAGCTTTTACAGCATCTGAGAGAATTATTTACTCAACTACAAGAAGCTAATTTGGTGATGAACTTGGCTAAAAGTGAATTTGCAAAAGCGCAAGTTACGTATCTAGGCCATACCATTGGACATGGGAAGGTGGCTCTGACAGACGTGAAAGCCAAGGTTATCGTGGATTTCCCAGTGCCTACAATAAAACAAGAAGTTTTGACATTTCTGGGCATGAGTGAGCTTTACTGGAAATTTGTACCAAATTTCAGCCAAGTGGTTGCTCCACTGACTGAACTATTAAAAAAGAACAAGGAGTTTCAATGGACACTGCAGTGTCAGAATTTATTTTATAGTCTGAAAACTGTATTAATTACAACACCAGTTTTGGCAGTCCCCAAGCAATTCAAGTCGACCATTGACGCAAGTGATATAGGCATTGGGGCTGTACTGTTACAAGAAGATGACACTGGAATTGAGAAACCAATAGGGTATTTTTCACGGAAGCTGAATTTACAACAGAGAAGATATTCAACGATCAAAAAAGAGACCTTGTGTTTGGCGTTAGCATTGTAGCATTTTGAAATTAATGTTGTAATCAATTCATCAGGAACAACTGTTTATACAGACATTAATCCTTGGCAGTTTTTGGACAAGTTTTGAGACAAAAGTGCAAGGTTTTTCAGATGCAGTCTATTACAACCATTTAATCAATGGATCAATGGATTATACATATTGCTGGAAGAGAAAACTTGCACACAGGTGTGTTATCAAGAGTTTGAAGCTTAAAGGAAAATTGGACATTTTTAAAACCCTGGACACTGAACTGGAGTGATTTCTGTTGATACCAAGGACTTGTGTATATATATATTGTTATGTTAGTGCATGCATCTGGTAAGGTAATAGTGTAATAAGTATAAGTGATAGTGTGAGATGGGTTATTAAAATGAAGCAGTGTTTTAGAATTATGATGGTTCATTTTTCAATAAGGAGGGGGATGTCAAGAAGCTATTAATGTATATATTATTGGAAAATATTTTTCTTTTAAAATAGAGGTTTAGCCTGTGGGTGTGTCTTAATTAGATAAAAGCCAGCTAGTTTGGGTGCTTTGATATGTACCAGTTTTGAGATGTAAGAGAAGTAGAGGTGCATTCACATTTTGTCGAATAGAGTATTCAAGAAGTGGGTGAAATCTGGCACCTAGCTAGAGAGCTATCAATTTTACATTACTAATAAAATTGGTACTATGAAAATGATTTTGTTAGAAGAGGCGGAGTTCAAAGAGGCTGGTGATACAATGAGAATTTATATTCAGTGAAATGTGCTGGATATAACAGCAATTTGTGTGTGTGCAGGGCAGAGGCAATGTAAGATCAAAGCAGCTGTAAGCCTCCAACTGTCTCCACAGGAACCAAAGTGAAAGGAACCACATTTTGAATTGAAATGCTTTGCCCGGTGTCTGGTTAAGTCTGTGGGTGCTGTTGCCTTGATGGAGATTAGTTTTATTAAAAGTTATGATAGTAGTAATTGTAGCCATGTGTATATATTTAACTTGTGTATATTAATAAAATGTTTCATATAGTTTAATATAAAACCTCTTGAGAACTGGTGGTCTGATTCCTGAATTTAGAGCTGCATCTCAAACGTACAAAAGTAAAAATATAGGTTATACAGTTGTTTCAAGTTTCCCTCTGGGATTTTTTAAATAACTCAGCTTTAACAACTGCTGGGTCATAACACTATGACAGCAAATCTCTGCTCAAAAGTCCACAAATATTCTGTGGGCAGCTGTCATTTAAATCAACATTGACTGACATTCCTTTGCCACTCAGCACAAATACTGGACCAACATTTCAATGCAGTCTTGTTGCTCTGCCACTCTGATCTTGCTTGTATTAACTGTTTAAAATGCAGTTCAAACAACAAAATTCCATTTTATATAACTCCTTGAACATAGAAAAATGTCCTAGGGTAGTTCAAAGAGGTGTAATTGACAAAATAATAGAAATTAAGCCAAAGAAACGTCAGCAGGGTGACCAAAGGCTTAGTTAATTGGGTAAGCAGCAAATTAAATAGCTTTGAAACAGATTTTTAAAAAAAAAATATTAGGATCCCATTTTTATGTTAAAGTTATAAAGAACCATAAATGTTATCATTCTTTTAACTTTCAGTCCTCAAGGTAAATGATGGCCATAGGCAAAGCAATCCTCCATTTCAGTCAGGAATGTACTCTGAACCCTGCCAGCTCATTTTAAGCTCTAAAGCTCCTTTATGACTTTGCTTACATTTCTTACTCATTGGTTTGACACAGGATTAAAAAATCATAGAAACTTACAGCACAGAAGGAGACCATGGCCCATTGTGTCTGTGCTGGCTGAAAAGAGCTATCCCACTTTCCAGCTCTTGGCCTGTAACCTTTTAGGTCACAGCACCTCAAGTACATGACCAAGTACCTTTCAAATATGATGAGTGCTTCTGCATCTACCAGCCTATCAGGCAGTGAATTCCAGACCTCCTTGTAATCTGATAACCAGAATTGTATACAGTACTCAGCTGTGACCTAACTAGTGTTTTACACAGTTCTAGCATAATCTCCCCTGCTCTTACATTCTGTGCCTTGGCTAATAAAGAAGTTTCCTGTATGTCTTCTTAAACACCTTATCTAATTGGACTACAAATGGATTACCTCACTGAATTCCATTAGCCTATTTTCTGCCCATCTGACTAGTTCATTGATTGTTTCCAGTGTGGGAAGCTAACTTGCAATCTCAAAAGCACCACTGGACAATTACGCTTTGTTTCGAGCCACTGAGCCAATTTTGGATCCAACTCTCCACTTGCTCTTGGGCTTTTACTTTTCTGACCAGTTTGCCATATGGGACATTCTCAAACGCCTTGCTAAAATCCATGCAGACTCCCATCAAACATACTACCTTCATCAACATTCCTTGTCACCTCCTCAAAAAACTCAATCAAGTTAGTCAGGCACATCTTCTCTTAACAAATCCATGCTTAATTAAAACATGCCTTTCTAAATGACTATTAATACTTTCCCTCAGAATGTTTCCAGTAATTTGCCAACCACTCTTTCTTCTTTGTTAAACAATGTTTGTCCCATTAAATTTACTTGGGCATAGAAAGAGCAGTTTTTGATGTTGTTGTCTTCATAGTGACTGCACCTTAAATCAAAAAAATAGATTTGCAGTTATATAGCGCTTTTCATTACGACCAAATGTCTCTTGTTTTAGTCAATGTGTTACTTTTGAAGTATAGTCACCATTGTAATGTAGGAAGCATGGCAGCCAACTTGCACACAGCAAGCTCCCAAAAACAGCAATGTGATAATGCCCATATAATCTGTTTTTTGTGATGTGGATTAAAGGATAAATATTGGCCAGAAGACAAGGAATCACTCCCCTGCTCTTCTTCAAATTAGCACAATGGGATCTTTTACATCCATCCGAGCAGGCAGGTGGGGCCTTGGTTTACACCCTCACCTGAAAGACTGCAGCTCCATCTGAGCAGCATTCTTTAGTTCTGCACTGCAGTGTCAGCCTTGATTTTTGTGTCAAGCCCTGATGTTGAACCCAGAACCTTGTGACTCAGAGGCAAGACCAACAGCTGGATATTAAGATATATAATTAGGTAATTATAAGGTAATTAATGGGATCTTGGATTTAAACTGAAGCTCCATCACAGTCAAGCCTTGAAGGTCAAAAGCTTGGAGACTCCTCCTGACAGTGCGGAATTTACACCCCAGCTATATTTATGGTCACTTGGTCTGACATTGGAAGTTTTACTGTGATTTGTATCCACTGTGGACAGGGTTAAATCACCCAAAATCCATTTTATTTAGGACTCTTGCAGCCAACTAATTTTATCATTTTGGATTTAAAATCAGGATCCACTAAAAACAAGGTGCTCTGCTGCTCCAACCAGTCTTTAACAGCAGCCTAATCAATTCAGTTGCGACATTAACTGTGCTTTCCCCTTTGGCTTGGCTCACTCATTCTCTCAGAGCACCTTGTCAGTGACATTGTTATACTGAGGCAGCATCAATGCCAGCAGCTAAATGAGAAAAATATTCCATCCTGAGCACCCACTGGCGTAAAAAAGAATCATAGTCTCAAAGCTTGTTTACTCCCTTGCAATGTGAGCCTCAGTAATTTGGACCTCCAGCCAAGCCTTCAACGCCAAAAAATCCTAGATGTACCAGTAGTTGTGTCAGTTTATGGCAATCAAGATGTCTGTCAATATGTAACTGCAGATTCAATCCCTGTATCCAGGCCTCATGCTCACAATGACTGGAGCAGAATTTCATGGTTTTCTAGATCAGGATACCAAGGCACCAATTAGAGAATCTTCTATTTTAGATCCAATATTGTGCAATGAGAAAGAGTAAATTAATAGCCCTGTAGTAAGGAGCCTCTAGGGAATAGTGATCATACTATGATAGAATTTTGTATGGAATTGAGAGTGATTTAGTCAAGTCCAAAGCTGGGATCTTAAATCTGAATTGACTAAGGTAATTTGGGAAACTAAATTAAAACATGTGACTATAGATAGAAACAGCAAACAGTTAAAGAATAAATAAATAATTTGCAACAAATATATATTTCCTTAAAGAAAAAAAGAATCATGAGAAAAGTGGTCTAACATGGTTAACAAAAGAAGTTAAAAATAGTGTAAAGTTAAAGGAATATGCTTATAATGTTGCCAAAGAAAGTCGTGAGCCTGAGGACTAGGAGAATTTTATGATTCACCAAAGGATGGCCAACATATTGATGAAGTGAGAGAAAACAGAATACAAGATTAAATTAGTAACAGACATACAGATTGTAAAATTTTCTGTAAGTGTGCAAAAAGGAGAGATTAGTGAAAGCAAACATGGGTAATTTACAGGCTGAGCCAGGAGAAATTATAATGGAGATTAAAGAAACAACAGAGACATTGAACAAACAGTTTGCATCTATCTTCACAGTAAAAGACACAAAGACTTTCTGGAACTAACGGGGAAACCAAGGGTCTAGTAAAAGTGAGGAACCTATTGATAATGGTAAAGAAATAGTACTGAACAAATTAACAGGACTTAAAATTGATTAATCCCTGGTGGCCTGGTTCCTAGGGTTTTAAAAATAGTAGCTACAGAGATAGTGCAAGCATTGATTTTGATTTTCCAGAATTCCCTAGATTGTAGTACAATCTCCATGGATTGTAAATTGGCAAACAACCCCAATAATCAAGAAAGGAGGGAGAGAGAAAACAGGGAACCCATAGTTATCTGAAAATCAATAGCAGGGAAAATGCTAGAACCTATTATTAAGGATGTAATGGCAAAGCATTTAGAAAATGATATGATTAGGCAGACTCAACATGGATTTATGAAAGGGAAATAGTGTTTGGCAAATCTAATAGCTTTTTGAGGTTGTAACCAGCAGGTAGAACCACTGAATATGGTGTATTTGGATTTTTTTAAAAAGCATTTGACAAGGTGGCATGGAAAAGGCTATTACATGAAATTTGGGCTCAAGGGATTGGGGTTGATATGGATAAAGAATTGGTTATTGATCAGAAAACTGAGTTGGCAGGCTGTAATTAGTGGGGTACCAGGAGAATCATTGCTTGGGCCTCAGCTATCTACAATCTATATCAATGATTTAGATGAACGGACTGAATGCAATATATATCGAAGTTTACTGATGACACAAAGTTAAATGGGAAAGTAAATCATGAAGAAGACACAGAGACTGCAAAAGGATATAGACAGGTTGAGTGAATAGGCAAGAATGTGACAAATGGATTATAGCATGAGAAATTATGAAATTATCTACTTTGGAAAGAAAAGTAGAAAAGCAGAATATTTGTTAAATGATTAGAGACTGGGAAATATTAGTATTCGGGGGACCTGAGTGCCCTTGTACAATAAATCATAAAGTTAACATCCAGGTACTGCAAATGGGACATTTACCTTTATTACAAAATTATTAGAGTTTCAACAGTGAGGATATCAAACAGCAATTCTTTACAGTCTTGGGTGTGTGTACACCTGAACTACCATATACAGTTTTGCCCTTCTTACCCAAGGATATACTAGCCTTGGGGAGAGTGCAACAAAAATTCACCAGACTGATTCCTGGGATGAGAGGATTGTCCAATGAGGAAAGATTGAGTAGACTGGTACTAGTGGGAATTTAGAAGAATGAGAAGTGATCTCATTGAAACAATTAAAATTCTCAAAGGGATTCACAGGGTTGATGTTAGACGAATGTTTCTGCTGGCTGGGGAGTTTAGAATTAGAGATCACAATCTCAGGATAACAGGACAGCCATTTAGGACTGCAATAAGGGGAAATTTCTTCAATTGGAGCAGCGATTCCCAAGCTATGGGTGGCAACCCCAACTGGCGTCACAAAGGCAGTGAATGGGGTTGCAATCTCCCCCTCCTGCAAGACTGCATCTGGCCTTGCTCGTCGCTCGGTTTCTCTCTCCAAGTTGTATCATTGTGATCTGCGTTTTATTACTGGATCGTTGATGTGAAATAATCTGTTTCTATACCTGCCACTGGCTGGCTGACCCGTCTGCGTATACTGGGGAGCAGGGTTGATTACAGTGTGTGTTTGTAAGGTGGGAGTGAGAGGGGCTGATTAGTATTTGTGGGGCTAGGACTGATTACAGTGTGTTTGTGTGTGTGTGGGCAGGTGGAGAGGGACTGAAATCCTCAGTAGAAAATTAAAAATTGATTTGCCTCATTCATATTAAAATCAACGATGTCAAGATGGCCTCAAGGAAACTTGGTGTGATGTTGCTGTAGATCAGTGATGCTGATTGCAAATGTGAATGTCAAATGCAAAGGCATTTGAGTGACACATCAAACGTTACTACACAAATAACAGCTCATGATGCAAGAGGTTAGATATTAGCAGCGGCAGAGGATTGATCAGCTAACAGAAAACAGAGTAAACATAAATGGGTCATTTTTGGGTTGGCAAGTTGTGACGAGTGGAATGCCACAGGGATCAGTGCCGGGCTTTCAACTATTTACAGTTTATATCAATGATTTGAATGAATGGACCAATTGCATGGTTGTTAAATTTGCTAATGACACAAAGAGAGGTAGGAAAGTAAGTTGTGAAGAGGACATCAGGGGTCTGCAAAGAAATATAGATAAGTTATGTGAGTGGGCAAAAATCTGGCAGATGGAGAATAATGTGGTACATGAATCAGGAAAGGTTAGTACGCAGGTACAGCAAGTGATTAGAAAGGCAATGGAAAGTTGTCCTTTATTGCAAGGGGAATGGAACATAAAAGAGGGCTCCACCCTGCTCTCATGCCCACATGTCCGTCCTTGGCCTGCTGCATTGTTCCAGTGAAGTTCAACGCAAACTGGAGGAACAGCACCTCATCTTCCAACTAGGCACTCTACAGCCTTCCGGACTGAATATTGAGTTCAACAATTTTAGATCATGAACCCTCTCCTCCATCCCCACCCCCTTTCTGATCCCCCCCTTTTTTTCCAATAATTTATATAGGATTTTTCTTTTCCCACCTATTTCCATTATTTTTAAATGTATTTCCATCCATTGTTTTATCTCTACCTTTTAGCCTTTTTCGATTCCTTCACCCCACCCCACCCCACTAGGGCTATCTGTACCTTGCTTGTCCTGCTTTCTACCCTTAATTAACACATTCCTTAGATAATATCACCACCTTCAACACCTCTTTGTCCTTTTGTCTGTGACACCTTTTGATTATCTCCACTTCTCACTGGCCCTCTATCCAGCTCTACTTGTCCCCCCCCCCCAAACCAGCTTATATTTCACCTCTCTTCTATTTTTACTTAGTTCTGTTGAAGGGTCATTCAGACTCGAAACGTTAACTGTGTTCTTCTCTGCAGATGTTGCCATGCCTGCTGAGTTTTTCCAGGTATTTTTGTTTTTGTTTTGGATTTCCAGCATCTGCAGTTTTTTGCTTTTATAAAAGATGGATGTTTTGCTGCAGTTGTATAGGGCATTGGTGAAATCACATTCGGAGCACTGTGTCCCCTTATTTAAGAAAAAATATAAATGCATTAGAAGCAGTTCAGAGAAGGTTCACTCAACTGATACCTTGGATGGGGGCAGGGTGGAGTCATCTTAAGAGGAAAGATTGGACTGGCTGGCCGTGTATTCACTGGAGTTGAGAAGAATGAGAAGTGAAACAGATAAGATCCCAAGGGGACTTGACAGGGCGGACACTGGGAGAGACTAGAACTTAGGGACTCTGTTTTAAAATAAGGGCTCTCCCATTCAAGACAGAGATGAGAAAAAGATTTTCGTGTTGAGGGTCTTTGGTCTTTGGAACACTCTTCCCTGGACAGTGACGTAGGAAGGGGCCCTGAATATTTTTAAATGCAGAGGTAGATAGATTCTTGACTAACAAGGGAGTCAAAGGTTATCGGGGTAGACGGAATGTGGAGTTGAGGCCACAATCAGATTAGTGATGATCTTACTGAAGGTGCAGCAGGCCTATTCTGACTCTTAATTCGTATGTTTCTACGCTGCTGCTTCTTGCCAAGGCCCATGATCTGAAATGACTCAGATGAATTAATGGAATTGTGAGTACGTAAAATAATAACATTGTTAGAAAGTACTTTAAAAAGATTTTTCACATTCACATGATACATGCTGATCTATAAAATGAACTTCAATAATTCTCTACTGAATGTTACTCTGCTGCTTTATTGCTGTTTTGGTTTTGTTGGCAACTGGGGTCCCATTAATTTTAAAGTGTTAAAATGCATTGGAAATAGTTTAGGAAACATTGACTTCTGACAGCGAATTAAGCACTGAAGGTTGTGAACCTTTAGAATTCTCCACCCCAGAGGCCTGTCAATGTTCAGTTATTGAGAATGTTCTAGAGTTCAAAACATTGAAGGAATTATGGGAATATTGCAGGAAGATGTAACTTAGACAGTTCAACCATGATCATAATGAATGGCGGAAAGGCCGAACGGTCTACTTGGCTTCTATTTCTTATGTTCTTAACTAAATAGACCTCACTCACAACTCAATAAAGTCTATTCGGAGTCAGTTGTTTGTAGATCTCACCTCAGTTTTGCTGGTTGCTGCTAACAACGGAGCTGTTATCCTGGTGCAGCTGCTGCTTATTTACACATCCCAATCTACCTGGCTCCGCCGCGTTCGCCTTAGCAACGCCGCGCCACAGCGATGACATACTCATCAGCGCCCCACCTCTAACTGCAGTCTCGACCAATCATTGTCGCAACACACTACGCATACTCACTGCCCGCAAAACTCAGAGCGGCACTGCGCAGGCTCACCATCTGGCCCTTACCACCTCCCCTTCCCCCTTCTCGTCGTTTAGCTGATTTGCGCGGGCACGGCAAGAGAAAACAGGATAAGTCCTAAATTAATAAAAACAAAAAAACTGCGGATGCTGGAAATCCAAAACAAAAACAGAATTACCTGGAAAAACTCAGCAGGTCTGGCAGCATCGGCGGAGAAGAAAAGAGTTGACGTTTCGAGTCCTCATGACCCTTCGACAGAACTAGTCCTAAATTGCCTTACTACCATGCATGACGGCATAATTAAATCAAAGGTAACCGTCTTGTCCGCCCGTTATGGTATTTTTTTATGCTCTCAGGAAACTGAAAGTATACAAAATACGAAAACTGGAAAAAAAACAAAGAACGCTGGTGACACTCCGTGGGTCATCTGTAGTGAAAAATGGGAAATTTGCCACTGGAACGAGCAAGGGAACGATGCCCACTGCTGGTTAGACTTTGCTCTGCCTGGTTAATTTCGATGAGCTTTTAAAAATATGTTTAAAAGACGAGTAGTTGACTAGGGGAAAACTCAATAGATGTGCATTCTTCCCTCAGCATGCAAAGCCATTTACGGATCAGGGTTAACAGACAGATTATAGTAAATATAAGCATGCATTCCAGCATTGTACTAACTTTCAGAGCACAATATGTCTCCTTTAGCAAGCTTGAGTTTACTTCATTTCCCTTGATTTGTTCCCCTTACACATGGTACTTCAGTAATTTTCCATCATTCCTGTAATATTAATATTCCTGTTAACACCCGAGATATGCTAATATATGACGTCGATGATGATGCAACACTGACACTAGTCTTGTGTTTACCCTGAGAGTTTGGAATCATGCCTAAGAGCCATGTGCCTACTCTATTACCTGTTTAGAAGGAGTACTAATAAGTGTTAATAGATATCAGAGTATGTCTATGGTCTAAGAACTAAGTCCCATGCCTAGAGTCCAAGAGAGAAGGACCCAATCTCAGAACAATTTCCAGGCTGATCTAAAACCCATGTTACCCTGCACTTAGGTCAATTAAATTGTCTGTTGTTAGTTTCTTAACTGTCTGTTTTCTTTGTGAAAATTACACAGCTGTCTCAAGTTCCCTAGCTGTTTTTAAAGGGTCATGGACCTTATGGCAGACTTTCAAGATCCAGTGACCATGCCTTATTCAATACACTATTGTCCAATCTCACGTATTATCTTGCATTATGATACAGACGGGTGAGAGATGTGGGATAATGTCCCCCTTTTTTCAGTTCTCAACTAACCTCGACAAGATCTATTTTAGAGAAGTGTTTCAACTCCTTGAGTGCTGTGACTTTTAAGAAGAGCTTTCTGGTGAATTTAAATCAAAATAGAAGATAAAAGGTTATTTGTCACAACACCCATTCATGCAAACATCCATACAAACACACACAAAGAAGATAATTTCTAAATATGTAACATACACTTAGTTATCTTAAAGAGTGAAGAAAAGGTCACTTCTAATCCGTTCTCAAGATGGTAGATAAAACATTGCAGGCTTGATGTACTGAAGAAAACTCAAGGTCGGAGGTTTCTGGTGAAAAATTCACACATTTACCCTAAACGATAGCAAGCTCCTGGCTTTTCAGGCGAAGTTGGTCGAGCCCCTGTAGTGAAGAACAATACATTTTACAGGTAAAACATATAACTCCCACTTCTCTGCCTAAGGTGACTCTTTGAGGCTCCTTTCTTGTGCTGGGTGAGAGATGGCCTCCCTCTCATCTTCATATGTCAGACTGCTTGCACTGGCCTATCCTTGTGGATCAATTGGTGTTTTCGGGCATTCCCTATTAAAAGCCAGTTTTGATCGTGTGACAATAGTATTAATGTCCATACAATGTGTTCATGGCTAAACAATTTGCCACATAATGGAGGATTTTTGATATCCCATCAACATTCCAGCTATAATTAGACTCTGAAACGTCTTTATTTGAAATTCCATCTTCCTTTCAAATCTCAATTGAAATGAAGAGAGTTGTCAATCAACACTTGGTAAGGCCATTTACATTTTAAATAACTTGCCAGAGATATGTTCAGACATGTCTGCCTCTGCCTGTACAGAAACGCAAAAGACACCTGACCCACTGGAGCACATTTTGTTAAGGTAAATTGCCCATTGTCGATGCTCCTTTTTAAAAATGAATTGTCCATCTTCCTGATAGGTTTTATAGCCATATGACATGACCATGACAATTATGATTTCTATATGCCCAGCTTATTTTAATTTCCGGTTTTACAGCCATATGACATGACCATGACAATTATGATTTCTATATGCCCAGCTTATTTTAATTTCCCAGCTATCTATCTGCTAAACTAATTTTTAACTTCCTATCTACCTCTTCACTCACTAATTTTTAACTTCCCAGCTACCTCTCTGCTTTTTTTACCTCTTGTTCCAACAATGGACAAGTTTCTGCAAGTGGAAAATTGGAATAACATAGTCCAGAATTTTACATCCCATGGGTGGATGCACGCCCAACCCGAATGGATGTGAAATAGTGCAAGGTGATGTCGGGCGAGCATCATTAATGGGCTTAATTGTTCACTTAATTGTCAGCAAGTGCGCATGTCAGTTGGAAGCATGCCCGCTAACATTATGTGGGCAATTAAGCCCATTAATGATGCAACCAACAGCAATTTCACGTGGTCCATGCACATTTACAGTTAGTGGATGGGCCATTCTACCAGGTGGCATTCACATTTTTGCTCAAACCTTGATCCAGGGTGGGATGAAATCTACGTTAGCCTAAAATAAAAAGAGATACCTGGTGGACTGGTTTTTTGAGGCATGCTTTCAGATGCTTGATTGTGCTGCATGGACATATTTTGCAGCATTTTTGTCGTGTCCTTTAGTATGTGGAAGTCTGCAGCTTCCTGGGGCAGCTGTCTGCCTTTAGGGAGCTCTCTCGAAGCGCTTACCCCTATCCTTGGTTACGGTGGCGCCTGCCCTCTTCCTGCCCCCACCTCGGCAGCGCTGAGAATTTCAACATGCGTTTCACGCTGGGCTGGCCGTTAATTGGTCAGCCAACGTGAAATCGTGGTCAGGGGCCCATTTCCCATCCGCTCCCAGGCCTGCTGATCACGCGCACCCAACAACCAAAAAACTCAGGCCATGGAGTTCTTTACAGGGCATCTAGAAACTGTGTGAACAGGGCAAACAACTATGCATCTCTTTCACCAGATTGACAAATTGTTAATGAAGAGCACAGAGTTTTGGAATAATAACTTTAATGTCAAATCAGCTACCACAAGGGAAATAAAGAACAAAGAAAAGTACAGCACAGGAACAGGCCCTTTGGCCCTCCAAGCCTGCGCCGATCATATTGCCTGTCAACTAAAACATTTTGCATGTCCGGGGTCCATATCCCTCTATTCCCATCCTATTCATGTATTTGTCAAGCTGCCTTTTAAACACCACTATCGTACCTGCTTGCCCCACTTCCTCTGGAAGCGAATTCGAGACGCTCATTATCCTCTGTGTAAAAAACTTGCCCTGCACATCTCCATTATAGTTTTCTCCTCTCACCTTAAATCTATGTCCCCTAGTAATTGACTCTTCCACCCCGGGAAAAAGCTTCTGACTATCTACTCTGTCCATACCACTCATAATTTTGTAAACTTCTATCAAGTCGCCCCTCAATCTCCATTGCTTTAGTGAGAACAATCCGAGGTTCTCCAACCTCTCCTCATAGCTAATAACCTCCAGTCCAGGCAGCATCCTGGTAAAACTCCTTTGCACCCTCTCCAATGCCTCCATATCCTTATGGTAACGTGGTGACCAGAATTGCACGCAATATTCCAAGTGTGGCCTAACCAAGGTTCTATAAGCTACAGCATGAGTTTCCAACTTTTATACTCAATACCCCTGCCGATGAAGGCAAGCATGCCATATGCCTTCCTGACTACCTTATCCACCTGCGTTGCCACTTTCAGTGACCTATGGACCTGTACACCCAGATCCCTCTGCCCGTCAATGCACTTAAGGGTTCTGCCATTTACTGTATAATTCCTGCCTGTATTAGACCTTCCAAAATGCATTACCTTGCATTTGTCTGGATTAAACTCCATCTGCCATTTCTCCACCTAAGTGTCCAACCGATCTATGTCCCGTTGTATCCTTTGAAAATCCTCTTCACTATTTGCAACTCCTCCAACCTTAGTGCCATCTGCAAACTTACTAATTAGCCCAGTTTTCCTCCAAATCATTTACGTAAACTACAAACAGCAAAGCACTGATCCCTGCGGAACTCCAGTAGTCACAGCTCTCCATTCAGAAAAGCACCCTTCCACTGCTAGCCTCTGTCTTCTATGACCAAGCCAATTCTGTATCTATCTTGCCGGCTCACCTCTGATCCTGCACGACTTTACCTTCTGTACCAGCCTACCATTAGGGACCTTGTCAAAGGCCTTACTGAAATCCATGTATATAACATCCACTGCCCTTCCATCGTCGATCATCTTTGTCATTTTTCGAAAAACTCGATCAAGTTCATGAGACACGACATCCCCTTCACAAAACCATGCTGCCTCACACTAATATGCCCATTTGCTTCCAAATGGTCCTAAATCCTATCATGAAGAATCTTCTCCAATAATTTCCCTACCACTGACGTAAGGCTCACCGGCCTGTAATTTCCTGGATTATCCCTGCTACCCTTCTTAAACAATGGAACAACATTGGCCATTCTCCAGTCCTCTGGGACCTCACCCATAGCTAGTGAGGATACAAAGATTTCTGTCAAGGCCCCAGCAATCTCCACCCTTGCCTCCCTCAGTACTCTGGCCCTGGGGAGTTATCCACCTTAATATTCTTCAAGACACCTAACACCTCTTTTTTGATCTCAACATGATCCAGGCTATCTACACACTCTTCCCTAGACAAATCGACTGCTAAGTCCTTCTCTTTGGTGAATACTGATGAGAAGTATTCATTTAGTATCTCTCCCATTTGTTCTGGCTCCACACACAGATTCCCACCTCTGTCCCTGAGTGGGCCTACCCTTTCCCTGGCTACCGTCTTGCTTTTTACATATGTGTAAAAGACCTTGGGATTTTCCTTAATCCTGGTTGCCAGTGATTTTTCATGACCCTTTTTAGCCCTCTTGACTCCTTGCTTAAGTTTCTCCCTACTTTCTTTATGTTCTCCATGGGCTTCATCTGTTCCCAGCCTTCTAGCCCTTAGGAATGCTTCCCTTTTCTTTTTGACTAATCTCACAATATCCTTCGTTATCCAAGGTTCCTGAAACTTGCTGTGCTTATCCTTCATCCTAGCAGGAACATGCCGGTCCTGAATTCTTATCAACTGACGTTTGAAAGCCCCCCACATGTCAGTTGTTGATTTGCCCTCAAACATCTGCCTCCAGTCTAGATTCCTCAGTTCTTGCCTAATATTGTTATAATTAGCCTTCCCCCATTTAAGCACCTTAACCTGAGGACTCCTGTTATCCTTATCCACATCCACCAGTACCTTGAAACTTACTGAATTATGGTCACTTTTCCCGAAATGTTCTCCTACTGAAATTTCGACCACCTGGCCGCGTTCATTCCCTAATACCAGGTCCAGTATTGCCCCTTCCCTAGTTGGACTATCTACATATTGTCTCAGGAAGCCCTCCTGGATGCACCTTACAAATTCTGCACCATCCAAACCCCTAGCACTAAGTGATTCCCAGTCAATATAGGGAAAGTTAAAATCACCCACCACAACAACCCTATTGCTTTTACATCTTTCCAAAATCTGCCTACCTAACTGTTCCTCAATCTCCCGCCGGCAATTGGGAGGCCTATAGTAAATCCCCAACATTGTGACTGCACCCTTCCTATTCCGGAGCTCTACCCATATTGCCTCGCTGCATGAGTCCACCGAGGTGTCCTCCTGTCGTACAGCTGTGATATTCCCCTTAATCAGCAATGCAACTCCCCCACCTCTTCTACATCCCTCTCTATCCTGCCTGAAACATCTAAATCCTGGAACTAAATCTGTCAATCATGTCCATCCTTCAACCAAGTCTCTATAATAGCGATAATATCATCATCCCAAGTACTAATCCAAACTTTAAGCTCATCTGCTTTGCCTATTATACTTCTTGCATTGAAACAAATGCATTTCAGACCCCAAGTCCCACTGTGTTCAGTAATTTCTCCCTGCCTTTCCTCTTAGTCCTACTGGCCATATTTCCTGGTTCCCAGTCATTGATTTCACCTGCTGACCTATTGCTCTGGTTCCAACCCCCCTGCCATACTACTTTAAACCCTCCCGAGTGACACAAGCAAACCTCACAGCCAGGATATTGGTGCCCCTCCAGTTTAGATGCAACCCGTCCTTCTTGTACAGGTCCCACCTGCCCCGGAAGAGATCCCACTGATCCAGATATCGGAAACCCTCCCTCCTACACCGTCTGTTCAGCCACGTGTTCAGCTGCACTATCTTCCTATTTCTAGCTTCACTGGCACGTGTCACAGGGAATAATCCTGAGATTAAAATCCTAGAGGTCCTGTTTTTTAATTTTCTGCCTAACTCCCTGAACTTCAGCTGCAGGACCTCGTCACTCTTCCTGCCTATGTACTAAATAAAGAGAGAAAAAAATAAAAGAAAAATAAGCAAAAGCTGAAGGAATGAGCCTCCATCTAAGATAAAGTTAATTTTCAATACTGGGGGCAGAGTTTTGCTGTCAGCGAGCAGGGGGCGGGCCTGCTCACCTACTTGTAAAATGATTGGGATGGTGTCGGGTGGAACTCCTGATGTCATCCTGCCCCATTTAAATTTTCAGGAAGGCGGGCCCGCAGCAAAATCAACTGCGGGCTCGCTGACCTGTCAATGGCCAATTAAGGCCATTGACAGGGTCATTTAAACAATTAAAGGACCTGCCTGTCCAACCTTAAGGTTGGCGGGAAGGCCAGGAGCCCCGGCGGCAAATAGAGAAAACATGAAACCTCATCCACAGGCAGGATGATGTTTCATGCAGGGTGTTAAAAATTTTAATGAAGTTAATCTGTAAATTATGAACATGTCCCATCTCATGTGACATTGTCACATGAGGGGGACATGTTAGGGAATTTTTTTCTATTTTTAACTTTGCTCAAAGTAGAAGCGATTTCCCTGAGGCTGCACTTAGCCTCAGGGAGATGTGCGCTCGTTCGTGTGCATGCGTGAAAGAGCGCACTCTTGCTTTTAGGGAATTCCTCCCTGCCCGCACCAGAAGCTTAATTGGCCCACCCACGTAAAATGGAGATGTAGCCTGTTTTGCTGTCGGGGATCAGCTCCCCGCTCGCCGGAGATTGGGTCGGGCCCACCCGCCCGACAGGCAGAAAATCCTGCCCAGGGAGTTTTATTGGCAGTAATTAAGACATATCACAATTTTATAAAGGGGTCTTAGACTGATATGGACAAGTCCTAACTTTCTGTGCTGAGTTTAATCTATACCTGTGGTGCAAGAATAGGAATGACATGCCATTCAATACATTTGAATGGTGAAGAATTTAAACAGCAAGATGCTGTTGTCACACATCTTACCAAGAAAACATAGCAACAAAGAAACATTTGCTACACAGCAAGAGGTCATTTAGTCCATTGCGTCAACACTAGCTGAAAAAAAGAAATTTAGCTTAATCCCACCCTCCAGTTCTTGTTCCATAACCCTGTAGGTTATGGCACCTGAAGTACATATTCAAGTGTTTTTAAAATGTGATCAGCGGTTTTGCCTCCACTATCCAATAGGCAGCAAGTTCCAGACACCCACCTCCCTCTAGGTGAAAAAAACTCCTCATCTAATCCTTCGAACAATAATTTTAAATCTATGCCAATGGAAGTAGGTCCTTCCTATCCACTTTATCTGGGCCGCTCATAATTGTAGACACCTCAGTTAAATCTTCCCTCAGCCTCCTCTGTTCCAAAGAAAACAACCCCAAACTGATCCAATCTTTCCTCATAGCTAAGATTCTCCATTCCTGGCACCATCCTTGTAAACCTTTGCTGGCGTGATCATATCCTTCCTATAATGCAAGGACTAGAACTGTATGCAGTACTTTTTAATTGTAGTCAAACTAGTGTTCTATACAAAACAAAAACAGAATTACCTGGAAAAACTCAGCAGGTCTGGCAGCATCGGCGGAGAAGAAAAGAGTTGACGTTTCGAGTCCTCATGACCCTTCGACAGAACTTGAGTTCGAGTCCAGGAAAGAGCTGAAATATAAGCTGGTTTAAGGTGTGTGTGTGGGGGGCGGAGAGATAGAGAGACAGAGAGGTGGAGGGGGGTGGTGTGGTTGTAGGGACAAACAAGCAGTGATAGAAGCAGATCATCAAAAGATGTCAATGACAATAGTACAATAGAACACATAGGTGTTAAAGTTAAAGTTGGTGATATTATCTAAACGAATGTGCTAATTAAGAATGGTTGGTAGGGCACTCAAGGTATAGCTCTAGTGGGTTTTTTTTTATAATGGAAATAGGTGGGAAAAGGAAAATCTTTATAATTTATTGGAAAAAAAAAGGAAGGGGGAAACAGAAAGGGGGTGGGGATGGGGGAGGGAGCTCACGACCTAAAGTTGTTGAATTCAATATTTCACTGCTTGTTTGTCCCTACAACCACACCCCCCCCCCTCCACCTCTCTGTCTCTCTATCTCTCCGCCCCCCACACACATACCTTAAACCAGCTTATATTTCAGCTCTTTCCTGGACTCGAACTCAAGTTCTGTCGAAGGGTCATGAGGACTCGAAACGTCAACTCTTTTCTTCTCCGCCGATGCTGCCAGACCTGCTGAGTTTTTCCAGGTAATTCTGTTTTTGTTTTGGATTTCCAGCATCCGCAGTTTTTTTGTTTTTATCTAGTGTTCTATACAGTTCCAGCATAACCTCTCTGCTCTTATACTCATGCCCTGGCCAATAAAGGAAGGTATCACTTATGCTTCCTAACCACCTTATTACCTGATACACACCACTATCCTCTGCACCTCTACAATTCTCAGAATCCCATCATTTATTATCTTTTTCCTTACCTTGTTTTCCCTGCACACATCCATTACCTTACACTTCTCTGGATTGAATTCCATTTGCCACTTTTCTGCATATCTGACTTGTATGTTAATACTTTCCTATAGCTTTCTTCCTCATTAGCTACCAGATGGTCAATTTTTGTGTCATCTGCAAACTCCTTTACTCATGCCACAAACATTTAAGTCTAAATCATTGATATATATATCACAAATAGAAAGCAACCCAGAACTGAGCCCTGTGGAATCCACTGCAAACAGCTTGCCAGTCACAAAACACCCTTGGACCATTACCTTTTTATTTCTGCCACTGAACCAAGTTTGGAGCTAACATGTCATTTTTTGTTTGATTCCATGGGCTTTTACTTTTTTGGCCAGCTTGTTATGCGGAACCTTGTCAAAAGGCTTGGAGACTACACGAAACGTGCAACCTCATTGACCCTCGTTTTTACCTTCTGAAAAAGTTAAATCAAGTTAATCAGACATGACAGTCCCATAATAAACCTATGTTGATTGTCCTAATTAATCCATGACTTTCTGAATGCCAGTTTACACTGTCTCTCAGAATTTTTTCCAATGATCTGGCCACCACTGAGGTTAGGTTGATTTTTCTGTAATTACTTGGGTTATCCCTTCCTCCCTTTCCAAACAACTGTAAAATGTTAGCATTCCTTCTGCCTTTGACACCATGGGTGGAAATTTAACTGTTGGGTTCTGTTCCTGAGGGTAAAGCAGGAAGTGGGCACTGGTGTATTAGGTTGCCAATACCTGTGGTGTGTACTGCTAAGACACCATTAAGCAGCCTTGTAGAAGTTACCAAGAAGTTTTTATTAACATTACTGAACTATTCACATATTTACAGTAGAGGATACAGGTATGGAGAGGACTCCATGGCATGTCCTTACTTGTTGCTACCTAGCTCTAGACTGCTAACCTAAGCTCTAGGTCAGGTGCCTTCTTACATCACCAGTGGGTGGTACTGTACTCTGTCCCAGGTTAACCTTTAATGTACCAGATCTTCCCACTACAGGGATCCTCCCACTTCCACATTCTAGCTTTTTCCTGGTTGACACTTGATCCCGATTAAAATTTAAATTGCCAGTGGCATGCATGGGAGGCACATGTGTTCACAAGGCAGGGCAAGCTTTTCAGTGGAGAAACCCACTGTCACCTGACGATGTTGAACAAACAGGGGGGCTCTTCATCACAGCCACAACTTTCCCACCCAACTGTTAAGACTTATTAAGAGGACAAAGATAACATGAGTGTTTTTCATATTTAAATTTTACTTGTAATTTCACATTACGTTATTTCATTTTATTCATGTGTGCATCGTTGTCATTTGTTGAGACTAGCTCAGTCAGAGTTAACTGTATTGACACACCTCATGGTTGGCAAACATTGATAGTTATAGGGGAGCTAGGGACATTTCTTTATTTTAGAAGAAATGATTATGTGTTTTTGCTTTCATTCTTTATTGATATTTCATGTTAGCGTCCAGTGTTGTACACACCGTCCTATAGAACATGGCTGGCCTTGCAGATTCAGTTGGCCCTTGCTTCTATGCTTTGTAAATATCACTTTCAGCAGAAATAATTGAAATGTTGTAGGTGAACTCAAAGACCTCTAAGGACATTCCCAGCCTGAAATGGGCCCATGTGTTATGGGGCAGCTGATGGTAAATGCTGAGCCCCTCAAGTCCCAAAGGGAAACTTGAAACAACTGCCACATTGTTTTGCAATTTGTATATTTATTTCAAGATGTGTGCCTTACATTCAATAGTAATAAGTCCACCGAGTCTTAGAGGGTTTTTACAAAACTAAATTAAACCTTTCTTAATAAAAGAAATAATTTTAAGCACATACATAGGTCTACAAATTACTACTAGCTCCTAGTTCCCCTGATTAATCTATCTCCCAGTTACACCTCCGTTAAGGCAACAGTAAAATACAGATTTAAACAGACTCAGGCAAGGTACACACCCTGGACAGTCGAATTCGAAGTGAGTTTTTCTTAGCTTCAGTTCCTTGTAGACAGCAGCTTGAGGCTTAGGTCCTGGAGGCTTGGCACACTTAGGTTAGATCTTAAAATGCCTGCTCCTACACACAGCTTTCTCTCCTTTATACATATTTTGCCCTTTGAATGCAAATTCCCATTGTTTCACTATGTCTTTGGGCTTTATCTCCCTAATAATAAAAATCTTTCATGGTACTAATTTTACCTGTAATCTTTTGGGGAAAAATAAACAAACTGTATCTTAACTACTGCTGGCTAGGTGGAACGTTTCACCTCCTCTTTTGAATTCAAGCCACTCTGGTTTATTTAAAAATGCAAATGTTCCTATTATGCCCCACATTCTAAAATTGCACCCATCTTTACCTATTTAGCATTTCAAACCGAGCTTCTCTTCTTGCATCAAATCCTTCAGAGCAGCTATCTTTAATTCACTTGAGTCACACACACACACACACACACACACACATGCAGACCCATAGACACAGACCCCACTATTACTCTACAATACATTCTAATCACATTGTAAAAATTATTATATCTTCTTGACATCCCCCTCCTTATTAAAAAATGAACTGTCATAATTTAAAAATTTGGCTTTATTTTCTAAACCCATCTTACATTACCTCCTATACTTATTACACTATTACATTACCAGATGCATGCATTAACATAATATATATACAAATCTTTGGTATCAACAGAAATCATTCCAGTCCAGTGTCCAGGTTTTCAATGTCCAATTTTTCCTTTAAGCTTCAAACTCTTGGCAATTCATCTGCAATCAGATTTTCTTGACCAGTCACATGTATAGTCTTTAGATTAAATGGTTGCAGTAATAAATTCCATCCTTGCACTTTTGTCTCGAAATTTGCCCAGACACTTTAAAGGATTGTGGTCTATATATTCAATTGTTTCTGATGAATTGTTTACAACGTAAATATCAAAATGCTGAAATGCTAACACCAACCCCAAAGTCTCCTTTTTGATCATTGAATATTTTCTCTGCTGTACATTCAACTTCTGTGAAAATACCCTATCGGTTTCTTAATTCCATTTTCACCTTCTTGTAACAGTATGGCCCCAGTGTCTATATCACTTGCGTCAATGGCCAATTTAAATTGCTTGGCATAATTGGGTACTGTCAAAACTGGTGTTGTAGTTAATGCAGTCTTCAAACTGTGACATGCCTTCTGACACTCCTGTGTCCAATGAAACTTCTTATTTTTTTTAATGGTTCAGTCAATGGAACAACCACACTGCTAAGATTTGGTACAATTTTCCAGTAAAATCCACTCATGCCCAGAAACCTCAAAATTTCTTGTTTTGCTGTAGGCACAGGGAAATCCACGATAGCCTTGACTTTCACATCTCTCAGAGCCAGCTTACCGCGTCCAGTGGTATGGCCTAGATACTTTACTTGCTCGTTTGCAAGTTCACTTTTAGCCAAGTCCATCACCAAATTAGCACCTTGTAATCGATTAAATAATTCTTCCAGATGTTGTAAATGCTCCTCCTACTGACTGAAAACTATCAAGTTGTCAATATAAGCAGCACAATTGCTTAGACCTGCAAAAACTTTGTCAGTCTTTGAAATCTTGTAGATGCATTTTTCATACCAAATGGCATGACTTTAAACTGATATAGTCCATGTGGCATCACAAAAGCCGATATCTCCTTTGCTCTCTCCGACAATTGTACTTGCCAGTATCTACTTAGTCAGTCAATCTTTGTGAGAAAATTTGATTCTTCCATTTTCTCAATGCAATCTTTCAGCCTTGGTGTTGGATATGAATCCGCTTTGGTCATCGCACTTACCTTTCGATAATCCACACATAGCCTTTGTGTTCCATCCAGTATCGGTACCAGCACAATCAGTGACCTCCAGTTACTGCAACTAGACTCAATGGTATCATTTTGAAGCATGAATTCAATTTCTTTCTGTACTTATGATAACTTTGCCTGGTTTAATCTATAGGTATGTTGCCTTATCGAAGATTAAACTTCCACACACACATCATGTATAGCTAAATTTGTCCTCCCCACTTTATTCCCACAAATTTCTTTGTGTGGCTGCAATAACTTCTCCAGATTGCTTTGACACTTACCTGGAAGGTAACTCAATATTACATTTAAATTTTCAAGTACCCCCTCATTATTCAATTTGATTAGAGGAAAATCAATTTCAGAATCCTGCATTTCTACCTCTTTCTCTTTAGCTACCATCACTAACACCACCTTTTGGTCCTCTTCCCTGTCAAAGTACTTTTTAAGCATATTTACATGACACACCCTCTGCTTCTTTTTTCTATCTGGAGTATTTATTAAATAATTTACTTCACTCAGTTTCTTTTAAATCCTGTAAGGCCCACTAAACCTTGCCTTTAACAAGTCACCCAGCACTGGTAACAGAACTAGCTAGGAATTTCTCCCCATCAGCAAAACCACGAGCTGTAGCTTTCCTATCTGCCTTCACTTTCATCACTTGCTGTTATATCTTTAAATGTTCCCTTGCCAACTCGCATGCTCTGTCCAATCTTTCTCTGAAGTTTGATACATAATGCAGGAGAGTAGTTTCTGAATTTTGACCTACCAATTTCTCATGAATCAATTTCAGTGGTCCTCTTATCTCATAACCATAAACTAATTCAGAAGGACTAAAACCAGTCGATGCATTAGGAGCATGCCTAATTGCAAATAACAAGAATGGAATTCCTCCATCCCAATCCTATGGAGAGTCCTGACTATACGCTTTCATCTTAGTTTTTAGAGTTTGATGCCATCTTTCCAAATCCCCCTGTGACTCAGGATGATAAGCTGTTGACTTAAATTGTTTTATCCCCAAACTGTTCATTACTTCCTTAAACAGTTGTAACATGAAATTTGAACCCTGATCTGATTGTATTTCCTTACGTAAACCATATCTTGTAAAAATATTTAGTCAACTCTTCCACCATTTTCTTTGTTATAATGTTTCTCAAAGGTATTGCTTCAGGAAACCTTGTAGACACATTCTATATTGTCAGTCACTACTGATTTCCACTTATAGTCTTAGGGAGTGGTCCTATACAATTGATCATGACCCTAGTAAAAAGTTCATCAAATGCTGGAATTAGAATTAAAGGTGCAGGCTTAATCACTGCTTGTGGTTTCCCTATCACTTGACATGTGTGATGTGTTCTGCAGAATTTGACTACATCTTTATGCAATCCAGGCCAATAAATTTGTTTTTGTACTTTCGCCTGTGATTTCTAATTCCTAAATGTCCCCCATTGGAATTCCACGAGCTATCCTCAGGACCTCATTTCTATATCCAAATGATATTACAATCTGATGCAGCTCCCCTCAGCTTTCATTTGCTGAAACATGATAAGGGTTCCATTTTCTCATTTACATTACCCCTTTAGTAGAAACACTCTGGAATACATTTTGCCTCTGTTACTGAGTGAGCTGTTTGATAGGACTGTTTTATTTGCAAATCCTTTTTCTGCATCTCCATCAACGGCCTTGAGTTAAACTCCTCAGCTGCATTGTCTTCTGTTCTTTCCTCCTGAACAATGTTCTCAAAAACTCTGCCAGCTAATTGAACTTCCATACCTTTTCTCTTCCTTTGAACTTCCCATTCTTCTTGTTTCAAGCTATAAGCCTGTGATCTTGTTATCACACAACCTGGAAACAATCCAAGATGCTCTCTCTGCAACACTTCTGTTGAAAACAGTTCTACAGGTTGCTCAACTACCATACGCATCATCCACATCTGTCACAGAGCTATATCATTACCCAAAATAAATTGAATCCCTACAATGGACAATTATTGCACTACTCCAAAAATCACTCGCCTGTTTTCCACTTAATCCTTTAAATTTACCTTCCACAATGGAATAGGTTTAGCATCTCAGTGAACCTCACTTATTATCACCTGCTCTTGCAATACTCCCTCTGAACAACAAATGTTACTATCCCACAACATTAAGGACTGACCAGCTCCTGTGTCTCTTAAAATTTTAATATCTTTACCTCCTCCACCCTGTACACATGGAAATACTTTCCTTTCACATACAAAATGCACAGCCTCAGAGTAAAGGGGAGGCCAGGTCATTGAGTGTATTTAAGACTAAAATAGATAGGTTCTTGGCTGGTAAGGGGATCAAAGGGAGAAGGTGGGAGAATGGGGTTGAGAAACTTATCAGCCATGATTGAATGGCGGAGTAGACTCGATGGGCCGAATGGCCTAATTTCTCCCTATATGTCCTATGGTCTTATGGTCTAAAATCTTTAAATGTTTCTGCAACCTGCTCTTCAGAATTCTCTTGGGCAAATGGTGAACACATCCCCATTTCTTTACCTATCACTGATTCCTCCTGTTTTACCTATATACAAGCCACTATTTTTTCCTGTGCCTGCCTAAACCTCAGAACCCACAGCACTTTTACTTCTAGAACCTTTCTGCACCCCAATAACCCGAACAGATTTTCCCTGCAATTTCCAACACACTGACTTTGTGTGTCCAACTTTATTACAATGAAAATACGCCAATTTTTGAGTGTCACTTCTACCCTCAGCACCTTCCCTTTTATTCAGAGAAAAAACTTCCTGGGAATTTCCACTTACCCACTTTCTATCATTCTCTGATTTAAAAGGATGATGAGAAAAAGGTTTAGCTCTGTGAACTAACTCATAATCATCAGCTATCTCTGCTGATTGTCTTACTGTTTTAACCCTCTGTTCCTCCACATGAGTTCTCACCACCGAAGGAATTGAATCTAAAATTTTTCCAAAAGAATTACCTCTCTAAGAGCTGCATACGTTGTCTCTATCTTTAATGCCATATCTACTGGTCAAAATTACTTTGTTTTCCTCTCTCAAACTCAATATAAGTTTGCCCAGGCTGTTTTCTCACATTCCTAAATTTCTGCCTGTACACCTCAGGAACCAATTCATATGCACTCAAAATAGCCTATTTTTTTTTACCACATCATAGTCTGCTGACATTTCTTCTGATTGTGAAGCATTAACCCCATGTGGTCTACCCATTAACCTGGATTGTAACAACAATGTCCAATTGTCCTGTGGCCATTTCATCTGTTTAGCTATCTTCTCAAATGAATTAAAGAATGCTTCCAAATCCCTTTTCTCAAACTTCAGAAGAGCTTGTACAAATTTAACCTAAAACCCAGTGGGAAGATGTTTAAAGGTTTCCTCATAATCAGAACCTTCCTCAGCACCTGACTCCTTTTTAAAATCCAGCTTTTTATGCCAGTACTCTCTGTCTCTTTCCTTCATTCTCTGTTCCATTGCTTACTTTTCCTTCTGGAGATCAAGTTTTTGCAATTCCATTTATTTTTGAAATAATCTTGCTTTTATCCTCTGTTTTCCTGCTGCCTCTAGTTTCAGTTTTTTCAGTTCCAATTCCTTTTACTTTTTGTTTGCCTCCAATTCAAGTTTTCTCAGTTCCTTTGCTTGTTCAAATTCAAACCTCTTCATTTCTAACTGAAGTCTCACTAGCTCCAGCTATGACACACTAGCATCAGGTATCACTTCCAACTTTAATGTTGTGCTATCATTTCAACTATGTCTGCTTTCTTTGACCCTACAGGTAATCTCAACTGAAACATATCTGGCAACTCTGTTAACTGTCATGAAGATATTAATGTATATAATGTTATTGGAAATTATTTTTAATTGGACTTGTGGTAGGGTCTGTGTCTGTGGGTGTGTGTCTTAATTAGATTAAAGCCAGCTAGTCTGGGTACTTTGATGTATAGTAGTTTTGAGATGTTAAACAGTAAGGTAGAGAGTATGATTGTATTTTGTTGAATAGACTATTCAAAGAGTGGGGGTGAAATCTTGCACCCAGCTAGGAGACACCAAGCAATATGTTTATATTACTAATAAATTGGTACTATGAAAAGGGTTTTATTGTTAGAAGAATTGGCGTTCAAAAGGCCTGGTGATACAATGAGAATTTACATTCAAAGGGAAGGATATGTATATACAGAAAAGAGCTTTGTGTGTCGGTCAGAGGCATGCCTAATATAAGCCTACAACTGTGCGAAGGAACCAAATTGAAAGGAACCTCATTTTGAATTTGTAAGATAAGATGTGCTTTGCCTGTTGTCTGTTTAAGTCTATGGGTTAGTGTTGCCTTGGGGATGATTACCTGGTAGTGATTAATTTGGGGATTTGTTTAAAAGTTATTACGGTAGTAATTTGTAGATGTGTATGTGTTTAAATTTGTTGTTAAATGAATAAATGTTTAATTTAATTTATATAAAAAACCTCTGGAGGCTTGGTGGTTTTTATTCCTGAATTCAGAGCTGCATCTCAAACGTACCAATTGAAAATACAGGTATGACAGTTTTGAAAGTTTCCCTCTGGGACTTTACATATCTCAGTCTTTACCAGTTGCTGTGTCATAACAATTGGGGGCTCTTGGCAGGATAATATTTATAATTCCTTGATTCATTCGGAATTATTGAATCTTAAAGTTACGAGTACAAGAAGCACTTTGAATTCAGGAGTTGGCGAGGTTTTTTTGTAGAAGTGGTGTGACTGCAAAATGGCTTTGGCAATTGCTAAGACTTGTCTGGGATTAGAAGATATAACTCTGGGTTGCAAAAAATAACGAAGAGTAAGTTAACAGAGTTGGCAGATAAGTTAAAATTGGGGTTACATGCGGGGGTTAGGAAATCAGGTATAATTAAATGTATAGCACTGCATCCACAGTTGGAAGTGATACCTGACACTAGTGAGCCACAGCTGGAGGCAGTGAGACTTCAGTTTTTTCATTTCTGAAGAAGCTTGAATTTGAACAAGCAAAGGAACTGAAAAAACTTGAATTAGAAGCAAAGGAAAGAAAAATGGCTTTTAAAAGGGAGCAAGCAGAAAGGCAGGAGAAAGAAAGGAAGCTGCAATTGGAATTTCAGGAGAGAAAGAGAATACCTGCTTAAAAGGCTGGAAGTTAAAAAAGAGATCTCGGATTCTGAGGAGAGTTCTGATGATGAAAAACCTTTAACCCAAAGTCCAGTAGGGAGATGCTTAGATTTGTACCAGCTTTTCCAAAGTTTGAGGAAAAAGATGTTGAAGTGTTCTCCATTTCATTTGAGAAGATAGCTAAACGAATGAAATGACCATAGGAGTACTGGATGTTATTAGTACAGTCTAAGTTGCTGGGTAGAGTGCATCAGGTATATGCTTTGCTGTCTGAAGAGGTATCGGTGAATTATGATGTGGCAAAAAAGGTTATTTTGAGTGCATATGAAATGATTCCTGTAGCATACAGGCAGAAATTTAGGAATATGAGAAAACAGCCTCAGCAAACTTATATTGAGTTTGAGAGAGTAAAACCAAGTAATATTGACCACTGGATACTGGCGTTAAAAATATAAACAACATATGCAGCTCTTAGGGAAGCAATTTTTCTGGAAGAATTTAAAGACTCAATCCCTTGGATAATGAGAACTCATGTGGAGGAACAGAGGGTTCAAACTGAAAGACAAGCAGCCGAGATAGCTAATGAATATGTGTTAGTTCATAGAGCCATATCTTTTCTTTGTCACCCTTTCAAATTGGAAAAGGAAAGAAGTGGGAAGATGAAAGAAAGGTAGGTACTCAGAGAAGAGGAGTAACTGTAAGTTCCCAGGAAATTTTTTCCCAGAATAAAAAGAAAGGTGCTGAGGATAGGAGTGGCATTTGAAAACTGAGATGTTTTCATTGTAATAAAATGGGGCAGTGTGTTCGAAATAACTGGGAAAATTTATTGGAATTATTGGGGTACAGAAAAGTTCCGGAAGTAAAAGTACTGTAGGTTCTGAGGTTCAAGCATAGGAGAAACCAGTGGTTTGTGTACAGGTAAAATGGAAAATCAGTGATAGGTAAAGAAATGGGAATGTGTTCACAATTTACCCAAGAAAATTCTGAAGAGCAGTTTGCAGAAATGTTTAAAGACTTTATGTGTGATGGGAAAGTATTTCCATGTGTACAGGTGGAGTAGGTAGAGATGCTAACGTTTTAAGAGACACAGAGACTAGTCAATCCTTAATGTTGTGGGATAGTGACATTTGTTGTTCAGAGGGCTTTTTGCAGGAGCAGGTGATAATAAGTGGGGTTCATGGAGATGCTAAATCTATTCCGTTGTGGAAGGTAAATTTAAAAAGCAAGTGGAGGACTGGTGAAATTATTGTTGGAATAGTGGGAAAGTTGCCCATTCCATGGGTTCAGTTTATTCTGGGTAATGATATAGCTGGATCACAAATGTGGGTGATGCCTAGGGTACTTGAACAGCCCATAGAAGTGTTTTCAACAGAGGTGTTACACAGGGAGAATCCTGGATTGTTTCCAGATTGTGTGATAACGAAGTCACAGGTTGAAACAAGAAAAACAAGAAGGGTAGACAGTTCAAAGGCAAGAAGAAGGTTTGAAATCCAGTTGGCTGGCATTGTGTCTGATAGCATTGTTCAGGAGGAAATACTACAGGACAATTCAGCTGAAGTGTTTAACTCAAGGAGGTTAGTGGAGTTACAAAAAATGATTTGCAATTAATGCAGTTATATCAGAAAGCTTATTCAGAAACAGAAAAAAAATGTATTCCAGCATGTTATTACCTTCAGGGAGATATTTTAATGAGAAAGTAGTGGCTGGATCATGTCTCAGCAAATGAAAGCTGGAGTGAGATGCATTAGATTGTTATCTCCTTAGGGTATAAAAATGAGACCCTGAGGATTGCTCATGAAATTTCAATGGGGGGCATATAGAAATTAGGAGAACACAGGAAAAGATACAGATTTTTTTTTGGCTAGCATTGCATAGGATTGTAGTCAAATTCTGTAGAACCTGTCATATATTTCAAGTAACATGGAAACCACAGGCAGTGATTAAGCCAGCCCCTTTAATCCCAATACTAGCATTTGAAGAACCTTTTACTAGGGTCATGATTGATTGTGTGGGACCCCTCTCTATGACTAAAAGTGAAAATCAGAATTTATTGGCAATAATGTTTGTGTCTACCAGGTTTCCTGAAGTGATACCTTTATAACTAAGAAAATTATGGAGGAGTTAATTAAATTTTTTACAAGATATGGTTCACCTAAGGAAATAAAATCAGATCAGGAGTAAAATTTAATGTCACAGCTTTTTAGGGAAGTAATAAATAGTTTGGGGATTAAGACAACAGTTTATCATCAGAAGTCACAGGAAGCTTTGGAAAGATGGCATCAAACTTAAAAACTATGATGAGAACATACTGTCAGGATTGTCCACAGGATTAGAATGGCAGAATTCCATTCTTGTTACTTGCTATTAGAGACACTCATTGACTGATTTTAGCCCTTTTCAACTAGTTTATGGTCATAAGGTAAGAGGACCACTGAAATAGATTCATGAGAAATTGGTGGGTCAAAATTCAGAAAATATTCTCTTGAATTACATATCAAATTTCAGGGAAGGATTGACAGAGCATGTGAGTTGGCTAGGGCATATTTAAAGATATCACAGCAAGTGATGAAAGTGAAAGCAGAGAAGAAAGCTAAAGCTCGCAGTTTTGTTTCTGGAGAGAAAGTATTATTTTTGTGACCAGCCCTAGGTGATTAATTAAATGCAAGATTTAGTGGGCCTTACAGGATTGAAAAGAAATTGAATGAAGTAAATTATTTACTAAATAATCCATTAGAAGAAAGAAGCAGAGGGTGTGTCATGTAAATATGCTTAAAAACTACTTTGACAGGGAAGAGGAACAAAAAGAGTGATGGTGGATGATGAGAAAGAAGTAGAAGCACAGGACTCTGAAATTGATTTCCCTCTAATCAAATTTGACAATGAGGGAGTGTTTGAAAATTTAAATGAAATATTAAGTTACCTTCGAAACAAGTGTCAAAGTGATTTGGAAAAGCTATTGCAGTCACACAAACCTATTTGAGGGAATAAATTGGGAAAGACACATTTAGCTATAAATGCTGTCTCTGCACAGGCTTCATCTCCAATAAGGCAACATCCTTATAGATTAAACCCAACAAAGTTATCATAAGTACAAAAAGAAATTGATTCCATGCTTCAAAATGATATAATTAAGTCTAGTTGCAGTAACTGGAGTTCGCCTATTGTGCTGGTACTGAAACCGGATGGAACACAAGTACTACAAATACAAATACACAAACACAATGTGGACCATTGAAAGGTGAATATGGTGACAAAATTAGAGTCATATCCTATACCACGGCTGGAAGGTTGCATTGAGAAAGTGGAAATGAAATTTATCGCAAAGATTGACTTGCTAAAAGGATATTGGCAGGTACCGTTGTCGGAGGGAGCAAAGGAGGTATGGGCTTTTGTAACGCCGAGTGGACTATATCAATTTAAAATCATGCCTTTTGGTATGAAGAATGCAAATGTGATATTTTAAAGACTGGTGAACAAAGTAATTGCAGGTCTAAGAAATTGTGCTGTTTATATTTATGATCTAACAGTTTTCAGTCTTGCGTGGGAGTACCATTTACACCATCTGGAAGTATTATTTTCTCAATTAGAAGAAGCTAATTTGGTGATGAACTCGGCTAAAAGTGAATTTGCAAAAGTGCAAGTTATGTATCTAGGCCATACCATTGGACAAGGGAAGGTGCCTCCAAAAGATGCGAAAGTCAAGGCTATCATGGATTTCCTGGTGCCTACGACACAATGAGAAATTTTGATATTTCTGGGCATGTGGGTTTTACTGGAAATTTGAACTAAATTTTAGCCAAGTGGTTGCTCCACTGACTGAACTATTAAAAATGAACAAGAAGTTTCAATGGACACGGGAGTGTCAGAAGTCATTTGATTTTTGAACACTGTATTAACTATTACACCAGTTTTGGCAGTACCCAATTATGCCAAGCAATTCAAGTTGGCTGTTGATGCGAGCGATATAGGCATTGGGGCTGTACTGTAACGTGAAGATGACACTGGAATTGAAAAACCGATAGGGCATTTCCACAGAAGCTGAATGTACAACAGAGAAGATATTCAACGATCGAAAAAGAGACCTTGGCTTTGGTGTTAGCGTTGCAGCATTTTGAAATTTATGTTGCCAACAATTCATC
The DNA here is from genome assembly GCF_017639515.1 of Carcharodon carcharias. NCBI lineage: Eukaryota > Metazoa > Chordata > Chondrichthyes > Lamniformes > Lamnidae > Carcharodon > Carcharodon carcharias. The sequence continues at coordinate 175,802,465 of NC_054469.1, read as the reverse complement.
AGAAACAATTGTTTATACAGACCACAACCCTTTGAATTTTTTGGACAATTTTTGAGACAAAAGGGCAAGACTTTTCAGATGGAGTCTATTATTACAACAATTTAAACTACTGATTATACATGTTGCTTATAGAGAGAATCTGTTCGCAGATGCATTATCAAGGTTTGAAGCTTAAAGAAAAATTGGACATTTTAAAAAACATGGACACTGAACTGGAATGATTTCTGTTGATACCAAGGACTTGTGTATATATATATAAATATATATGGTTATGGTAATGTATGCACCTGATAGTGTGAGATGGGTTATTAAGAAATTAAGCTGTCTTTTAGAATTATGTTAGTTCATTTTTCGATAGGGAGAGGAATGTCATGAAGATATTAATGTATGCAATGTTATTGTAAATTATTTTAAATTGGACTTGTAGTAGGGTATGTGTCTTTTGGCATGAGTGTGTGTGTCTTAATTGGATTAAAGCCAACTAGTCTAGGTGCTTTGATGTATAGTAGTTTTGAGATGTTAAATAGTAAGGCAGAGGGTATGTTTGCATTTTGTTGAATTAACCATTCAAAGACTCGGGGTGAAATCTTGCACCCAGCTAGGAGACACCAAGCAATATGTTTATATTACTAATAAATTGGTACCATGAAAAGGATTTTATTGTTAGAAGAAGTGGCATTCAAAAGGCCTGGTGATACAATGAGAATTTACATTCAAAGGGAAGGCTATGTATATACAGAAAAGAACTTTGTGTGTGGGTCAGAGGCATGCCACCTATAAGCCGACAACTGTGCGAAGGAACCAAATTGAAAGGAACCTCATTTTGAATTTGTAAGATAAGATGTGCTTTGCCTGTTGTCTGTTTAAGTCTACGGGTTATTGTTGTTTTGGGAAGATTACCTGGGGATTTGTTTAAAAGTTATTAATGTAGTAATTTGTAGACATGTGATATGTTTAAATTTGTTGTTAAATTAATAAATGTTTTAATTTATATAAAGAATCTTGGAGGCTTGGTGGTTTTTATTCCTGAATTCAGAGCTGCAGCTCAAACATACCAATTGAAAATATAGGTTATGTCAGTTGTTTAAAGTTTCCCTCTGGGGGATTTTAAATAGCTCAGCTTTTACCAACTGCTGTATCATAACATAACTTATCCTTAGATACTTTTTGTAACCCAATTAGAGTTATATCTCCTACTTCCAAAAATGTTTTAGCCATGGATACAGCCATTTTTGCAGTCTCCCCACTTTAAAAATACCTCAAACCAACTCCTGAATTCAAAGTGCTTCGCATATTCATACCCTTAAATTCACCAGCTCCAAACCAATCAAGGAATATCAAATATATCCCTCAAAGAGCCGCCAATTTTGTTATGGCACAGCCAATGGTAATTGCTGAGCCCCCCAAATCCCAAAGGAAAACTTGAAACAACCGCCACACTGTTTTGCAATTTGTCTATTTATTCCGAGATGTGTGCCTTGAATTCAGTAGTAATAAGTCCACCGAGTCTTAGAAGGTTTTTACAAAACTAAATTAAGCATTTATTAATGAAAGAAATAATTTTAAGCACAAACATAGGTCTACAAATTACCACCGTGATAACTCCTAGCTCCCTTGATTAATCTAACTCCCAGTTACTCCTCCATTAAGGCAATACTAAAACACAGATTTAAACAGATCCAGGCAAAGCATCCTGGACAGTCCAATTCAAAATGAGTTTTTCTCAGCCTCGGTTCCTTGTAGACAGCAGCCTGAGGCTTTCACACTTAGGTTAGATCTTAAAATGCCTGCCCTTACACACAGCCTTCTCTCCTTTATACATATTTTGCCCTTCTCTTCTTACATCAAAGCCTTCAGACCAGCTGTCTTTAATTCAATTAAGTCTCCCACCAAAATACACACGCATAGACACAGACCCCACTATTACTCTACACTAAATTCCAATCACATTATGAAAATTGTTATATCTTTCTGACGGTGGACAGTACTGACACCATCCTTTTGGCCTCTCATTTTCTTACCTCGACCAACTGTTCCTACTAGCCCTTCACCACACCCCGGATGCCTGGCTCTGCCCTCTTCCATGCCCTTGACCCCATCCTCTGACTCTCCTTGGATCTCTTTTCCACCCCTCCATGTCCCCTGACCCAGCTGCACATTCCACCTCACCACTGACTCACTCTTGCCTCCATGCAAACTGCCTTCTCCTGCTCCCCCCCCCCCCCACCCTTGTGCTCCAGAGTGCAACAGGGATAACTGCTGACATCAGACACAAGTGCACAACAGAGTGTTGCATGCCACCTTTAAATAAACATGAACTGGGTGCCATGAGATTCTCATGCGACGCTGACTTTATCTTAAAGATAGGACATAATTTTAAAGTTTTTCGCTAACGAGTATTTAAGGCACATAAATTTATTACAAGTGAAAACCCGCCACGGGAGATGCCATGAGGCTCGATGCATCACAAACATGCCACTGACTTAATCTCTGCATTTAAAACTGCTGTGGGGAAATCAAAATTTCAGCTCCTGCCTAATTTAGTCACCCCACACGCCATGTTTTCTGCATTTGCAGGCTCCATAAAATCCCACCCCCAATGTCTCTACCAGGAGATCATAGAAAATGGTAGTCAGAGACTCCTCAATTTCTTTCCCTATTTCTATTGCCAACTCAGATAAATTTTATTTGGATGATTTATTCACTTCTAAGGATGCTAAACACCCTAATATTTATTTCCTCCCTCAATATGGTTATCCCATCCAATATTTGACACCTCCTTCTCAACCCTACTTTTCCCCTTTTGTGAAAACTGATAGCAATTATTCATTAAGTGCCATGCCCAAGGGTGGAATTTTCCAGTGCCGCCCACGCTGGGTTTAATGGTGGATGGCGAGGGGACAATGCAACGGGGAGCTCAAAAATTGGTTTTCCACCAGTGTAAAATCATGATGGGATCTTCCACTCCCGCCTGTCATGATGGTTCTCAATTCTTGCCAGAGGCCAATGAGAAACCGATTTGCGTCCGCTAATAGGATGCAGATGAAAGCCCAACTGGAATTACCCCTCCCCTGTGCCCAATCATCTGCGACACCTGTGGAAAATCACACCAGTCCAGAACAATGTGACATGTAAAAGTCAGCATCTACCTTAAGAAGGCCTGGGGCAGCTTGCAGTGATACAGACAAGATGGAGGCCTCCAGTGGCCTAACTCTGGAACACCCATGTGCAGCACTGGGTGGGTGGAGCATCAACCACATGGATCCTCTCTGCGCAGCAGCATCCAGAGGACTGGGTCTTCAACCAGCTACCTCTCCCAGGGATCAGACCTTCGAGCGGAAACCTCTTCCAGGGATCAGATCTTCCAGCAGCAATTTCTCCCAGGGATTGGATCTTCTAGCAGCAACTTCCCCCAGTGATGGGATCTTCCACCAGCAACTTCTTCCAGGCTTTGGATCTTCAAGCTACAGGTGGAAGGCTGCAAGACATACTATTGGGCGTGGAGGGCCTGCGGGGGGTGGGGGGTTTGCCAATGACAGGGAGGAGAGGAATGAAGGGGCGGGGCAAGTGTGCAGGCCTAGGGGAGGTTGGGGGAGTTTAAGGGTGCTAGAGGGAAGAGAGAGAATCAGCAGGGATTTTTCAATGGATGAGCTTTTCTGGAGTGGGCGGGTGGGAAAGGTCATGTTGGAATGCAGACGGGGCGGCTGGATGCTTGTGCAGGTTTAAAGGGACACAGTGGAGGAGCGGGATGGGTGTAGATTTGTGAAAGGATTTGGGGGGATTTAGAGGTCTGATGGGGTTCACAGGGAGGGGTCAGTGGAATCAATTTTGGATTCCTGGGGGACAAACTGAGGGAAATGGGTAAGAGAGTGTAATCAGAGCCAGTAGGGTGGGAGGGTGAGTGTGCAGTGATGTCATGTGAAGGGGCGCTGAGGATTGTTGGTGGGATGCGGAAAGTGATTCAGATTCGGTTGGAGGGGGGGTGGTCGGAAGGATGAGGGCGGGTATATCTACCGTTACAGGGGTGGGATTTTCAGGAAGGAAGGGGCCCATTAACCTGGATGAAAGGTGATGTGGGTGGATTGAAGGGTGATGGTGTGGCGGCCGAACATGATGGTTGGGTGGAAAAGATGTTGCAGTGCACTTCGAATGCCACTACCATCATGACTGCTCGCAACTATGCAGAGCCTCATCTTGCAGCCTTCCACCCTGATAAGATTTCAGGACCGGCATGTTCCTGCTAGGATGAAGGATAAATATGGCAAGTTTCAGGAACCTTGGATGATGAAGGATATTGTGAGATTAGTCAAAAAGAAAATCGAAGCATCCGTATGGGCTAGAAGGCTGGGAACAGATGAAGCCCATGGAGAATATAAAGAAAGTAGGAAGAAACTTAAGCAAGGAGTCAGGAGGGCTAACAGGGGTCATGAAAAGTCACTGGCAACCAGGATTAAGGAAAATCCCAAGGCCTTTTATACATATGTAAAAAGCAAGAGGATAGCGAGGGAAAGGGTAGGCCCACTCAGAGACAGAGGTGGGAATCAGTGTGTGGAGCCAGAGTAAATGGGAGAGATACTAAATGAATACTTCTCATTAGTATTCACCTTAGAGAAGGACTTAGCGGTCGATTTGTCTAGGGAAGAGTGTGTAGATAGCCTGGATCATGTTGACTTCAAAAAAGAGGAGCTGTTAGGTGTCTTGAAGAATATTAAGGTGGATAGGTCCCCAGGGCCAGATGGGATCTACCCCAGAGTACTGAGGGAGGCAAGGGAGGAGATTGCTGGGGCCTTGACAGAAATCTTTGTATCCTGACTGGCTACGGGTGAGGTCCCAGAGGACTGGAGAATGGCCAATGTTGTTCCATTGTTTAAGAAGGGTAGCAGGGATAATCCAGGAAACTACAGACCGGTGAGCCTTATGTCAGTGGTAGGGAAATTATTGGAGAAGATTCTTCATGACAGGATTTACGACCATTTGGAAGCAAATGGGCATATTAGTGTGAGGCAGCATGGTTTTGTGAAGGGGAGGTCGTGTCTCACTAACTTGATCGAGTTTTTTGAGGAAGTGACAAAGATGATCGACGATGGAAGGGCAGTGGATGTTATCTGCATGGATTTCAGTAAGGCCTTTGACAAGGTCTCTCATGGCAGACTGGTACAGAAGGTAAAGTCGCACGGGATCAGAGCTGAGCTGGCAAGATGGATATAGAATTGGCTTGGTCATAGAAGACAGAGGCTAGCAGTGGAAGGGTGCTTTTCTGAATGGAGAGCTGTGACTACTGGATTCCGCAGGGATCAGTGCTGGGACCTTTGCTGTTTGTAATATATATAAATGATTTGGAGGAAAATGTAACTGGGCAAATTAGTAAGTTTGCAGATGACACCAAGGTTGGAGTAGTTGCAGATAGTGAAGAGGATTGTCAAAGGATACAACGGGATATAGATCGGTTGGAGACTTGGGCGGAGAAATGGCAGATGGAGTTTAATCTGGACAAATGCGAGGTAATGCATTTTGGAAGGTCTAATACAGGCAGGAATTATACAGTAAATGGCAGAACGCTTAAGTGCATTGACGGGGAGAGGGATCTTGGTGTACAGGTCCACAGGTCACTGAAAGTGGCAACGCAGTTGGATAATGTAGTCAGGAAGGCAAATGGCATGCTCGCCTTCATTGGCAGTGGCATTGAGTATAAAAGCTGTGAAGTCATGCTGCAGAGAACCTTGGAATATTGTGTGCAATTCTAGTCGCCACATTACCAGAAGGATATGGAGGCATTGGAGAGGGTGCAGAGGAGGTTTACCAGGGCGCTGCCTGGTCTGGAGGAGAGGTTGGAGAAACTCGGATTGTTCTCACTAGAGTGATGGAGATTGAGGGGCGACTTGATAGAAGTTTACAAAATTATGAGCGGCATGGACAGAGTAGATAGTCAGAAGCTTTTTCCCAGGGTGAAGAGTCAATTACTAGGGGACATAGATTTAAGGTGAGAGGAGAAAACTTTACATGTGCGGGGCAAGTTTTTTACGCAGAGAGTGGTGAGTGTCTGGAAGTCGCTGCCAGAGGAGGTGGTGGATGCAGGTACGATAGTGGTGTTTAAGAGGCAGCTTGACAAATACATGAATAGGATGGGATTAGAGTGATACAGACCCCAGAAGTGTCGAAGGGTCATGAGGACTCGAAACGTCAACTCTTTTCCTCTCCGCCGATGCTGCCAGACCTGCTGAGTTTTTCCAGGTAATTCTGTTTTTGTCCTAGAAGTGCAAAATGTTTTAGTTGACAGGCAATATGATCGGCGCAGGCTTGGAGGGCTGAAGGGCCTGTTCCGGTGCTGTACTTTTCTTCGTTCTTTGTTCTTGTTCTCGTGGTGGAGATCTCGAGATGCTGCATGGGAGTTGAGCCATCAGGTTGGGCGGAGATAGGTCAACTCAACTGGACAACTGAAGCGGAATCCCAGCAGGTCGATTTCACAATGCCAGGGCCCTGGGACAGGAACAAAGCCTCCCTGCAGATGCCTCGTTCCAGGAACATGGGGTATCCACCGGAAGATGAAGAGGGTGGAGTGTGCAGAAAAGCTTAATGACTATTGCTAATAAATCACATAAGACATGATTGTGACACATATGTGCGACATCTGTAGCAATTATAATTCACCCGTGTACCACTTATGAATTCAGTACTTATTAAGTTTTCTCCCCCTGTTATGACACAGCAATTTGTAAAGGCTGTTATTTAAAATCTCAGAGCGAAACTTTACACAACGTATATTTTCAATTGGCACGTTCAGAGTTGCAGCTCTAAATTCAGGAATAAGACCACCAGTTCTCGAGAGGTTTTTATATCAAACTAAATGAAACATTTATTAATTTATAACAAATTAAACATATACACATGGGTACAAATTACTACTATCATAACTTTTAACAAATTCCCAAATTAATCTCCACTCAGGCAACAATAACCATAGACTTACACAGACACCAGGCAAAGCAATTTTGGGCCCTGTATCTCAGGAAGGATGTGCTTGCCCTGGCAAGGGTCCAGAGGAGGTTCATGAGAATGATCCCAGGAATGAAAGGCTTAACATATGAGGAACATTTGAGGACTCTGGGAATATACTCAATGGAGTTTAGAAGGATGAAGGGGGATCTGATTGAAACTTACAGAATATTGAAAGGCCTGGATAGAGTGGACGTGCGGAAGATGTTTCCATTAGTAGGAGGGACTAGGACCCAAGGGCTTGGCCTCAGAAAAGAGAAGACCTTTTATAACAGAGATGAGGAGAAACTTCTTTAGCCAGAGAGAGGTGAATCAATGGAATTGTGGAGACCAGGCCATTGCTGTTAGGAAGGGAGTTCCAGGATTTTGCCCCAGTGACAATGAAGGAACAGTGATATAGTTGCAAGTCAGGCTGCTATGTGGCTTGCAAGGTGGTGGTATTCCCATGCATCTGTTGCCTTTGTCATTCTAGGTGGTAGAGGTTGCAGGTTTGAAAGGTGTTGCTGAAGAAGCCTTGGTGAGTTGCTCTAGTGCATCTTGTAGATGGTGCACACTGCTGCCACTGTGCATCGATGGTAGAAGGATTGAATGTTGAAGGTTGATGGGGTGCCAATCAGATGGTCTGCTTTGTCTTGGATGGTGTCGAGCTTCTTGATTATTGTTGGAACTGCGTTCATCCATCACTCTCCAGACTTGAGCCTGTAGATGGTAGACAAGCTTTGGGGAGTCAGGAGGGGCATTATTCTCCACAGAATTCCCAGCCTCTGACCTGCTTTTGAGCCACAGTATTTATATGGCTGGCCCAGTTCAGTTCACAGTGGAGGATTCAACAGTGGTAATGCCATTGAATGTCAAGGGGAAATGGTTAGATTTTCTCTTGTTGGAGATGGTCTTTCCCTGGCACTTAAGTAGTTGGTAAGATTTATACCACATATCAGCCCAAGCTTGAACATAGCCCAGTTTTTGCTGCATATAGACACAGAATGCTTCAGAATCTGAGGAGTTGTGAATGGTGCCAAACATTGTGCAATCATTTGTGAACTTCCCCACTTCCGAAGCAAAAAGAAAAAATGTTGGAAAAACTCAGCAGGTCTGACAGCATCTGTGGAGAGAAAGACAGAGTTAACGTTTTTGAGTCCGTATGACTCTTCTTCAAAGCTGACTTCCTCACTTCTGATCTTATGATGGAGGGAAGGTTGTTGATGAAATTGCTGAAGATGGCTGGGCCAAGGACACGCCTCTGAGGAACTCCAGCAGCGATGTCCCAAGCTGAGATGATTGACCACAACCACAGCCACAACCATCTTCTTTTGTACCAGGTATGACTCCAACTATAAGAACAGAAGAAATAGAAGTGGAATAGGCCATTTGGCTCCTCAAGCCTGCCCCGCCATTCAATAAGATCATGGTTGATCTGCTCCAGGCCTCAACTCCTCTTTCGTGCCAGCTCCTCATAGCCCTCAACTCCCTGATATTTCAAAAATCTATCTACCTCCTCTTTAAATACTTTTAGTGATCTAGCCTCCAGAACTCTCTGGGGTCGGGAATTCCAGGCATTTACTACCCTCTGAGAGAAGAAATTCCTTCGCATCTCAGTTTTAAATGAGTGTCCCCTTGTTCTGTAACTGTGTCTCCTAGTTGGAGAATCCCCCAGTAGTGAAACATCTTCTCAACATCTACCCTGTCAAGCCTCCTCAGAATCTTGTACATTTCCATGAGATCACCCCTCATTCTTCTAAAGTCTAATGAATAAAGGCCTAAACTGTTTAACCTATCTTGATAAGTCAACCCCTAGGAAACAGCCTAGTGAATCTCTTTTGAACTGTCTCCAATGCCAGTATATCCTTTCTTAAATACGAGCACCAAAACTATACACAGTACTGCAGGTGCAGTCTCACCAACACCCAGTACAGTTGTAACAAGACTTCTCTATTTTTAAACTCCAATCCCTTAGCAATACAGGCCAAAATTCAATTTGCCTTCTTAATTAATTGCTGCACCTGCATGCTAGCTTTTTGTGTTTCATGCACAAGAACACCCAGATCCCTCTGAACTGCACTTTTTTGGAGTTTCTCTCCATTTAAATAAATGCCTTTTGACTTTTCCTACCAAAGTGCATGACCTCACACTTTCCTACATTAAACGCCACCTGTCCCAAATCAAACTGGAAGATGTATTTGCAGAGTTCAAACTCCTCTACCCCCAACTATCCCGCCAAAAACCAGCGTCCACTAAAGATTCTGAATCCTTGAAAGCTGATCTAGTGCATGTGTATTGCAGGGATTCCGAATGACCTGTCTGATTTTTACATGCAACACGGATGTCTTGAGACTTCCGAGGTCTTAAGACTAACCTGGACATACACATCAGCAAACCTGACGAAGGGACAGGAATAATCATGCTTAACAATTGTGAATATTGACTACATAAACAAAATGCACACCATTCTTAATGACGGGACCTGATTCGTATTTTGCTTCCAATTTCCACCCCTCCATCATTTTCACATGGTCCATCTCTGACACTTCCCTTCCCTTCCTTGATCTCTCTGTCTCAATTTCTGGTGATAGACTGTCCACCAATATCCATTACAAGCCTACCGACTCCCACAGCTACCTTGACTACAGCTCCTCACACCCCGCTTCTTATAAGGACTCCATCCCATTCTCTCAGTTCCTTCGCCTCCGTCGCATCTGTTCTGATGATGCCACTTTCAAAAACAGTTCCTCTGACATGTCCTCCTTCTTCCTTAACCGAGGTTTTCTACCCACGGTGTTTGACAGGGCCCTTAACCGTGTCTGGCCCATCTCCCGCGCATCCGCCCTCACACCTTCTTCTCCCTCCTAGAAACATGATAGGGTCTCCCTTGTCCTCACTTATCACCCCACCAGCCTCCATATTCAAAGGATCATCCTCTGCCATTTCCGCCAACTCCAGCATGATGCCACCACCAAACACATCTTCCCTTCACCCCCCCCGGCGGCATTCCGTAGGGATCGTTCCCTCCAGGACACCCTGGTCCACTCCTCCATCACCCCCTACACTTCAAACCCTCCCACGGCACCTTTCCATGCAACCGCAGAAGGTGCAACACCTGCCCATTTACTTCCCCTCTCCTCACCGTCCAAGGGCCCAAACACTCCTTTCAAGTGAAGCAGCATTTCACTTGCACCCTCAATTTAGTCTACTGCATTCGCTGCTCCCAATGCAGTTTCCTCTACATTGGAGAGACCAAACACAGACTGGGTGACTGCTTTGCAGAACACTTTCGGTCTGTCCACAAGCATTACCCAGACCTCCCTGTCACTTGCCATTTCAACACTCCAGCCTGCTCTCATGCCCACATGTCCGTCCTTGGTTTGCTGCATTGTTCCAGTGAAACTCAACGCAAACTGGAGGAACAGCACCTCATCTTCCGATTAGGCACTTTACAGCCTTCCAGACTGAATATTGAGTTCAACAATATTCCCCACCCACTTTCCGATTTCCCCCCCACCTTTTTTTCCAAGAATTTATAAAGACTTTTCTTTTCCCACCTATTTCCATTATTTTTAAATGTATTTCCATCCATTGTTTTATCTCTACCTTTTAGCCTTTTTTGATTCCTCCACCCCACCCCCACCAGGGCTATCTGTCCCTTGCTTGTCCTGCTTTCTACCCTTAATGTCCCTATTAGCACATTTCTTAGCTAATATCACCACTGTCAACACCTCTTTGTCCTTGTGTCTATGACATCTTTTGGCAATCTCCAACTATCACTGGCCCTCTATCCAGCTCTACCTGTCCCACCCCTCCTTAAACCAGCTTATATTTCACCTCTTTTCTATTTTTCCTTAGTTCTGATGAAGAGTCATTCGGACTCGAAATGTTAACTGTATCCCTCTCTGCAGATGCTGTCAGACTTGCTGAGTTTTTCCAGGTATTTTTGTTTTTTATCTACAGCGCTGCCTTGTCTGCACTGGAGTGCTACTTTGGGCTGCATTAGAGTGCTTAAGTTGGAGTGTGGTGAGTGCGGCAGTTTGGTGAAGAGGGAAGGAGGTGATCCTTTCATTTTCTATCTTTCATACAAACAAAGGGCAGGAGTAGGCCATTCAGCCCCTCAAGCCTGCTCCATCATTTTATACGATCATGGCTGATCTGATAGTAATCTGAAATCTGCATCTCACCGACCCCCAATAACCTATCACCCCCTTGCTTACCGAGAATCTATTTACCTCTGCCTTAAAAATATTCAAAGATACTGCTTCCACCCCCTTTTCAGGAAGATAGTTCCAAAGACTCATGACACTCTGAGTGAAAAGATTTCGCCTCATCTCTATTTTAAATCAGTGACCCCTTATTTTTAAATCAGTGACCCCTAGTTATGGACTTTTCCACAAGAGGAAACATCCTCTCCACATCCACCATCCACCCCTCAGGATCTTATATGTTTCAATCAAGTCACCTCTTACTCTTCTAAACTCTACCGGATACAAGCCCAGTCTGCCCAGCCTTTCATTAGAAGACAACTCACCCATTCCAGGTACTTTTTCTTTGAAAAGTTCTCTGGAATTCACTGCCTAAATCCAACGTATTTACATCCGTCCTTAAAAAAGGTGACCAATACTGTACACAATACTCCAATTGTGGCCTCACTAGTGCCCAGTACAACTGAAGCATAACCTTTCTACTTTTGTATTCAATTCCCCTCACAATAAAGGATAACTTTCTATTAGCTTTCCTAATTACTCACTTTCCTAATTACTTGCTTTCCACAGAAAAAAGAGCGGTGGACTTGGCAAGTAGGACCTGGTGAGTATTTCTACTGACTCTAATATTTTCTAAACTAGAGAAAGTAGAAGTAAAGGGAGTAATTTAAGGGTTAATCATGGCAAGGCAGCTCGGCCACGTGGAATGCTCTTCCTGTGCAATGTGGGAAGCCAGGGACACTTCCAGTATCCAGCGCAACCATGTGTGCAGGAAGTATCTCCAGCTACAGGTACTTGAAATTCGTGTTTCGATGCTGGAGCTGCAGCTGGAGTCACTGTGGAGCGCCTGCAAGGACGAGATCTTTGTGGATAGCACAATGAGGTGGTCACGCTGTGGTGCACAGGCAGAAAGGGAATGGGTGACCGCAGACAGAGTAAAAACGAGGCAGCAAGTCCCCTGGGTCCATGTCCCTCTGTAACAGATTTTCTGTTTTGGATGTTGCTGAGGGAGATAGTTTCTTAGGGGAAAGCAGCAAGAGACAAGTCTGTGGCACTACGAGTGGTTCAGCTGCAGCGGGGTGGTGGGGGAGAAAAAAGAGTGGCAAAGCAATAGTGATAGGAGATTCTATCGTAAGGTGAACAGATAGATGGTTCTGCGGCTGCAGACATGACACCAGGATGGTATGTTGTCTCCCTGGTGTCAGGATCAAACATGTCACTGAGCGGCTGTAAGAGATTCTAAAGGGGGAGGGTGAACACCCAGAGGTCGTGGTGCATATTAGTACCAATGGCATAGATATAGAGAGGGATGTGGTTCTGAAAGCAGAATATAGGGAGTTAGGAAATAAATGAAAAAGCAGGACCTCAAAGGTAGTAATCTCAGGATTATTCCAAGTGCGACGTGCTAGCAAGATCTGGAATAGGAGAATTGACCAGATGAATCCGTGATTGGAGAGACAATTTAGGAGGCAGAGATTTAGATTCCTGAAGCATTGGGACCAATTCTGGGGAAGAAGGGACCTGTCCAAGCTGGATGGGTTGCACCCCAACAGGACATACGAACATACGATCAAGGAACAGAAGAAGGCCATTCAGCCTCTTGAGCCTGCTCCGCCATTTAATAAGATCATAGCTGATCTAATAGTGACCTAAAATCTGCATTCAACAACCCACTTGCTTTCCAAGAATCTATCTACCTCTGCCTTAAAATTATTCAAAGACTCTGCTTCCATCACCTTTTCAGGAAGAGAGTTCCAAAGACTCATGACACTCTGAGTGAAAATATTTCACCTCGTCTCTGTTTTAAATGAGCTTTAAACAGTGACCCCTAGTTCTAGATTTTTCCACAAGAGGAAACATCCTCTCCCCATTCACCATTCCCCCCTCAGCATTTCATGTTTCAATCCATCCACCTCTTACTCTTCTAAACTCCAGCAGATACAAGCCTAGTCTGCCCAACCATTCTTAGTAAGACAACCCACCCATTCCAGGTATTAGCCTAGTAAATCTTCTCTGAACAGCTTCCAAAGCATTTACAGCCTTCCTTAAATACGATGACAAGTCCTGTACACAGAACTCCAAATGTGGTCTCACAAGTGCCCTGTAGAACTGAAGCATAACCTCCCTACTTTGTTATTCAATTCCCCTCACAATAAATGATAACAAATGATTTGCTTTCCTAATTAATTGCTGTACCTACTTACTAGACTTTTGTGATTCATGGACTAGGACATCCAGGTCCCTCTGTGCCTCAAGACTGGGACCAATATGCATGCAAGGGTATTCACTAGTACTGTGGGGGAGGGTTTAAACTAGCGTGACAGGGGGATGGGACCCTGAGTGGGGAGACACAAGAGAGGGAAACAAAGATAGACATGAGAGACAGAAAAGTAGAAAGCAATTGTGAAAGGCAGAGGAAACAAGGGCTAGCATCAAATAGGGTCATAGTACAAAAAATGTGCAAAATGTTAAAAACACAAGTCTAAGGGCACTGTATCTGAATAGACAGAGCATTTGCAATAAGGTAGGTAAATTGATGGCGTAAATAGATGTAACTGGGTATGATATGATTGCAATTACAGAGACATGGTTGCAGGGTGACCAAGGCTGGGAACTGAATACTCAATGTTACTCAATATTTAGAAAGGACAAATAAAAATGAGAAGAAGATCGTGTGGCGTTGTCAGTTAAGGATTAAATCAGTGCAATAATGAGAGAGGATATTGGCTCAGAAAATCTAGATGTAGAATCAGTCTGGGTGGAGCTAAGAAGCAACAAGGGGTGGAAAGCATTAGTGGGAGCTGTCTATAGGCCTCCAAACAGTAGTGGTAAGGTCGGGGATGGCATTAAATGGGAAATTAAAGATGCATGTAACAAGGGTGCCACAGTAATCATGGGTGACACTCATCTACATATAGACTGGGCAAACCAAGTTAGCAATAATATTGTGGCAGTTCAATTCCAGGAGTGTGTACAAGATGTTTTTTTTTAATACTAGCACATCGAAGAACCAACTCAGGAACAACCTATACTAGATTTGGGGCAGGAGTTTCAGGTTGTCAGGTGGCCGTGATGGGCGGGCTTGGGCACACCCGCACGCCAAGTGAGGAAACCTGCCCTTGGTATTGTGCAATGAGAGGGGTAATTAATAATCTTGTTGTGCAGGGTCATTTAGTGAACAATGATGATAACATGATAGAATTCTTCATTAGGATGGAAAGTGAAGTGGTTTGATCCGAAACAAAAACAGAAAATGCTAGAAAAACTCAGCAGGTCTAACAGTATCTGTGGAGAGAACATCAGAGTTAACGTTTCGAGTCTATGTGAATCTTTTTCAGAGCTAAAGAGAAGTAAAAAATGTGATGAAATTTATGCTGTGTAAGGGGGGTAGAGAAGGTGAAGCTGGATAGAAGGCCAGCAATAGGTGGGGGCAAAGGAGAGATTGACAAAGATGTCATGAACAAGAGGACAAAATGGTAGTGGTACAGGCTAAAAGAGGTGCTGACGGTGGCATTAAGGCTCGAACCGAAACTAGGGTCCTAAATCTAAACAAAGGAAACTATGAAGGTATGAGATGTGAGTTGGCTATGATAGATTGGGAAATTTAATTAAAAGACATGACGGAGATAGGCAATGGTTAATATTTATGGAATAAATGCAGGCATTGCAACAGTTATTCAATGCTTTCTGGCACAAAAACACAACAGAAAAAGCAGCCCAACCATGGTTAACAAAAGAAATTGAGGATAATATTAGATCCAAATATTCCCGAATTTTACCTTTAGCGGGCACGGGCAAATCAGCGGCCCAGGGACCAGTCGGGAAACGGGCCCTTGCCTATGATGGGATACAGACCGCAATTTCATACTGGCTGGCCAATTAAGGTCCGCCCAGAATGAAACGTCTCTTCCCAGTGGTCAGGCACCAGCTGGATCCAACGGCTCATAGCACAATAGGAGGCCATTTGGCCCATCTTGTCTGATCAGCAAAGATCTGACTACACGAATCCCATTTCTTAGCCCTTGGCCCATAGCCCTGGAGGCTATGGCAATGCAAGTCAATATCTAAATACTTCTTAGATGTCACGAGAGTTTCTGACTCAACCACCCTCTGGGTGAAAACATTTCTCCTCAACTCCCCTCTTAGCCTTCTATTTCTTAACTTAAATCTACGCCCCCTGATTATTGATCCATCTACTAATGGAAAAAGTGCCTTCCTATCCACAGGGCTACGCGATCACACAGCCAACAGATCAGATCTAAGCTCTGTGGTCTTGCCACATCCAGTCATGAATGGTGGTGGACAATTAAACAACTCACTGGAGAAGGAGGCTCCACAAATATCCCCATGCTCAGTGATGGAGGAGCCCAGCACAATAGTGCAAAAGATAAGGCTGAAGCATTTGCTACAATCTTCAGCCAGAAGTGCTGAGTGGATGATCCATCTCGGCCTCCTCCAGAGGTCCCCAGCACCATGGATGCCGGTCTTCAGCCAATTCAATTTATTCCGCATGATATCAAAAAATGGTTGAAGACACTGGATAGAGGAAAGGCAATGGGCCCTGATAATATTCCGGCAATAGCAATGTCCCAGAACTTGCTGTGCCCCTAGCCAAATTGTTTCAGTACAGATACAAAACTGACATCGACCTGACTATGTGGAAAATTGTTCAGGTATGTCCTGTACACAAAAAGCAGGACAATTCTAACCAGGCCAATTACCGTCCCATCATTCCACTCTCAATCATCAGTAAAGTAATGGAAGGGGTCATCAACAGTGCTATCAAGCGGCACTTGTTTAGCCTTAACCTGCTCACTGATGCTCCCAGTTTGGGTTCCGCCAGGGCCACTCAGCACCTGGCCTCATTACAGCCTTGGTTCAAACATGGACAAAAGAGCTGAACTCCCAAGGTGAGGTGAGAGTGACTTCCCTTGACGTCAAGGCGCATTTGAGTGAGTGTGGCATCAAGGAACCCTAGCAAAACTGGAGCCGGTGGTAACCGAGGGAAAAGCTCACCACTGGTTGGAGTCATACCTAGCACAAAGGAAGATGGTTGTGGTTGTTGGAGGTCAATCATCTCAGCTCCAGGACATCACTGCAGGAGTTCCTCAGGGTAATGTCCTCGGCCCAACCATCTTCAGCTGCTTCAGTAATGACCTTCCTTCTATCATAAGGTCAGAAGTGGGTATGTTCACTGATGATTGCACGATGTTCAGTACCATTCGTGACTCCTTAGATACTGAAGCAGTCCATGTCCAAATGCAGCAAGGCCTGGACAATATCCATGCTTGGGCTGACTAGTGGCAAATAACATTCGCACCACGCAAGTGTCAGGCAATAGCCATCTCCAACAAGAGAGAACGTAACCGTCGCGCCTTGATGATCAATGACATTACCATCACTGAATCCCTTATTTTCAACATCCTGGGGGTTACCATCCATATAAATACTGTGGCTACAAGAGCAGATCAGAGGCTAGGAATCGTGCGACGAGGATCCCACCTCCTGACTTCCCAAAGCCTGTCCATCATCTACAAGGCCCAAGTCAGGAGTGTGATGGAATATTTCCCACTTGCCCGGATGAGTGGAGCTCCCACAACAATCAAGAAACTTGACACCATCCAGGACAAAGCAGCCAGCTTGATTGGCACCATATCCACAAACATTCACTCCCTCCACCACCGATGCACGGTAGCAGCAGTGTGTACCATCTACAAGATATACTGCAGGAATTCACCCAACAGCATCTTTCAAACCCATGTTCACCATCATCTAGCAGGACAAGGGCAAGAGATAGATGGGAACACCACCACCTGGAAGTTCCCCTCCAAGTCACTCACCATTCTGACTTGGAAATATATCGTCATTCCTTCACTGTTGCTGGGTCAAAATCCTGGAACTCCCTTCCGAACAACACTGTGGGTGTACCTACACTACATGGACTGCAGCGGTTGAAGAAGGCAGCTCACCACCACCTTCTCAAGGCCAGCTATGGATGAGTAATAAATGCTGGCCCAGCCAGACCCATGAATAAATATTAAAAAAAACCCTATCTATGCACCTCATAACCTTATACACCTTTATTATGTTCTCTCTCAATCTTCGCAGCCCCAAGGAAAACAACCCTAGCCTATCCAATCTTTCCTCATAGCTCAGAACCTCCAGCCCAGGCAGCATCCTGGTAAATCTCCTCTGCATCCTCTCCAGTGTGATCACATCCTTCCTACAATGTGGTGACCAGAACTGCATGCAGTACTCCAGTTGTGGCCTAACCAGCGTATTATACAGTTCCAGCATAACCTCCCTGCTCTTGTATTCTATGCCTCGGCTAATAAAGGCAAGCACCCCATGTGCCTTCTTAACCACCTTCTGGGACCTGTGGATATGGACCCCAAGGTCTCTCTGATCTTCAGTACTTTCCAGGGTCCTACCATTCATAGTGTAATCCCTTGCCTTGTTAGCCCTCCCCAGGTGCATTGCCTCACACATTCCCGGGTTGAATTCTATATGCCACTGCTCTGCCCACCTGACCAGTCCATTGATATCCTCTCACAGTTTATGGCTATTCTCCTCACTATTTACCACCGTAGCAATTTTCGTGTAATCTGCAAACTTCTTGATCAAACCCCCCTACATTTAAGTCCAAATGATTTATGTACACCACAAACAGCAAGAGCCCTAGCACTGAGCCTTGTAGAATCCCACTGGAAAGAGACTTGCAGTCACAGAAATATCCCCCTACCATCACCCTCTGCTTCCTGCCTCTCAGCCAATTTTGGATTCAAGGTGACATTTTGCCTTAGATCCCATGAGCTCTTACTTTCTTGACCAGCCTGCCATTACCCACATCAATATTCCTGGTTACCTCCTCAAAAAACTCGATTAAATTTGTCAAACACGACCTTCCCTTAACAAATCCATGCTGACTATCCCTGATTAATCTGTTTCTCTCGAAGTGCAGATATATTCTGTCCCTCAGAATTCTTTCTAGTAACTTCCGCACTACCGAAGTTAGACTGACTGGCCTGTAATTTCCCGGTCTATCCCTTCCTCCCTTTTTTAATAATGGGACAATGTTAGCAGTCCTCTAGTCCTCTAGCACCACACCTGTGGCCAGAGAGGATTTGAAAATTACTGCCAGAGCCCCGATATCTCTTCCCTTGCCTTCCTCAACAGCCTGGGATACATCTCATCCGGGCCTGCAGACTTATCCACTTTTAAGGCCGCTAAACCCACTAGCACCTCCTCTTTATGTTAATTTCCTCTAATACTTCACAGTCCTCCACCCTGATGTCTGTAATCTGCGTTGTCCTTTTCCATTGTGAGGACTGACGCAAAGACTATGTCTTCCGGGTCCACACACACATTACCACTATTGTCCCTAATTGGCCTTACTCTTTCCCTAGTTATTCTGTTGCCCTTTATATATTTAAAAAAACCCATTGGGTTTTCCTTAATTCTACCCACCAATGCTTTCTCATGCACTCTCTTAGCTTTCCTAATTTCCTTTTTAAGATCCCCCCTGCACTTTTTATACTCTGACTCTGCCATATTTATCCCTCGGTATCTGCCATGAGCTTCTCTTTCCTTCTTAATCCTGCCTTTATGTCCCTTGACCAAGTCTGGGTTCTCCGGACGGTCCCCCACTTTGTCTTTACAGGAACATATTTGCCCTGTACTCTTGCTATTTCCTTCTCGAATGCCTCCCAGTGCTCTGACACAGTTTTATCTGCAAGTAACTGCTCCCAGTCCACCTGGGCCAAATCATATCTCTTCTTCATAAAATTAGCCTTTCCCCAGTTTAGAACTTTTCTTCCTGGCCCAACCTTATCCTTTTCCATAACTATCCTAAATCTAACTGAGTTTTGGTCACATAACTGGTGACCTGGCGGGTGGTTTGAAAACGGGCACAGGCAGCTCCTTGAAGGCTGCCAGGGAAAAACATATCTTCTGCATGGACCGAAGCTATGGCCTCAAATGCGGCTGGAGACGACAGGCAGGAAGGCTGGTTGGGTGAGAACTCTGCCTCACGTTTTTTGGACGAGTGCCTCGCGGTCCCTGGAGGTGATGGCTGCCAGGAGGGACACCCTCGTTCCTAGAGATGGAAGGAGGAGGCTACCACACCTAACAAAAAGAGCTTGGGAAGAGGCGGCAGCCCAGATCAGCAGCCATGATGTGCGGCACACATGGGTGCAGTGTCACAAAAGGTTCACGGACCTGCTGTGCTCGGCAAGGGTGAGTACTGTGTTGGCATGGGTCAGTGTAGTGAAGTGTTAAGGTCTGGCTGTCCCCTTATGGAGTTCAGGGGTGTTAGAGTCTGAGTGCCAACTGTCAATGATGCTGGAGCTGGCCAAGGGGGTGAGCCCCTGCTGCTTGGACTGAGTGCCTTGCAGCTCGAGAGCCATGACTCAGATGTGTCCTGTAAGGTGTTCCTCAGGTGGGATTGCCCAGGCTGCAATGGTGCTGCAGGTGGAGAGTGGACTAATAAATGTTCCTCTGTCCTTTCAGGAGAAGACAAGCCATAACAACATTTAGATGTTGCGGAAAGGGCTCCTAAATCTCCTCACCCTTACAAAATTTGAGCAGGTTGCCTTACAGCACCTCAGTCAGCCGGTCGTGCAGAGGCTGGGGTGTCAGACCGTGTAAGAGTGCTGTGCACAGAGGTAAGAGTTTCAAATGGTGCAAACATTCTTGTGTAATCTCTTCATTTACGGGAGCCTTAATACTGGAGTCCCCATTGATCATTGGAAGATGACGGCACCATGATGCAGACCTCCATTGTCTCACCAAGGTGCCTGGCATGCACAGTGACAGTGTGATGACTTAAACTAATGACATGTCCTTGTTCTCCCTTAGATTTTCCAGCACGCACTCGTTCACTGTATCCCGAAGGGCCACCCTTGATGTCAGAGGACCACCAGGCTTCATCTGCACCTGCATCACACCTGCTCTCTGAACCAGGCACCAGTGCAGATACCAGCACCTCGGTGGGTGTTAGATCTTCGGCTAGAGTGTCAGTGCATAGCGGTGAGGGCACTTCACACTCATTTGAGGAGCAGGTGGAGGCAGAGCGTGCCCAGGGTGCTGACAGTTGGAGTACTACTGGAGACCAGGATGATGCTGAGTCGAAGGCAGATGATAAGCCTCTGGAATTGTCCATTAGGCAGCAGATGCTGGATGTCCAGCGGGATGTGCAGGAGGATCTGGCAGAGTTCCATGAGGGTATGCATGCCATGGTCTTTGTTGCAGAGTCCATGCAGCGCATAAGCACTATATTGACCCTCATAGCCGAGCGTACTGTCTCCTCCATTGAGAGAGTGGCAATTTTCTTGGAGAGGCAGCTCCACTGACAGAATCAGCGGTTCTTGGGGTTGCGCTTGGACCTGCAAGCCCTCACACAGGCAATGACTTGAGGTGGTCAGTGCTTGTGTGGGAAATGGATGAAGCACCCTGTATCCCAGCTAGGTGCCTGTCCATTAATGGTGAGCAGGGAGGTCCAGAGCGACCTCACGTTAGCACACAAGCTGCTTGTCGTCTCTGCAGGTTCCTCTCAGGGCACTCTGGATGATGGCAACAGCTCCTCTGCTCCTCTGCCAGTGACCGTGGCATCTGATGAGGCTGGGATGAGTGGGGAGATGCTAGCTGTGGCCACTCCCTCCCAGGCGCGGCCAGCACATGCTCCACCGGCCAGAGGATGACTATCATGGTCATCAAGGCCAACAAAACACCAGAGTTAGCAGGCTGCCTCCAATGCTGCTGCCAGCAGGAGTGGGCGGGGTGGGTGGGGGCGGGTTGGGGGGTGGTCACCAAGATATAGCACTCGCAAATGTAAGTTTAAGGTACTATGAGCACACGTGGGACTGGACACAGGTGATCTTCTGTTCTGTAATGTTTTATATATGTTTACTAGTCTCGGAATGAAGACCAGAGACAGTTATATTAATTTGTTTGGATTTTAAAAATTACATCATTTTTGTTTTTGTTGTAATGCCCTGAGTATGCTTCACCTTTTTATTTTACTGGTGCAGGATGCCAGTATGTAGTGCCAGTATGACATGGGCGGCTCTAAGCTTTATTGCAGAGGCACCGAGTGGACTTTGGGTTCAAATGAAAGGGTAATTTCAGACATCCGGGATGGAGGCAACAGCCCTGGCTTGAGATGGAAGCAGATTTTTGGCAGCCTAGCTGAAGGAGCATTGAATCAAGGTGTCCCTGGTGTCCCTGCCTCCCTGAAGGATACAGAGGTCTACCTCCACACCCTCAGTGTTCTCCTCACCGCGCTCCTTTTCTGATTCATTACTGGATTCATCCTCTGTGGCCTGTGGAGCTACCTCAGGGTCCCCTTCCTCCAGTGAGGCCCCCCCCTCCTTGCCTGTGCCAGATTGTGGAGAGCTCAGCATGCAACCACTATCAGTGACACTTGCTAAGGGTGGTATTGTAGTGCTTCCCCTGACAGTCCAGGCATTGGAAGCGCATCTTGAGAAGACCTATGGTCCTCTCTAGCACTGCCCTTGTGGAGGCATGACTCCTATTATAATGCACACAGCTGGCCTGCTGGCATCTCGATGGCCACATGTGTGCAGTTGATTGCACCCTGGATGCGGGGGAACCCAGCAATCACTGCAAAACCTTTGGCTCGCTCAGACGGGCTGGCCTCAATCCTGTGGAAATGAATTAATGTCATTACCTGTCTGAACAGAGCTTCTGTCATTAGCTTGATGCAACTGTGATTGGGACACTCCAGAAAGATCCCCTACTGAACCCTGGAAAGAGCCAGCGGCATAGAAGTTGAGAGCTGCTGTGACCTTCAGAACCACTGGCATGGCGTTTCCACCCACAAAGTTGGAGGTGATCTCAGGCCCAATCATCTAACAAGTGGAGGTCACGGTTTCCCTTGAAAGGTGGAGCCTCCTTCGGCATTGCCACTCGGACATATTGAGGTAGATGCATCGCTGCCTATAAACCCTGGCAGCAGGATAGTGGCGTCTTCTGCGAACCCTTCTGCCTTGGACTACCTGCTGGCCCTGCGCTCCTTGTGCCTGCGCCTCTCCTCCCACATGTCTCTCCCCTGGAAGCTGCACAGGGATACCTGGTCTCCTTTCCCTTCTGCCCCTCTCTTTCTCCTCAAAGGAGTTGCCTCCATTGGGGACCACAATCTCCATTACCAGGGTAACAGAAGGCCATCTGATACCTGGCAGGGTCCACATGGTCAAAATCCTCCAGGGGCCTTGGAGACACCAATGAGTCCTGAAGTGAAGCCTAGAAATGCTATGAATGAACCTCAGAGCTGAGATAAAGCTGTCAAGTTGAAATAAGCAGCTAGCAGCAAATTATCTCCTAAACTCCTCACTACTCACACTGGCAATGCTGCTGACCCTTTTTATCCCGTCCTTGGATGAGGTTTTGTCAAATGTGAGTTGACTACCTGCTCGTTTTGGCCGTGCAACAAGCGCAAAATTGCATGGGCAACGTAAAGTCGGTATCAATTACCTTTTTAATGATCTGAAGTGGCCTTTTAATTGATTGTGGGCATGGCTCCGACAGCCTCTCGTGCCTGCTGACCCTTTTATGCCATTTTGGGTCGGTCCGCCCGCAAGGTGTAAAATTCTGCACATATAAAGTTGCTAGAAAAAGTAGCAAGCCTGAGGATTGGGAGTAATTTAGAATTCAGCAAATTTAAGAACAAAGAAAAGTACAGCACGGGAACAGGCCCTTCGGCCCTCCAAGCTTGCGCTGATCATATTGCCCGTCAACGAAAACATTTTGCCCTTCCGGTGTCCGTATCCCTCTATTCCCATCCTATTCATATATTTGTCAAGCTGCCTCTTAAACACCACTATCGTGCCTGCTTCCACCACCTCCTATGGCAGCGAATTCCAGACACTCACTACCCTCTGCGTAAAAAACCTGCCCCGCACATCTCCTCTATAGTTTTCTCCTCTCACCTTAAATCTATGTCCCCTAGTAATTGACTCTTCCACCCTGGGAAAAAGCTTCTACTATCTACTCTGTCCATGCCACTCATAATTTTGTAAACTTCTATCAAGTCACCCCTCAATCTCCGTCACTCTAGTGAGAACAATCCGAGTTTCTCCAACCTCTCCTCATAGCTAATAACCTCCAGACCATGCAGCATCCTGGTAAACCTCCTCTGCTCCCTCTCCAACGCCTCTATATCCTTCTGGTAATGTGGCAACCAGAATTGCATGCAATATTCCAAGTGTGGCCTAACCAAAGTTCTATACAGCTGCAGCATGATTTCCCAGCTTTTATACTCAATACCCCTGCCGATGAAGGTAAACATGCCATATGCCTTCCTGACTACCCTTATCCACCTGCGTTGCCACTTTCAGTGACCTGTGGACCTGTACACCCAGATCCCTCTGCCCGTCAATGCACTTAAGGGTTCTGCCATTTACTGTATTAGACCTTCCAAAATTCATTACCTCGCATTTGTCCGGATTAAACTCCATCTGCCATTTGTCCACCCATGTATCCCACCGATCTATGTCCCGTTGTACCCTTTGACTATCCTCTTCACTATCTGCAACTCCTCCAATCTTTCTTACTCCAAACTTACTAATTAGCCCAGTTACATTTTCCTCCAAATCATTTATGTATACTACAAACTGCAAAGGTCCCAGCACTGATCCCTGTGGAACTCCACTAGTCACAGCTGTCTATTCAGAAAAGCACGCCTATATGGTGGATGTGCTCTCCAAAATGGGGTTTGGGGAGGGAATTCGCAATTGGATCCAACTGCTCTACACTAACATCAGTAGTGCAGTTTCAATCAATGGGTGGGAATCAGATAGCTTTCCTATTAAATCTGGAGTCAGGCAGGGCTGCCCTCTCTCGCCTGTTCTTTTCGTGTGTTGCATAGAACCCTTTGCTGAGTCCATCAGGAAGGATCCGGGCATAAGAGGAGTGACGATCCCAGGTAGTGGAGGCACTCAGATCAAAGTCTCCCTGTACATGGACGATGTTGCCATCTTCTGCTCTGATCCGCTGTCGGTGCACAGACTTATCCACATCTGCGACCAGTTCGAACTGGCCTCGGGAGCCAAGGTAAATCATGGGAAGAGCGAGGCCATGTTCCTTGGGAACTGGGCTGACCGATCCTTTGTCCCCTTCACTGTCAGTGCTGATGGCCTGAAGGTGCTGGGGATATGGTTCGGAGGGACCAGGGCACGCGTTAGAAACTGGAAGGAGCGAGTGTCTATGATGAAAAGGAAACTGGGCATGTGGGAGCAACGCACCCTCTCCATTGCGGGTAAGAACCTGGTCATCAGGCGTGAGGCACTCTCGCTGTTGCTGTACGTGGCGCAGGTCTGGCCCATTCCACACTCCTGTGTGGTGGCGATCACCCGAGTCATCTTCCGCTTTATCTGGAGGTCGAAAATGGATCGTGTCCGCAGGGACACGATGTACAAGCCTCTATATAAAGGGGGAAAAAACGTGCCCAACATCGCCCTCATACTGATGGCCACCTTTATGTGCGGCTGCATCAAGCGGTGCGTAGACCCTTAGTATGCAAACACCAAGTGTCACTACATGCTGAGGTTCTACCTGTCCCTGGTGTTGCAAAGGATGTGTCTGGCCACTCTGCCGCGGAACGCTCCAAGTAGTTGGACCGTGCCGTACCACCTGTCCCTCGTGGGAAAATCTATGCAGAGAAACACCTTTGACCACAAGTCCGTCAGGCAGTGGTCGGCATGTAACATCTTAAAGGCCCTGAGGGAAAGGGAGAGGGTGGATCCTGTGGGATGGTTCCCTGAGCAGACTGACAAAGTAATTTGTCAGAATGCCTCATCACCAGAACTTTTCAACAAACACCAAGATGTAGCTTGGCTGGTGGTGAGAAAGGCCCTCCCTGTAAGATCCTTCCTACACGCCAGGAGTCTCACCCCCTCTGCACGTTGCCCTCGAGGAGGCTGTGGTGGGGAAGAGACCGTTGTTCACCTCCTTGTAGATTGTGTCTTTGCAAAGAAGGTCTGGAGAGAGATGCAGTGGTTGCTGTCGAGATTCATCCCGAGCAGTTCTGTGACAGAGGACTCTGTGTTCTACGGGCTGTTCCCAGGGACACACACCGAGACAAACATCAACTGCAGCTGGAGGATCATCAACTCGGTGAAAGACGCTCTTTGGTCTGTCCGAAACTTGTTGGTTTTCCAGCGCAAAGAGTTGTCCCCGACCAAGTGTAGCAGACTAGCACTTTCCAAGGTCCAGGACTACGTGCTGAGGGACACAGTTAAGCTTGGGGCAGCCGCCGCAAAGGCGCAATGGGGAAGGGTCGCTGCCTAAGACCTTTCTGCCACAGTGCACTGGGGGGCTGGGAAAGAGCCCCTCAGTCTGTACAGATTAAAATGTATGTCTGCCAATGATTGAAATATTCATTGTTTTTTCTGATACACCTTGTGTTTCAGTTTGTAAAAGTTGAACCTGTTTGTGTTTTTGTAATGGTGATTTAAAATGTTCGAAATGTTTTTGAAGATTTATGAATAAAGTATATTTTTGCAAAAAAAAACAAGTGCTGGCCAGCCTCAGAGGTGACTGTTGTCATTGTGGTGGGGGGTGGGGGGGGGATATCAAGTGCTGCCCTGGCGCTGTATCCCATGCACAGACAATCGAGGTGGGGGTCAAGGTAAGTGAGGGAAGTGGCCATGCATTAAGAACACCTGTATAAACTGACCATGCCTCTGCAACTGAGACAGATCAGGCGTAGCCACAAGTGATATGATTTGGTTGGGCTCCTAGCCTGCCTGCTCATGCAAGCAATGCAGTGGTTCCAAAGGACTACCAAGCGCTCCATACCTTACCCCCCAGCCCCCCGGCACAAACTTCGAGTCCGCCAGCACTTTATTGGACAGCGGAGCAGTTGGACTGCACATGTTGTACAATCTCTTTGCCAATGCTGGCCATGTAGCAGTCACTACTGGAGGTGCTTACTGTCCCTTGAAATCTCAGCATCCTGGCTTGGATCATTGTCCCCCACATCGCAGGTTGATATGGCAGCCATGCAGTGCACTCATCTCTGGCCATCCCTCTCCCGGAGGTGTTAAGGGGCAATCACACAGGACCAGGAAAGATGCTAAGTACAGCCATGACAACCACATCTCTCTCTCTTTCATGCTGCAGGAGGACCACGTCTGGAATATGGATGCTGGTAACCTAGCCTGATGGCTTACTGAGACTGTCGAAGGCTGAGGAGAGAGTGACTGAGGCTCCTGGCTGCACAAATGCAGGAGCAGCAACCTCATGAAGAAGGGGCAGCAGGAGCTCCTGCAAGCGCTGCCCAGGAGCGCCAGCGAGTTATGGCTGGTCAGTTCCTAATGACACTCAGAGTCTACAGACACTGCCTACCATTCCTGCAGATGACTGAGAACCAGTGTCGCCAATGACTGTGTATGTTTAGGGACCTAGTAGCTCACATCTGCCACTTTCTGCAGGACTTGGTGCCAAGGGGACATGGAGGGCATTCACTGCCAGTGGCTGTGAAAGTGACCTTGGTGTTCAATTTCTATGCTAGTGGCTCCTTTCAGAGCTCCACAGGTGACCTCTGTGGGATTTCACAATCCACCACCCACAAATGCATCCATGAGGTCAAGGTTGCCATCTTCTCCATGGCACACAACTTTTTTGCATTTCACCCGGGATTGGGGCAGCCAGGATGTGAGGGCCATTGGATTCACCCGATCTCAGGATTCCCACTGGTGCAGGGTGCGATTGACTGCACTAGTGGCGCTTAGGTTTCCATTGCTGCACTTGGTGGACTTCATCAACTGCAAGGGCTTCCACGTGCAGCTGGTATGTGACCACCAGAAATGCATCCTGCAGGTGTGAGCACAGTTTCTAGAGATGTGCACTGAGCCTACATCCTGAGTTGCTCGCAGATCCCTGCAGTCTTCCAGGGTCCACAGAGACTGCAGGGTTGGCTCCTTGGGGACAAGGGGGCCGTGGGTGAAGACACCTATGCGGCGGCCTCAGACTGCAGCAGAGCGATGCTATAATGAGGCTCATGCAGCAGCTTGCAACTTGGTGGAGCAGATCATCGGGATGCTGAAGATGCGGTTCTGGTGCCTGGACTGTCTGGTAGAGCCCTGCAATACAGTCCATAGAGGGTGTCACGCATCATAATCGTCTGCTGCGCCCTTTACAACCTGGTGCTCCAATGGGAAGACGAGCTGGCTGAGGAGAAGCTGGAGGTCTCCTCGGATGAGGAGGACACTGAAAGGGATGAGGGTGAGGGGGACCTTGGTGGTGTCAATGAAGAGGATGAGGCTCTTGCACTGGCTAGATGAGGCAGGGGCACTCGGGAGGCCCTCATAGCTGCCAGATTTGAGGAGGATGATGACGACATGCAGTGAGGACACTCTATAGATCTTCACATAGCCTCTGACTCCTGTCTGGCCGAGGGCAGCTCGCCTGTGCTCCATGATCAAGGCCATCTCAGAGACGTAGCCATGAAACTTTAGACGCATCCGATGTGTCCGTCTTTAGATGTGTCCGCCTTCAGCACCTCAGCCCTTCAGGAGCTGGTGCACAGCATCACCTTAAAGGTGCTGAGAGCGCACAGAGAGAATGAGAGAACGCTGTGGTGCCTGCCCACTACATTCTGGCAGCAATGACCACCACTGCCGAGGTGCAGGCATCAGTAATGTTTCCAGGGAGTGTCAGATTGGGCCATCACTGTAGTCTGAAGGCTGCAGAGAGCACAGGGAAGAGACCCTGGACTGAGACACCTGCCTTTTATCTTGTGCACAAAGGTTTCACATCTGATTGACAAGAACACTGCTCATCAGAACAAGGAACCACAGACAGGGAGACAGTCTTAGGATAAAAACAAAAAACTGCAGATGCTGGAAATCTTAGAAGTTTATTGACAATTGTGAACAGTGTGTACAAGTTATCAACACCTGTGCCCAAGCTGTGCAACTACTTTTACCTAACTTTCCTAACCCTGCTCTTGGAGCTCCCCAGACATCCACAGCAGAGTTGGAGGCAGCCTACTGACTGTGATGCCCTGTCTGTGATGACTTTGGTGGGCATCCTCTGGAGGACAGACACTTGGAGGGCCCCGGCCTACTTTCGGGGTCTTGCTATGTGGCAGTGGCACCCTCCTTGGCCTGTGAAGCTGGAACTGCGTAGGTCACAGGGAGAGGGGCCTCAGATGGGCCGGTGACTCCCAGAGTCACCTGG
Source organism: Carcharodon carcharias (assembly GCF_017639515.1). NCBI lineage: Eukaryota > Metazoa > Chordata > Chondrichthyes > Lamniformes > Lamnidae > Carcharodon > Carcharodon carcharias. The sequence goes on along the minus strand of NC_054469.1, from coordinate 175,774,086 downwards.
GTGGATGGCCCCGGAATGTGCACCTACTGATTCTCCTCCCTATGGGTGCCTGAGGGCACCTGACTGACTCCATGAGTGGAAGGGATAGCTGGATTGAGGTCAAACCACCCAGCACCCCTTCACGTAGACACTGTTGGAGGCCAACTATGCCATCAGTGAATGAGTTAAGCCCGCGCAGCAGTGCAGGAGTGACATCCTGGACCAAGATCTCCATGGCGGCTGCCATCCTAACAGTGTTGACCTCAGTGCATTGTGATGCCAGCGCTATCACCTCAGCCTGAAGGCGGACGGTCTCCTCCATCGTGCCTTGCAATCTGAGGGGTGCAGCAGACATCCCTTCCTGATGTTCCCGAGCTTGCCTTTGCAGCTCCAGCAACTGTGACATGACCAAGTCCAGAGGCTCATCATCTGACTTGGACTCAGCAACGTTTTGGCCTCCAGCAATCCTTGGAGTCCTGGGGACCTGAGAAGCCCCTGCCTCCTCCTGCTGTAATCAGAAAGTGCAATGTGCTCACCAGACTGTGATCCCGAGGCTACTCTGAAGCTAGGTCCCACATAGGTGTGTTTCTCCACACTGGTAGAGGACGTGGGTGAGCACTGTGACAGATCTTCAGGGAGGGTGCCTTCAGATTCATCTTCTGAGATTTCTTTGGGACTTGAGTGGCGGCCCTGGGTCATGGTCTCTGTTGGCTGATTGGCAGTTGTGCCTGCGAAAGCAAGGAGAGATAATTAGTGCATGGCAGTGGCCCATGAAAGAGGACACATCACTCACAGCATGGTTATCTGATGGATGTTGCACTGCTGGATCGTCACTTGGTAGATCAGCACTGATCTCACCGTCAGCACAGGACCAGTCCTGGTCATCACTGGCCAGCTGGATGGCTCTGTTTTCGAATTTTGTCAGAAATTTGATCTCCAGCATCCCTTCACCTGTCTGCGACCTTTCCCTCCTGTTGAGTACCAATTTGTCCTGCATGGATAGTGATGGAGAGAGTGTATTAGGATGTCTGCTGGCCCAGATGATAAACTATGCCTGGCCTGTGTGGGTGGTGAGTGGTCCCATGGATGGGATGAGGACAATGTGTGTGAAAGAATGAATGGTGATGTCCCTTGCACTGATGCTGAGTGAGGGCCCTGTGGATGTGTGATGGGTTTGTGAATCAGATGAAAAGAGTGACTTACCCTGGTGGAACAGAGGAGATCATTCATCCTTTTGCACTGGGTGGCTGACCTCCTCTGCAGGGAATTTATGCTGACCACTGCTGCCACCACCTCTCAAGCCGGGTTGGTGACTTTGCTGCCCATTCCTGCAGCCAGAGCGGCGGTAGAGCACATCCCAGCAGGCCTCCATGGCATCCAGCAGTTGATTGAGGGATCCATCATTGAAGCAGAGGAAAGCAGTCTTTTTCCCTTGCTGGCTATGTCTCCCAGGCAGTGGTGGTGAGCTGGTGGAAATGAGCGACCTTTAAAAGATGGCAACCGGCGCGATGCAACAGTGGGGTGATAATGTGCTGGCGAATGAAAGCCTGCTTGCCATGGAAACAGCATGCTTCGTGTGACTGAATAAATAGAGGCGGGCTCGGGACAATACGGTGTGCAAACCCGCCATTTTTGTCGGTGGGTAGCACTCCATTTTACCTGCCCACTACTGCACTTAGTGCAATTCTGGGAAAATTCTGCTCAATGTTGAGCCACAGCTGATACTGCTTATGGAATTGTCCCACCAAACTACAGTTATTCCGTTTGTTGTACATTAGATTGTAGTTTAAAGCACTTTCCCTTTAATAAAAGGATGAATCCCCAATGAAATATTGTCCATAGTAAAGTCATTATTTGGACACCGGAAATTTCTCAATTAAGATTTGTATTTGTTTGGGTGCCAAGTGAGATCAGCACTGGGCACATGAGAACGGGATGGCACACAAAGACGAATAGCCTGTCAAAACTCATGCAATGAGCAATGCCCATCTATAAGCAGTATCTATAATCTGCCACTGCCTAGTGTCTCATTTTTCTGGAGCTTTCAGCTCTGAAGAAGGGCCATACAGACTTGAAACTTTAACTTTGTTTCTCTCCCCATGGATGCTATCATACCTGCTGAGTTTTTCCAGCATTTTCTGTTTTTGTTTCTAATTTTTCTGATTATTTATAATCAGCAAGGGACATTGCTTGGACCTGCCCATATTTGTAAATGGTGCACTCACTTGGCGAGGAGGTAGTGGGGGGTGATGCATGTGAAATTCCTTACTACCGGAACATACACAAAAAATTACCCCAGTGCACCAGCATAAATCATTGCTAGGAAGTAGCAGATGTGGAGAAAATCAGAGGAAGAATTATCTTGTTTTAATGTTTGCAAAAAGCACAATAATTCATTGCTTCCCACTGAATTAAACATTTCGAAGTGTTTTGACAAAACATTCTAGAAACTCAACTTCCAAAAAAAGTAAAACCTACAAGTGTACATGTGCACAAGATACTGCATCAGTACTGAAAGGATGCACTTCAGTAAAGCAGCAGGCACCTGTGCACAATCAGAGTTTTAGATACATCCTTACTTCATTCTTAGTAGCTTCTGCTTTCCTTTGTATGTTCTTTGTTATGGAAATAGAAAGGAAACATAACCCTTTGTTCTACTATAAAGAACTATTCTGAAATAATTATAATTGAGAAACACTACAGTACCCTTCAGAAATTATAAAGGAAGGCCAATATTTTTAACATCTAACACTAGTGCTGTAGATAATATATTAACAAAGCATCTATGATTATATGAAGTGTTTAACAATAGGACACTATCTTTGAAGTCTAGTAATCTAACTTTAAGGTCTAAAATGAATGGAATTATCACTTAAAAAACAAAAATGTATACATATAATTAAGCACTAAAATAATGGGATTAAATTAATTTGAGTTTAATGCTTATCTTGCAACATTTGAAAAAACACTAGTAAATGCCTGTGGCTTTTTCTATAGTCAATCAATGATTATAACTGTTAGAAAAATCATCATTACAAGATAGAATTAAGAGAGCTCAGAAACTTGGTCTGCATTGTAATAAAAATAGGAGGTCACTTATTATGTGGTAAATAAGAATCTAAATGGGGCAGAGGAGGAGAAAAGTACAAATGCCTCGAAGGCAGAACAGCAAAGGTTCACTGGATTGGTTTCTGGCTTGTCGTATGATGAATGGCTGAGTAAATTGGGCATATACCCTCTGGAGTTTAGAACTGAACTCATTGAAACATACATGATTCTGCAGAGGCTTTAATATATTTTCACCTCGACCCAGGGCCCGGGAGAGACAGCTGGAGATGGTGCCAAACACTGGGGCCTGGTGGATAGGGGTGGGGGGTGGGGATGGGCTAATTGCTCTAAACTGAGTTTCTTATCGTCCCCCAGACTGAGCAGCCAGAGACAGAGTTGCAGACCTGAAAGACTGACTTTAAAAAAAAATTGAAATCTGCATCCTGCAAATTCCTTTTTTTTTAAAGGCGGTCTGTTAGTGTCAGGCCAATTTCACTGAGTGGCTGCACTGCTGCTCCTGATTTTTGGGCAGCTTTGTGGTTCCAATTGATTTTGAAAAGTACGCCAGAAAACCA